>NC_092862.1:117645573-117699065 GCF_032062135.1 Pyxicephalus adspersus
GACCCTGAATGTTTACAGAGAGCAGGAGGTAGTAATTCAAGTAAGTAATTCAATTTGAATATTTGCAGCTTCATAATCTCAGGCAGGAATACAGATAGATGGATGGATGTTTCATGCACTGATTTGACCTGTTATTTCCCACGGGTAGCAAAGGGCAGTCTGTCTGCGCATATCACCATCATATAATCACATTTCTACAGGGAAACCACTCTATGTTCAGCATATAACAAACTATGTTCTGCTGCATTCCAGAACCCAAAGCAACAACATTCTTTCATATAAACCACAATTCTGGGAGGAGTGATTATGTATCTTATTAACTTGGACTACATTATAGCCATTATTAATCTACATTATTCTGCCCTGCTACAAGAAATGAAAAAATGAAGGATAGAACAATCATGCTTGTTTTATAGGGTGTGTAAATGATTTATTTGGTGAGGTGCAGGAAAGATACAAGACACAGAAAAAAGCCAACATGCTGCAGATCTGACAACAGTTTCTCCAGAGATGGCCTGAGCTAAACAATAGACAATAAAGGATAACGCAGATAATGAAAAAGCAAGGGGTTGCCTGACTGTCAGCTCATCTCCAGTGATGCTGCCAGCTTCTTCTTTCCAAACTGTTTATCAACTTGCCAGCAAAGGGGTTTACCTTACCTGAACCACCACTATAATAAAAAAGACACCATACTTACATCACCCCCCCCTCATATTGCTGTACACATGCAAAATGACACAAATAACTACAAATATGTCTCTAATGTTTTAACAATAACATTAATGAATGAATGAAAAAGCAAAGCATGCAGGGATTACCACAGAAAAGGCTGCCATTTAATAATTAATCGTGTTTAGCTTTTGTTGTCGCTGCTACTGCTCTGAAACAGTCACTAGGGGGTTGACAGAAACAAATCTAAACATTATGATCAGCTGGAGCAGCTTGATACCAGGGCATGATGCCTTTTAGTCAACAGAACAGCACATGTTATTCTTTTGAAACTTTGCAGGTTTCTTTTGTCATCCTGTTAATTAGGCATCTCACTTTTAAAATCTGCTTTTAAAAAAAAAAAAGATCACTATAAGCTCCTGCAGCGGTTGATCCATGGCTCTTTAAGACACATGCAGGAAATGAAATCTTCACAGGTTTACAGGTTATTTTGCATGCATGACAGACTCCAGACAAATACAGATGTTGTGCAGAAGATAATGAATTGACAGAAGACACAGGACAAGAATTCTCTAAATTTACTCTATGACCTGTATATGTGCTGGCATCCTTGTTGCTAGCTGTATGGAATTCCCAGTGATAAAATATATTCTAGGTCCTATGCAATGCAGCCCCATCAGCAGAATGGAACCGAAATAAATTTGATACAGACTTTCTACCTTACATCACACATATATTACCCTTTAATACTTTAATTACAGATTGTCAGTATTTTGCAGCAATATACAAAAGCATGAGGTTTAAAATTTGGAAAAAAAAGAGAAGAGCCTGTCCTTATGTGCTTACAATCTAAACGGACTGCTATACATTAGTTCATGGTTAAAGGAATGTGAAAAGTGTAGTAATCCACATCACTGTCACTGGTGCACAAGGAGATTCTATAGATTACTCACTACCTTAAATAACTAGCCTATTTTTCATGGATGGAATTACTCAGGAACGGTGAAAAGTGAAATGGCATCAATAAGGCATTTTGGACCAAAAAACTGGTAATTTTCTTTTTTTCAGACCATTCTCTGATAAACCCTAGAGATGATTGTGTGTTAAAATCCCAGCAGATGGACAGTTTCTGAAATACTTGAACCAGCCTATATGGCAATAGCAACCATGTCAAAGACACTTTAATCACCTTTTTTCTCCCATTCAGAAGCTTTCTTTGAACTTCAACAGGTAATCTTGACAATGTCTACATGCCCAAATGCATTACGTTGCTGTTATGTGATTGGCTGATTAAGTATTAGCATTAACAAGGGGTTGAATGGTTGTCATCCAAGATCAGCTGCCAGTTAGTTCTGCAAACCTTCAAAGATCTACAGTTGTATTCTGATTGGTTTCCTGGAAGCTTGTGCACAGCACAATGGATAATGTTGACTAATAAAAACTAATTTTTTAGAAGCTACAAATTTGATGAGTATGTGGAGATTATGCAGAGAAGTTCTTAAAGTGCCCAATAATGGGCATCAATAAGGCATTTTGGACCAAAAAACTGGTAATTTTCTTTTTTTCAGACCATTCTCTGATAAACCCTAGAGATGATTGTGTGTTAAAATCACAGCAGATGGACAGTTTCTGAAATACTTGAACCAGCCTATATGGCAATAGCAACCATGTCAAAGACACTTTAATCACCTTTCTTCTCCCATTCAGAAGCTTTCTTTGAACTTCAACAGGTAATCTCGACAATGTGTACATGCCCAAATGCATTACGTTGCTGTTATGTGATTGGCTGATTAAGTATTAGCATTAACAAGGGGTTGAATGGTTGTCACCCAAGATCAGCTGCCAGTTCTGCAAACCTTCAAAGATCTTGTCTTGCACAGATGCACAGCACAATGGATAATGTTGACTAATAAAAACTAATTTTTTGACTAATAATGTTGACTAATAAAAACTAATTTTTTAGAAGCTACAAATTTGATGAGTATGTGGAGATTATGCAGAGAAGTTCTTAAAGTGCCCAATAATGTAAGAGAGTGGTAAGATGTGCAAACATGAGCTGAAGGCTCTCAGTTTCATCCCTTAGTTGGCCTACAACATCCACAAACAGAAACATTCACTTGGCCGAATGTTTATAATTAGGTAAATGGATAGGCCAGAGACAAGAAAGATGTAGCACAATAATGTTGCCAGAACGGCCTAGTACAGTGATCACACAGGCCATAATAATTATTCTCCTGGCCAGCACTTGTGTGTGTATTATATAAAAAACACAAGATCATCCCCCAATCTGTCCAATTTACTGATCCACTATGATTTCATGCGGGTGACAGCTTTAGCTTGAGCTAAAGCTTGACCTGAGACAACAATTAGTAAATTTGAGTAAGTAAAGATCTTTGAAGGGAATTCTCCCTTTTAAAAGAGCTATGCATAGTTGAACATCTGTGTTTATATACTAAATGAACACCAACCCTAGTGCCAGCCCTGTTGCTGGAAACAATGGGGGACAGAATCTTTTTTTTTCTGTTAAATCAATGAGCTGGACTTGTTTATAAAGGTTAATTTACCTCCAAAACCACTTGTTATTAGATGGTGAGGACAACAATTATTCTACATCTGTGGGTAACCTAACATAGAGACCTGAAGCATAGACCAATCCCAGGATGACAATCACACAAATATAAACAAATGCTAGCTAGGAAGGATGAAGGAATAATATTTAAGCAAGCTGCCAATGTTCTGTCACTCTTAGTTCACCACTTGTAACCCATTTCTAGAAATATGTAAGATAGATTGGATGTGCACATACCTCCATAATACCTGTGGCCTGGGTATGTTTTCATGTATCCTCCAAAGCAACCAACCTTACCTTATAAAATAGTGTATTGCAAATGCAGAAAAAAATGTCACACTTCTTTTCTCTTTTCACACCAACTGTTTTTCTCTCAAAAAATTTCCATTATTGCCATTAATACCACCGCCTTTGCATAAGCAATCATCACCACTGTGCCATCCTTTTGCAAGATTTAGAAAATGTGCAGTTGTGCTGTTAAAGAAATGAAAATATGCCACATATCTAAGTAACCATTTTTCTCTTAAATATTAAAACATATTTTGTTCTACCAGGTCTAGAGTACAACAATACAGTTCTCACCAAGAAAATGCTGCCTACTCCTACATTTAACTATACAAATTTACTGGAACATACATGCCTATACAGGAAAGAATGGCTCAGCTCTCAAACCACATATCTGATCCAAATTCCATATGTATATGGAGCTCTGTGTTCTGTCATGTCTGGAATTCAGCTTATTATTCAAAAGCTTTTTTTTATCCAATTTACACAAAGAAATGTCAGAGGGTTCTGGAAATCACTCTAATATAATCATATAATTTTATAGGCTTAGTTAAACAAGTTCATGCATCTAGCAATTTAAAACACATGAATAATTGATTGCATGCGTACAATGGCCTGCATGCTATTGTCTGTATGCAAAACCTTCAACTCATAATGTATCTTGTCAGGGTTTACAAGTGGAATAGCTGAAATCGTGAAAGAAACATTGTTTATAACAGAAGTGAGAATATATACTGTATAAAAAATTATGTCCTCCTTTATAAAGCCAGGACAAGATAAAGATGGGGTGTTGTTCATGCCATTAATTTGGATGTTTCAGTTTTGTGTAATGGGGGGATAAACAGTGATTTCCTTCATGACTTACACATGTCAGTTTAGAAATCTTCTCAGCTGTACCTCTGTACCAGCTATGGCTAATCCAAAGCTGAACAACAAAATAATCAGATAGAATACAGACACAAAAGAGAATGTATCTGCCTAAGATTGCCAGGTTTGTATTCCTGTCCATCAACTAAGGAATATGTACAGCTCTGGCAGACATCACAGCCAAACTGGTGACATTTTTTTCTACTGTAGCTAGATCGCCTACCTACACTCAGACTATGATTAAGCAATGAATACACATAATTTGTGTATCTATAAAACCTTTGCAGTGCCTGAAGGACAGAGGTCGATGAGTCAGTGTCACCTTATTTGTTCTACCTAAAATTGAAGTATGAATATGACCTTCATATGGCCAGTGTTCTGTTAGTAAACCAATACCTATCTTCTCCACTGACCTCACCTTTACTAACCTTTAGGCTACGCACACACTTCAGATGATTCACATTGGATAATCGCCTCAGGGCTGATATCGGACGAGATTCTGGTGTGTGTACAGCGTTAGTCCGACCTCGTTCATGGATCCGTCCTGACGGATCCACGAACAATATATGACCTAAATAAAAGTGATGGGGAGAGAGAACAGCAGGGTGCCACTCCGTTGTTCTCCCCCCTCCCCTCTCCATAGTGCAGAACGACACTGTATGTACATCACTCATTCATGCATCTTTCATTCTTTTGTCATTGGAAAGGATTGTGAAAGAATAACAGAATGGTAGTCAACAAATAATAAATGATGCCTTCTTTGTACATGACACAATTTACTACAAAATGTCAACCTAGAACTTAATTGACAGTAACATAACAGTCCTTCACATTAGGAACATATAGCTCAATGTGTTTTTGGCCGCACTGATAAAGTTTCACTCCCAAACTATATTATGGCAATCCCCATGATGCCTATGAAGATAAGATTGAACAGTTAACAAAAGGTGCTGGAGGAAAAGGGTGGAAAGAGGAAACAAATGTGTTCAACCTTTCAGGAAGCACTGAGAACATTGATGAGCTGCTGCCAAGCCCCTGCCCTTGTGAAAGGGACGTCACAAACACGCTCATTGACTAAGCAAAATGCAAACAAATTGCAAATGATTGTAAAATAGAAGAGGCACTAGAAAAATAATATTCATTTTTAAAACATCTTTCAAACCAAAAATAAAGCATAATAAAGAATATTTGTCATATTCAAGTGAAATATTCAAGTGTTAGGGATTTCAGAGAAAACCTTTTAAATAGGAAATATATTACAGTACTTAGAGTGTATGCAAATGTAATCTGCCAAGGGTATGGAAATCCTAAACTTTAGAGTTGTCATAAGAGCAAGATGAGGTTAAGACTTCTACAAGGCAGAAATATTCTGGTGACAACTGTCTTAAATTGGAATTCCCCTCATTTTAAGGTGATTTCCTACTACTCTCTATTATGTCTTCAAGACAGGAAGTTATGGGAAGTATTCCCAGCAGGACACAAACAGCAAAAATGTATTCCAAACTTTACTGAACCAAAAAGAAAGATTTGGGCTTTACATACACTTCTAATATTGTATAACAACTATTGACTGTTTATGCAAACATGAATTTCCCCATTTAACAGTCCTTTTACATCGTATTCTGAGTGTGCAGTTGTAATATGTTGCCAATGTCAGCAATGTATTTCAATGCAGAGATAATCATCTTTTTAGAGAACATAAGGGTTCTGTTTGCAGATTTTCTTAGCCCAGCTTAGATCCAACAGGCAGACGCATCTGACACATCAAGGGCACATTATTTCACCTGACTGCTTCTAAGTGGTGCATTGATTACATGACAAATGAGCCGTGATTGAGGACAATTTTCCAAAATCTATGCTGGCAAAACTAGACATCCACAAAAACTAAACCTGGCCAGGTAGACAGTACCTGAAATAGAAAAGATGGGCATATATACACAAACACCTATATATGTATTCAAAACTGGACAATTACTGACATGTAACATTATGGCTGTGTACCTTCCCCAGCGTCGAAAAACATCACAGTTATATAGTGGTATACAAGAATAATAATATTGTCTCTGCTTGTTATGTAATAATGCACTTATGTGCAAATCATGTTGACTAACACTTAACAGTCGATCAGACTTTCCCAATAATAATTTTAGAGCAGTCAAAACAGTAAATTATGGGCTATAGCAAAATGTACCAAAAAGGATAATACATAACTGTAAAATGTGCATTTGTTATTTTACTGGACTTTCCGAGAATACTGCAGTGCTCCAGTAATGTATTATGGATCTGCATTGTTTCAGTTCCCACAGCTAGTCTGGTTTACAGATTATAGATTCAGAAGACAAAGATCGGGTACAGGAGGATGCTGCAAAACTCATGCTGCGTGTTTAATTAATACAGTCCCTGCTGAAGGGAAGCAGCCAGAGAAATCTCAAGCATTTGCTACATTTGCTAGTTTTTTTTTTTTTAATGCATGCAGAATGTGACAGCTACATCTACTCGAGTTCCCTAATAACTTGAGCCTCCTATCCTGGGAAAGAAAACAATTTCTGGATGGCTGTAGATAAGCATTTCTGGCTGCAAATAGCACCCTGCTATAAGGTGGGCTATATACCAAATGCTGTGAAGGAACATAGACACAGCCAGATAAACAGAATGTGTTGCTCATCAATATGTAATTTGTATTTAGCTGCTATTATGTACATTGCTAATACTATTATTGGTAATATGTCTAATAAATGTCTCTTTAGTGTCTCGTTAGTTGAGAAATCTGTCTCTTTGAACTGAAACCTTGCCTATTCACATGACTACATTATAGTAAAAAAGGAGGTAAATGCTCAGTAACATGGGTTTCACAGACTGAGAAACAACATTGCTATTTTGTATTAATGACAAGGCACCTAGGTTATGTATTTATGTGTGTTGTGGTGTTTTGCACCAGGAAAGAAACATTGCAGGTATCTCTAGTGCAGCCTTTCTTAAAATTTTTTTATTCCTGAGAAACCCTTGAAATTACGTTCAGTTTTTGAGGAACCCCAGTTTATTGGGGGGCAGTGGGACAAAAGCTGTATACATTGGTAGCCAGAGGAATGAATGCCCAATTGTTTACTAGAAATATCATTAGAGGAATGCAGCTGGCTCTACCAAGACAAGGGGGGAGGGGGGGGGGGGTTGCCACAGAAATTTGCAGCCATCATCAATAGGAAGTCAATCAGCCACAATTTAAGGAACCCTGGTTGAGAATTCCTACTATAGTGCATTGGCAGCCCATTCAAAACGCATTTAAGTGAACAGATGTGAATTCACCCGTGTTCAGTTTGAATACAGTGGCCCTGATTTAATAAAGTTCTTCTAAGCTGGGGAAGGTACACTTTCATTAGTGAAGCTGGGTGATCCTCCAAACCTGGAAAGGATGTCTTAAAAGTAATTTGCTATATGTTATTACATTTTTTCAATCTTGGACCAGATCCATTCCAGGTTTGCTGGATCATCCGGCTTCACTGATAAAAATGTAATATCTCCAACCAATGCCATGTCTTACATCAGTGTTTGATGATTAATGCTGAAAATATCTTTTCTATAAAAAAGAATTTTCAGCAGTAAATTCATGTCAGGCAGAATTCTTAACAATTCAGTGCAGGAAAAAATAAATTACAAGGCTTTTCTATCAATGGTGTCTGGACTAAGATGGGTATATGCCAGGATTACAACCCTGCCTGGAAATAAAATGAATGAGAAGCGCAGAGCTCGGCATCAATCAACGTATGGCCAAAACTGCTATCTCACTGAAACACGGCTCAAATTATGTACTAGTGATGGGATAAGAAATGTACATAGGAAGACATGAAGGACATTATTGATGTATAATGTATTGAACTGCATGTTCTGTGTAAAATCATAAAAAAGATTATTCTTCGGGAACGTCTTTTTGATGAACAGCACCTATCAGTGGAAGCTGCTGTATTAATAAGTTATACATGTAAGGAACAGAAAATAATATAAATAGTATACAGAAAACATCTGTATATGTGAAACATGTTAAATGAAAATCATTTTATTGAATGTATATATTGAACATATACAGATGGTAAAGATGTGGATTTTGCATGTTTTGCACCTGCAGGAAAATGTAGTTTTCTTCAATCAAAGAAGTAAATAGAATTTGATGATTAGCCAATCCAGCTTAATTTGGATCCAGTGATGATTGTTATGAGTGTGACTGCTTTCATATTTTGTTGGACCACCCCACTGACTATTTTTGCAGAAAAGTTAATAAGCTATGTTGGATGAGATAATGAAGCAAGGTGATCCAGCAAACCTGGAATTAATCTGGTCCAGGATTTAAAGCAATTGCTAGCGAACAGCAAATTAATCTGAAGAAATCCATTCCAGGTTTGCTGGATCACCCAGCTTCACTGATGAAAGTGTATCCTCTCCAGCCTTTGAGAGCTTTAATAAATCAGGCTTCATGCTCTGAAGACAATATGCATGCATTCATGCTGGTTAGTTAAACCCCTTAGAAGCCACAGATTCCATCATCAGAGGAGATATGATAACCTGGGTAGGATTTGGTAAGGAACTGTGCCCTGCCCTTCACCATTCAGTCATATATTAGATCAGTAACCACAAAACAAAATACACATACTGTGCATCATATAACCAACGACAGCCCATTCATTGTCTAGGTAATTATATATACCACCCAGATAAGAGGTTCCCAGGCTTTTGCCTGGGTGGACAAACTTTACAGTCTATTAAAAAATGTTTCAACCCAATATTCACCCTTTTTTTTTTTCAAAATTGTTCACATTGGATTCAGTTAGAAAATGTCTAAATCAAAGTTTACCCAAGGTTTATATCTCTCCGAATCAAACCCAATGTGTAAACTGTGGCTAAAAGTTGTTGGGTAGTATGTGCACTGTTGTTCCCGTTTCACATTTATGGTTGGGTATGCATGTGATAACAACAAAACTAAGCTTGTTATGTGATTTGGGCTTAATAAACATCGGTCATGGTTTTCATTCATATCTAATAATACCATAACACTGAATTAATCATCTTAACAATTGTTCTTCAACTAAACCATTGCACGTAAACCAATAAATATTTGACAGTCACCTGGTCATATTTCATGAAATTTCAAATACTTTTTGTACAGTTATATTTATTATGCCTGTGTGACATTTTAAAGGCAATCATAAAGTTTACACATGAATCGAACATATACAATGCTGTAGGATTTCATGTATGTACTGTTTTTTTTTACCTCAGGCAAATGTATATATTCTATGTGCGACCTCTTTTTCATCTATTTTACCATTTCTTCTAGGCAAAGCAACATTAGTAACACAAAGGTGTATGCAGTGTTGACACGTTATATATCAATGACATCACGTTACTACAAAAGAGACTTGTGGAAAACACCCTCAAGCAGCTGTACTTTAGATAATATAAATTCTCTAATTTATTGTGAATTGTTGTGTATGTCACAACAAACTCCAAACAGTCATAAGCACTGTCATGTTGCTACCCTCTAACCAATGGAGAGCTTAAAGACCTATTATACCTTACCATATCAAACATTTTATTTCCAAAATATTATAAATGTAATTATCTGGAATCTACGCTACCAACGTTTACCAGTCGCCTTATTAGGTACATCTGTTCAACTGCTTGTTAATGCAAATATCTAAACAGAGAATCACACCATAATTCAATGCATTTAGGCATGTAAAGGTCCAAGACGACCTTCTGAAGTTCAAACTGAGCATCGCTTGAAAAAGGCTGCAGTAGCAGGAGACCACTAGCTAAGAGCAGGCACCTAAGGATACAAGTTGCAAAGGCTATAGGACAAAATAAGAACATTGCCTGGCCTGATAAGACTGAATTTCTGTACACTGGCCGGGACTCGAACCTAGGACCTAGCGCTGCAAAGGCGCTAACCAAAGGAGCCACCGTGCTGCCCATGTAGACCAATATTCCTGAGCAATATTTCCAGCACCTTGCTGAATTTATGATTTATGGTTGTTCGTAAAGCAAAAGGGATCCAACCTGGTACTGGTAACATTAAATGTTCCTTAGGTCAATTATCATTCAAGCTAAAAACCCTAGTTAGCACTACTCTATTCAGCACAAATAATGTAAACTCTTTTTACTTTGAACAATGGCTTACTGAGATATTGTAGATGCTAATAATGGCTACAACCTGACAATACACGGCCTAATAGTTAAACCTGATATCTCTGTTTAGTGTATTGCTCCTGACCGTTGGACATCTATTGAGTTAGCAAGAGTTTCCCCAGCAGGTGACAAGCAGAACTTGTTACTCACTGCACACACCAGTTTTCCAGATTAGTGTAGGTGGGTTGACATAAATTGTTTCCTTTCTTACATAGACAAAAGAAACAGGATTGTCACTGATTGTGTTCTGTTTTTATGAGGCAGGCAAGTGCAGAAGAAGATCATAACAGATTCCTACACCTCCCAAGAGTCACCTGTCTATCTTTGGAAAGCAAGTGTAGTTTACTGCCATTCATTGTGATAACTACAAAACACTGCATATTCTAAACATGGCTTAAAATTAACACAGAACAACAAACATTGTACTTCTGAGCCTGTAAACCCATAAGGTCATAAAGAAAAACTGTACTTGCTGACTTTTGAAATGAGTCACTACCCTGGAACAAGCAGGAAATACCAAGTGAAAAGTTGGAACTCATATTCATCAATGTTATTGGAGAATAATGCTAACTCTACACTTTAAGGAACACCTTTACAAACAAATTAGGAGGGGCAGATTCCTTATACCTAACTTCACATGTTTCCTACAAAATTGTAAAGATCTGACTTGAGCTAAATATATATAAAAGAAAATATAATTTGCTTTCTATGTACTATAGCTTTGTGGAGAGAAACAAATCAGGTATCTATCAGGTATCTAGGAGCTCATGCAAAAAATTAACCACTGTTTCATTAAATCTCCTTATTCTTATTTATAACATACACACTGGGGTCGATTTATTAAAGCTCTCCAAGTCTGGAGAAGATATACCATTATGGGAGAACATGAGGGATCCAGCAAACCTGGAATAGATCTGATTCAGGATTAAAAATATTTACTAATATTTACTAAAAGCAAATGTTTTTTAGAAAATCTATTCCAGGTTTGATGGATCACCAAGGTTCTTCTAAAACAGTCTATCTTATCCAGTCTTGGAGAGCTTTGATAAATGTGTCAAACAACATAAAAAAACTTGTGAGCGTAAAGGGCCTTGGTAACTGATATAAGCACAAGGATGCCTCCTCAGTGTCATCTGCTAACTATGTTGCTCATATTGCTGTAGCTCTGTACTGAGACTAAGGCTTTATAGTAAAATATCTATATATCTATATCAGAACTCATACTAATTGCATAGGCTATACTTCATACAGCTGGATGGTAATTAAAAGTTACACACTGAGTTGATGTATAGATCATATTTCTGGATTACCAAAACAATAATATCAGTTTGAAAAAGTACCTTTTTTAATGCCATATCCATCATGTTATATCTATCATGTGACTTAAATCATAGGCAAACATGGCTTATTCTTACATAGCAGGTACACTGTAGATGTTTGTAATCATTAGTGATCACTGATATGACAGAGTCAGTCTAAAACAATGTAACAAGCATGTAAGTCTGCTCCATAGTACATATATATTTTAGGCACCCCTTTGATATGTTACTGTTTAAAGAAATAAAAAACACTTCTAAAACATACATTTTCAGCTTGTAGGCAGCTCACCAGAGTATAATCAGTGTACAAAAATTCTGCCTTCCCTAACTTCAACTGGTCACTGCTTTCTTCTTAGAGCTAGGGGGTGTAGTTACAGATAAGAGTTTAGTTTAAAAAAAAAAAAGCCAATTTTGCATAACAAAAGTAGTGCTATTTAGACAGGTGAGGCTGAACATTTTGAGGACAGAAGTGCTTTTGAAACAGATGATAACATACAATCAAGCTAAAAGGTTAACTTAAAACATGGATCTACTACACACTGATATCATTTACATCTAGCTAAATACTTAAAATTACATATTGGACCTTCAGGGAGTGTCCAACAAGGTTTGATACCTAGTATACATAACCTGCCAGTGTTTTAACTTTTCCATCCTAATTATCCTGACCTCAGCAGGTATTACCAATGCCATATAATTAAAGACTGTACAAATTTTTGGAAACGTAATTTACATTTTAAGGCGTAATACAGAGGTAGGCAAACTCCGGCTTTTAGGCTGGATATGGCCTAGCCAGTATTCCAGTCCGGCCTAACGCCCCCTAGTTATTTATTGTTGGACCTGGCCTAATTGAATTGAATTGAGTTCCCGCACAGTAACCCCAATTACTATGCCTAAAGAGCAGCAGCAACATGCAGCTACCAGTCTCCGGAAGGTTGACCTCGAATGTCTTGTCTTCAACCCCGAATAGACTGACGAATTATTCTTTGTCCAACCCCGCAACAAAGCCCTGTGTTTAGTGTGCAATGACACCGACAGCACTTTCAAGAGGTCAAATCTCAAGGGGCATTTTGATGCCAAGCACGCGCACACAGACAAGAGACTACACCGCAGATGAGTGGAAGACTGAGGCTGCTCACTTGCAGTTATGGTTGGAAAAAACATTTCCTTGGACACCTTGTTTGTTCTGGCCTAATGTGCCTTCTTGACCTCCTGAAATAGCCTTGTGGTCCAAAAAGTTTGCTGACCCCTGGGGTAAGACATTTGTTACACCCTGAGGTCAAATAATGCAAGAAAGCAAAAGGAGAATTCAAACTTCTTTTCAATAAAACCAAGCACAGCAGTTTAATTAATTTCCTGAGCCTTGTTCTGCAAAGGCAGTCGATGTACAATTTATGTTCTTGCATCTTGATCATTAATGACAATATAAAATACTATACAAACACGAATAGCCAACTTACACCAATACCTATATATTCAGTGTTTAGACAAATAAAGACAAAACAAATTTATTTTTCTGTGATGCTTTCAAATTATGACATAAACATGCAAGTATCTACAAGGTTTTTTTTTTTTTTTCATGCCCTAAATTAGAACAACCAATATGCACTTTAAAGGGCCGTTCCTGTTAATAAAGCGTTTGTGGTTTGAATGACCCATCCACCAGATTTCTTGACTTTATTGACTCTATGCATCTTCCCACTTCTGCTCTCTTGCAGAGACTACTGCCTGTAATATCACTTGTATTTCTGGATTTTTTTTATTAAAATATTAAAGTGGGCAGCATGATAGCTCTGAGGTTAGCACTCTGGCCTTTGCAGTGCTAGGTCCCAGGTTTGCATCTCAGCAAGGACTATCTGCATGGAGTTTGCAGTATCTCCCCATGTTTGCATGGGTTTCCCCCAGGTACTCCGGTTTCCTCCCATACTAAAAAACAGGCAGTTAGGTTAATTGGCTTCCCCCTTAAAATTGACCTTAAGACTGTATTAAACACATATGACTATGGTAGGAACATTAGATTGTGAGCCCCTTTGAGAACAGCAAGTGACATGACTATTGACTTGACTTTGTAAAAGCAAAAGACGGTATATAAATACTGTATAATAATATTAGTGTTACATCACTTTTGCTTCACAACAGCTCTATTTAATGGGTGGGAAAGCCAATGAAGGTATCACACAACTATTGATTCCTAGACATATAACAACCTTCAGAAAAGAATGATCGATTTTGGGTACACAGTATAAAGGTATGAAGACTTACTTGTGGTTTCTTTTCAGGTGGCTTTGCTGCTGGTGGCAAGATCTGATTGTCTCTGGACAACTTCTGCACAAAATCTATGCGTCTGATGTCTTCTCTCCCTTGAAGTTTGCACATGACCCCTGCCTTCAGGGTAGGAGAGAGAGCAAATAAATACTTAAATCCACAATCCCAGGACATGGTAAGCTCATTTAGGATGCATAATATATTCCTCAGTAGTAAAACAGAATAAAAATTGAATTCCCACGTAAAGTTAACACAAGTCAGAGCTCTATCGCTTTGGAACAAAAATCAGACAAAATCACTATCCACTATGAGCGTGAATAGTGCAAACAGACTTTTTTCTTGTTCCTCTCCACCTATTTCCTGTTGTATGAGAGAATTGTAACAAGAGGTGGAAAACCCATGGGAAAAACTGGTCAGGAACAACTACGACTATGGGTGAAGTGATGTAGGCTCGTCATTCCTAAAAATAACATTGTAGCACCACCTTTCATCTGCATCAGTCCTTGGCCCTGACCACAAAACAAGTTGTCAAGTTTAGCGATTACAGGGAACTGTTGTTCAATGAGCTGGCAGCACAGAATGTATTTACAGTGCTGGTGTTTGTGTGCATTGATCTTAAGAAAGCTACTGGTAATCTTTGACAACTTGATTTTAAATTAAGTAATAGGGGATTGGTTTTAATAAAATAATCTTGCTGATCACTGAATCAATTGTGAAGATCAGGAAGTTACAGAAAAAGGTTTCACATGCTTTGATAAAACTATTTTATTTTGCATGGACAATTTAAACAGAAGTCAGACTGCACTGTAGCAGAAGAAAGATTCAACCTAAAAAGCTATTGAATAATTTAGCCCACCAAAGCACATTCAGAACCAAAATAAAAGCACTGAGTGGTCCCTAGGTGTGGGGTAGTTATGGTGGCTATGGCTAAAAAAGGGAAAACTCTGAAAGATGTGTAAAATAAAAAGCAATTTGTGGCCAAAAAAGCAGATAACTGGAAAATAACTAATCACCAGTATAGCTAATAGAAGCTTTTCAGCTGACCTTTCCCCTATACGTATTTACAATGCCTTGTTTTGAACATTTGAGATTCTGTATACCACCTTATTGCATGCAGAATTTTGCTTCATTATGTCCGAGCCTCCAGCAAGGAGAACAGTGAGCATCACAATAATGAGATAACCAAATCTGACCCCAAATCTTCTATGACTGAGTCTGAAGCAACAGTGCCTTGAACTGCAAATGTATAGCTGTTAGTCTAAACCCTCCGATACCAGGAAGTTTACAATGAGTACTTTAATAGACGGTATTGGCAACAACATCATGTATGTGTTTATTTTCTTTTTTTACTGTTTTAATGAAATGGCTCTAATGTAATAGTTGTAATAAAAGCAAACAACCATGGTTGTCTTAAGGAATGGCAAAATCAGCCAATTAACCTCCCTAGCGGTTCATTTCTTTCCGGTTTTATATGTCTAAAAGTGGTACATTGTTTTTCATGAAAATGTATTTTACAGTATAATATATTAGTATGAGTATAATAAAGTTTGAAACACATCATTTAAAAACAATAAATTGAAAAGCTCTCCCCCTCCCCTCTCCATAGAGCAGAACGGTGCTGTATGTACAGCACCGTTCATGCATCGTGTAGTCCTTTGTCGTTGGAAAGGATCGTGAAAGATCCTTTCCAACGACAAAAATTGCACGTGTGTACGCGGCTTTAATTAAACTCTCCAAGGCTGGAGAGATTTCATCAGTAAAGCTGGTTGATCCAGCAAACTTGGAATTAATCCGGTTAAGGATTGAAAACATTAGCTAGCAAATAGCGAATTACTTTGAAGAAATCCATTTAAGGTTTGCTGGATCACCCAGCTTCACCGATGAAAGTGTATCCTCTCCAGTCTTGGAGAGCTTTAATAAATCAAGCCCAATCAGCCACCTCTAAGCTATACCACCCAATCAGATTTGGATTTAACTCCAGGAAAATTATTATTTCTGAAATATAGCATAAACAAAAAATGGGTTTGAGAACAAAAAGAAGGGAAATACAGTCCAATATGGACAGAAACCAAAATGTTAATAAGATGGGAAGTCATTATGATGTATTAATTGTTTCAAATTCCCATGTACCAGCACTTCCCTGTAGCATATGTAATAGATGTTCAGAAAGGTCTTTATTAACATTTCGGGAATTATTTCATTCATACAATGGCTTATAAAACCATAACCTATAAAAAAAATGTGTACACCCCTTACCATTTTCTGAAACTTTTTTATTTTACTCACCCTCCATACATTTACCCTTTGGGGAAGTCTAACCAAAACAAATGTTTTAGTGTTGAGTGGACAGCTAAAAATTATAGCAGCTGCTATACTCCTATAGATCTCAGGTAAGTTTGAAGTGAAATTATCTATCAACATCATCCTCCATAGATAATGCAATAGAGAATTGCTGCAGGTTAATTATAGGTATATGAGGTGCTCAACTTCCTCCAGCAGTACTTGGTAAAGAAAACCAGGACTAGATTCCATCATAATCTACCCACCGACTATTCTAATAAAAGTAAAAAAAAAAAAAAAAAAAAAGAAATAGTCCTTATTACTATTACAGGTCAATTACCCCCCGACAAAGTTGGTTCATATCTACTCGAACCAATGAGCGAAACCCACCAACTGAAATGCATGTTTCCTATACAAGGAAATGGGGAAACATCAGGATCTGGAGTAGTACTGTCTTGTAGTATGAATAACCAGTAAATGCTGTCTGACAAAGCAGTGAATTTCACAATGAGCATATGACATGATTGGCCAGGCTTTTCACTTTATCTTTCTAGTCTTTACAAAGACTCCCAAGACCTTTACAATTGATTTACATATTTTTTTTCTCCCAACTTTGATACTATGGGGTTTGCTGGGTCACCCCAGTTCTCCCATAATAATCTATCTTCTCCAGTCCTGGAGAGATTTACTAAATCAGGCCCTTGGTTTGGTAAATAACTATGGCCTTTCATAAAACATTTTTGAATGATCATAGCAGTTATCTGATGCAGCCCCTTCTAAGGACATTACTCCTTTCTTTCTGTACCAGAGATAGAACAGTAAGTAATCACCCCAAACTAAAGGGAAATCCCACCACTAACAGCTATCACCAGAATTAGGACTTACTTTAAAAGAGTTCCCCTTATCTCCAATTCTGACATCAATTCAACATTTTAGATTCTGATCAGTGGGTAGTTTTGTTAGCATTTTTTATGTTTATGCAAATGTAAATATAAAGTGTAATATTTTGTCATACATGACAAAACCATTTATTATAAGGATAGGCAGTAATTAACAATTGCCACTGTGGTTTGGGCCAGTAAAGTAGTATGAAGACATCCTTTAAATAGGAAAAAGGGAGGCTCGGCAATGAGCAAAACGTTACTGTGCTACACTTGCATCTTGCAGGAAGATCTTTCTTTTGTACTGAGGAGGTTACAGGCTGGCTAGTGACTGAATAAGAACACGCTGTAATTACAAGTAAAGTGACTTTGTCAAAGTAAATCTTTGGGTGGCAGTTTGGCACAGGATAACCAACATCAAAAATGTTATACAGACTTGCTATACAATGAGATGTAAGGGATTAAGGTGTACTCTTGAATTATTCAGAAGGAACAGTAGTTTGTAATGACAGTGACTTTGCAACCTTGTTAGAGCACACTGCAGTTACATAACAGAAATATGAGTTATATAGAGTATAGAGAGTTATACAACAAAGTTTATGCAGCAAAAACCTGTAAATACATTTTAAAGTTAATATTTAATCTGAAATCCTGAATATAGGTCCTGCATATATATATATATATATATATATATAGATTATATATATAATATACTAAGGTTGCAGGCCACAAATGCTACTTATAAACCTTGCAAAAAATATATTTTAATCTATTATAATTGATGATTTATTATAAAATATAAAAAGCAAGCAATTCAACCATTTCTAAAAACACATTACATATTCCTGTCATGTAAATTATCCTGTAAAAGAGAGATCATGAGTCAAGTGCATTGCCCAACTCATCATAAAATGACAATCTGAGAAAAAGGTTTTTTATGCTTCTCTGCATGTTTCGCTAGTGGAGCTTCTTTAGCAGAAGCATAAATAAGTAATAAGTATATATCAATAAGACCAGGTTAGTAATTACACCTACATGTTTTGGGACCCATGGTCTTTTGGAAAAACACTAACATCCTTCTAAAGAGGATAACATTTATTCTGCTTGTATTTTGACTTATTTGTCCCATTCTTACTATTGGTAACAAGATGAGAAAGTCAAAGGACCCTTTAAGCTCTATGCATTGTGTTAACATGTGAGAAAATAGTATTGTATACTATGTTACCACATGGCAACACATGGAACTTTGTGACATTCATTTATAATGACACTCCAACACACAAGGAAAAAAGGTAAGTGCCAATGGGATTATGCTACCCATACTTTCCTGCAGCACACCACAATGCACACAACTTGTGTTGAGGTGCACATCCTTAAAAAAGCTTCTGATCTAGGTTGGTTACTCTGCTTTTTCAGGCTAAATAATACATGTGGCTTAACACAACCTAAAATAGTGCACTACAAAGAGCATGTGATAATGCACCACAGCATACCACAAAAAGTCCAAAGGGGCAGAGCTAACCCTTGTTAGGTATACTGGGATCCAATGTAATCTTCAAAAAGATGAGTGGCTGAGATTTCATAGGGTAAAAATTATTTCTTATTCAGCACTGAAAATGACTATAATTAAAGAAAGAGCAGACTCTCACACATACCACACTTTTTGATTTAGGACTTAAGCTGCATACACACGTACAATTATAATCGTTGGAAAAGATCTTTCATGATCCTTTCCAACGACTAAGCAGTGCACGATTCAAGAACGAGCGCTGTACATATAGCCCAGTTCCGCAATATGGAGAGGGGAGGGGGAGAACGACGGAGTGACACCTTGCTGCGCGTTCCTCTTCTTCCCTTGCATTAGGATCGTTCGTCAGGACGGTTGTTCAGACGACAGGGGAAGTACACACGCCAGATTCTCGTCACATAACGGCCGAGAACTATTGGACGTGTGTACGTAGCTTTAAAGATTTGTTGACACAAAATTAGCAAAAACAAACTCTTGTAGGGTAATGTAACATCAGTGTTAATTTATCTTAGAACAGAAAGTATAAATGGCAAAGAAAACAAAAAGAATGTTTTGTTTCTTTATACAGTGGGCGACAGTGACAGACTGCCTTTAATATTTATACTTCCCAAGGATGATCAATGCAGAACTGCTAATTTATGGAGAACTGCTTCAGAAGGCATTTACCCAGGAAAATGACTGTGATTGATCAATAGTATGAAATCAATTGTGCTGCCGTCCAAAGCAGACTAAGCACACACCGGTGTAGTTCAGGAGGCACAGGTTGTTATACAGTTGAATGAGAGGATAATTCTTTCAATCTATACCAGCACCTATCGGGACTAGTGCCTGTGTAACCAAAGAGATTCACCGGACTCAAGCTGGGACAATTTAGAAAATGTGAAGTTGCCTCACTGGATTATGAATCATGTAGGTTCAAATAATATTTATACCTACAAGCATACCAAACTTAAGGGAGCCACATAATGTTCAAATTATTATGCAAATTATGATTTGCACATTATGTGCAATTAATTTGTCTCTGCTGACAATTATTATTATTATTATTAATATTATTATTATTATTTGGGCAGCACGGTGACTCAGGGGTTAGCACTCCGGCCTTTGCAGCGCTAGGTCTCAGGTTCAATCCCCAGCCAGGACATTATCTGCATGGAGTTTGCAGGTTCTCCCCATGTCTGCGTGGGTTTCCTCTGGGTACTCCGGTTTCCTCCCACATCCCAAAAACATGCAGTGAGGTTAATTGGCTTCTCCCTAACAATTGACCTTAGACTACATTAATCACATATGACTATGGTAGGGACATTAGATTGTGAGCTCCTTTGAGGGACAGTGACTCGACTATGGACTTTGTACAGCACTGTGTAATATGATGGTGCTATATAAATACTGTGTAATTATATTAATAATAGGAGAACTCTGCTGTACAGAGATAAAGGACAATGAAACAAATTTAAAAAAAAAGAAAGACTAAGGAAATAGTAATCTGTAATAAGGCAGAGCTTCTGCGGCAGCAGAACTCTGTACAATCAATACATCTTTAAGTCTAAGCTGTCTCCTTTCAGTACGCTCACGTTTTCCAATAAATGACAACAGATAACCATCTCCACTTCATTGTAGCATGAATTCACCTTCATAATAGACATTCTCAGTCACTCCGGCACAGTAATACTGAGATGTGCTCTCTGAGACTTAACAATATACAGAACACAATTCTAGTTTGCAATATCCTTTGTAAGGATATCTTCCATATGCTACCTAATTTACTTTTTCAAGTGAACCTGAATGACAAAGGTATACCTGCATGATTCATACAGATAGGCATTACAGGGACAGGGTATAGAACAGTAAAGCTACCAAAGAACTGTAAAAAGAGAATCCTGTGGGTCAAGTGATCTGAATCCATATCTTTTTTATATTATAGGCACCAGCATGCAAAGTATGTTGCTCAGGGAGCCACATTACAAAGGGCAATAAAGTACAGTAGGTCCCTTAAAAACCACGCTTGTTGGTGAGTGTTTTATCAAGCTGCTAATTTAAAATCCCCCAGTTTGAGACTCACCTCCAGGACTAAGGCTAGTTACAAACGTGCAGAGTTATCGTCGGATAATCGACTCAGGGTTGATATCGGACGAGAATCTTGCATGTCTACAACACTCGTCGATGAACGATCATAATGCAAGTGAAGGGGAGAGAGCGCAGCGGGGTGCGACTCCATCGTACACCCCCTTCACTCTCTATAGAGCAGAACAGTGCTGTATGTACAGCGCTCGTTCATGCATCGTGCAGTCGTTAGTCGTTGAAAAGGATCGTAAAAGATCCTTTCCAACGACAATTATTCCATGTGTGTACATACCCTAAGCCCATAGATGGGGAGGGCAAAAAAAAGTGCAAACATTTTGGGTAATGTGTGGACGGCAGCATTCTTTACACATCAGAAAGCAGACTACTTGTAGTTCACAGATCACTGGGAATTGTGTCCTCCCACATGACTGGTAAATTAAAAATCTATTTTATATTAAATATGCAGTATAGAAACCCTGTGCAAATAATGCCCCTAGTGGGATCTGTTCTTGCAAAAATAAATATTACAGTAATGTTTAAAAAATTGTATGTTGTAACAGAAGAAAACATTTTCCCAATATCAGATATGTTCCTTACTATTGTCAAGCAGCAACTGCTATGAACAAAGCTAAGATCTGCAGGCATAGGAGCCAGCCCTAGTGAAAGGCAATAGCAATTTAAACACTGCAGTTAACTGGTGATGTCAGTATAATAATAGCCAACTGAGGGGTTTATCCTATATATCCAAAAAAAATGAGCACTGTTCAGGTCCTGGGTGCAAGTGCAATGCTTGTGCGCTGAGGAGGAGGGCGGGGGGTGTATATTTCCAATGTAAATTATCACATAGTAAAAGAGGTCAGCAAGTATAGCAGGATGTGGAGTCCAGGGACTAAGGAAATATCTACAGCCAGGATACACTTACTGAACAAACACTATTTATAGTGAAACACCACACAGGAAATACTTTTTTGTGCAGTGTCACAATGAAGATGACCATGAATTTAGGATTAGGAAAGAAATATGATGACTGTAAAAAACTGTTATGCAGTTGGCAGATGTACCCTTTTACCTCTCGAAACTTTAAAAACTGTAAAAGCAATCACATATGTAAGGAGTATCCTGGTCCAGGAAAACTAGCTATTATAGTTGGAGCACAGTTATTAACCTCTGACTCTTCAAGTTGGCAAAAAATCAATAAATATTCAATTTACTCAATCAATCAACCGGCCTCATTGGACATAACCTCTTCAACACAAAACTTGCAGCGTTTGGTAGAAATAGGCACTAATGGCTAGTAAATGTTAGTGAAGGTGAAGGCATAGTTCTGGTTGGCTGTTGCCTAAATAAAATTAATAAGCCAGGACAAAGTACAATAAACAGTGCAATGTGCAATAACCCATAACTGCTAATCAGCTTTCACCGTCTATCTCTTTAAAGCAGACAAAACAGTCAAAGGCCTGCAGTTGGATACTTTACTGAACCCGGTGTATATGTGTTAGGAAAATATGTAATTAAAGAACCTATATTTTAACTTACTTTTACTAAATGGAGAAGAGATAGAGAGTAGGCTTTTTAAGGCAGATGACCTAGGTAAGGAGAAAGTATTTATAAAACATAATTTTATTTAACCAATATATATACCCATATATTGGATAATACAAAAACACAAAAACAAAACTGTATACTACACACGAGGTTTGCTGAGCTATTGTGCTTACAAAGCCGAGCTTATCTTTTCAACATAATTCAGTTGCGTACACAATATATGACAACATATATGGGATACACAATATATGACAAAACCAAAATACATATTGAGCTCTTTAACCGAGGAATTTCGCCTACTGGGGGCTTCATCAGGGGATTTTGGGAAATCAGGGTATTGTGTATAAGCGTGGGAAAACTTTAAAGCAACACTATTAAAGTACTGGATTTAAGAAAAGGGCTGGTCACCTGGTGGTAAGTTTAAGGTTTATTTCAATAGATGGTACAATAGGGACGCATTCGAGGTCCAATGTTTAAAATGTTTTAGTATAGATCTCTCCCCCAATGGTGTCTTTTTTAAGACCCAGCAGATATCTTGATTATAAGTATTCAATTTGCTAGAAGGCAACTTTAGATGGGATATCAATGGCCATTTTAATTTGTAGGTGTAATAATATATTGAGTAGAGAGAAGGAGGGAACACAAGGTAGTCCCAACGTTTTCTTCAATAAACTATGAGATTTAGAGGGTATTTGTAATTTGGGATGTACAAAAGAAAATCAACTGAATTATGTTGAAAAGATATGCTCGGCTTTGTAAGCAGAACAGCTCAGCAAACCTCTGTGTAGTACACAGTTTTGTTTTTGTGTTTTTGTATCATCTTTTGTATTGGGTAAATAAAATTATGTTTTATAAATACTTTCTCCTTACCTAGGTCATCTGTCTTAAAAAGCCTATTCTCTATCTCTCCTGCATTTCGTGTTTAACCATAGGCTTGGCAGTCAATGTGGCAATTCCCTATAGCGAATTAACCCTATCTCCTTAACTTACTTTTAATAATAAATACAAAAGCAGCAAAGTACAAAGATTCTCCTCTGCAGTATTCTGGGTATGGTGATTTTCCTGGCCCAAAGGTTTTATGCTTATTTTACTCGCATTTTCATAGTCAGCTCTTTCTACAATTTCCATCAAGTGTATGTTGCATAATTTATGCTTATGTTAATAAAAACAGCATATTTGCAGCAGATGTATATACTGTGAGAAAGAAAAGCTAATCAAAGATATCAGGGATTGTATTTACTTTCTAGTTTGTACTCAATGTACTCAATTTTTCTATGAGAACTTTAGGTATAAATGCATTAAGTCTTAAAGGCAACACATCCAAAATCCATATACCAATAATTATGAACTTTTTCACAGTGATTGTCAATCCCTTCTCTGAATTTGTAAAACCACATATTATAATGACATACAGACACATTGCTACTTTTACCTCCAGGATCTGGGCACCCCTCAAAAGCACAGACTGCAATCATAGATAGAACAGCAAATATGCTATAAGCAAATTATCATTCAGTTCCTGGTTTTCTGACAATGAGGGAATGTGGGTTGGTATACCTTTAACAGGTATAACAGACACAGCAAAACACAATTTGTTTTCATGTGTAAAATGAACAAAAGACAGAAGTGGCTGTATAATGCCCACATGGTAAACATTTGTATGACAACTACTAATTAACATGATTACCATAAAACTGCTTCTTTTGGTTAATTAGAACTCAATGGAGCTTGTTTCCACCAAACACGTTTGGTTAATGTGCATGCATTATGTTTATTAAAATATATGACTTGAATGACAAGCTGCAGGTCAACACACCCAAAGATAATACGTGGAAACACTGATAAAAACAATGCATGCTCTGATGCCCTTGCATTTTGCTTATTACCATTTGAGCTTTTGACCTGCAGAATGAATGCGATTAGGAAATTCAGAAGTTCTTACCTAGATACATTTGTGGGTCATCGATTTGGAAAGTATTAACGTAGGAGGGTCAGTATCTCTGGTACCATATTATGATACATATTTTCATATTACCTGTACTCTTATGGGCAATGTATTCAGATATTCATGCAATAAATATTATATACTATATACATTTCAATTCCAAATTTCCAAAACTCCAAATTTGAAGACTATTTTAAGATATATACCAATATTTACAAAAGGCCACATTCTGGGCTGGGAGCACAGGGCTACAATGTGAACCAGCCCTGTTGTAATCCACTACTGATTATCACTTTCTACAATTTCCATTATGTAGTGGTTGTACATAAACATTATCAGGGGAACAAACCAAGACTGATGTTGATAGATGACCCTAAAACATCAGACATACAAACTGATTAAAGTCAACTGCCTGTTCATGTGACACCCAGTCAGGTCAAATCCTGTTACTTTATCATGTAATGTCACCCATGTATTGATTTACTATCTACTTTCCCTCTACTGTTATATACAATCTCAAACACTGAAACAAGCAGTGGGATTTGGAACTTGCAGCTAAGAAACATAGACTAAGATACAATTATTGTGGCTGTGATAACGTAATAATATACATTACTACAGCTGTTCTCTTCTTTAAGGAATAAGACATTTCTCAGCACATGTAAGTCCACATTACACATGAAAATATCATTACATTGATCTTAGACCAGTAACTGTACACACAAACTGTTCTGAATGCAGCATTAATTTCAGAAATCACCAAAAAAAGCTGATCAGCAGGGCATGGTGGATGATATAGAGATTGTGCTTTTTATCTATAATACAACATGAAATTTGTTATTTCTGGGAAGCACAGAGGACATGCGGTACAGCCAGAGCTCAGTATAACAAGACAGATCATTCAATGGATATCCCTTATCCCAGGGGAAACATCCAACGCTCTATCATAAGTGAATTATGCTCTACCAACAGAAAGGGAAATATGGGAATTACATGGGCCAAATGAATAACGCTGCAAACACATGCGGTTGGATATTACGCACAAATTGAACTTTCATGTGAAAGATCATTGATTTCTTTTTGCACTCTCCAGTGTATTAACACCTGTCAGTATATGACAAAAGGCAAAAAGTGGATTGTGTAGAAATCGTTTTTTCGTATATATTTCTTGTGATAGATTTGTTTTAAAATATCAGGCTGCTAGCCAGCACTACAAAATATATAAATATATCCAGGTAAATTACAGAGAAAGTAGAAGTTTCTACTTAAAGGTAAAAACAATAGGAAAGAAGATTGTTCATTTGTGGAACACATTTTCAGTCCTCTTTAAGCCTTACATCACAGACGGTACATAAAGTCGTTTTGTCTGTCTGCACAGAAAACTCAAAGACAACAGCTTAGCCAATATTCTATTTTTAATAGCAACCATCCTTTATTCTTCTGGAAATCTCATATCTTCCCTAGTTTTAGCTCTAAAATAAAGAACTGCAAAATAAATAATATGTTCTATAATAATATAAATAAATACACAAAGAAACATGGACTTAGAAATGAAGAGGAGGCATCACCAGGTAGTGATTAATATGACTTCAGTAGGGGCACTGGATTTTTTTAAAATTGTCTTTCCATAAATTGCTGCATCTAATTAATTTATAAAGAACACACAAACATGCTCATTAGCTGTCAAAATGTCTTGTGCATAAAATAAATTTTTAATCTATTTATCAAGCAGTTAAACTGACATTCTCTGAAAGATTCTCTGATGTGTTTCAATGGCAGTAATTGATTCCTAACAGGTAATGTTTCAATGAATGTCAGATTCACTGCTTTATAAAAAGAGATGAACGTGTATCCTCTCCAGCCTTGGAAAGCTTTAATAAATCAGGGCAATAAAATTTATGTTAACGCCCCTGCAAACTCAGTTTAAGGATAGGGGGAAGTATTAATTTTCAAGCAGAATGGGATTAGATATATCTTTTTCATTACATCATGTTACCCAGATAATTTGAAGATTTACTATATAATACATTAGTATGTATTACCTCTGAGTCTGAAGTGTGTTCTGAACTTGTTGGGCTGGATTCATCTTGGCAACTCAAGTCCTCTTCATCACTAACTGTAAAACACAGAAGGGTAATTGAATTCAAGATGCTGAATAACAAAAAACATAGATGCTTTTGTATTGTCATAACTCTTTACCCAGCCATGTGCATTGGAAAAATTGAGTTGGTTTACAAATAAAGGATGTTTACTTAGCAAAGTGAATTTTTCCCTTGCAAGGGATATTTCACCTAGTCTTAGTGAATGTGGTAAAAACTCACTCTGTAAAGAAAAAAAAAATCACACACAAGGAGACCCTTAAATTAAAAAAAAGGATTAGGAAAAAGACGGTGACAGTCTCAACAGAGCAGAGACAGGTGAGCATAACAGGGTTTAGTTCTGGTTAAAGTCGACACATCCTCACTTAATTTACTAAGCTAGGTAAAATTTCAATTTACAAGAGAATAATAAATGAGGTGAAGAGTTGCTGACTCCAGTCATGTCCAAGCGAAGATCAATGTTTTCACTTTTTCTTTACACATGATAAATCATTTTTGCAAACTTGCAAACCACATAATTTGGTATTCTATGCTAGGTGAATGTTCACTTTGTTTCACTTTATTATGGTTCTCTTTAATAAATGAAGCCCATAATGTTTACAGAGTGACTTGAGTGAGTGGTTTAGTCCAACTCAGTTAGTTTGATTTAGGTCTTTGAATTCTCAAAGCAAACCCACTTGATAAACAAAATACTTGTTTTAAAAGACAATACAGGTCACAGATGCAGCAATATTTTCAAATCTAATTTTCCTGGGAAGTTTTACTTTATATTATACCATGAACATAAAACCTGTAGTGTTTGGAGAGCTGCCAGCAGCCGTGTGCTTAAACCTATGCCAACATAAACTGTGTACTAGTCTTTTTCTTGCTTACAGCCTGGGAGAAAATCAAAATGCCCAACGATTTTACGTCAATCAGGGATCCTCTGATGCATAGACACTGTGCAAATGCCATCACAGATGGACATAAATACATCCAATGTATTACATTTCACTTTTTTTTCTTAGCCTTACATAGAGGCACAGAAACATACAAAATATGTATAAAGTAAAACAGCAAGTTTTTAACATATATTTTCTTTAATAAATCTGATTATATATAAATTGCATTTTAGTTAGCTATTATTGCTTAATATATGTATAACATTACTTTTTTGCACTCTGTCTCAATTGTCAAAAGTAGACTGACCTTTTGCTTCCAGAATAGCAATGCTTACTTTAAGCAAACATTTTTTTGGTTTTGATATAAAAACTTAAGGACTGCAAAAATAAAAGTCAGACAACCAAAATTTGTCCTCTGTGCCTGCTCTGCTTTAAGATTATGGACCTGATTTAATAAAGCTCTCCAAGGCTGGAGAAGATACACTTTCAACAGTGAAGGTGGGTGATCCAGCAAACCTGTAATGGATCTGGTCCAGGATTGAAAACATTTGCTAACGATAAGGTAATCCATTCCAGGTTTACTGGATCACCCAGCTTCACTGATGGAAAAGTATCCTCTCCAGTTTTGGAGAAAATCAGGCCCTATGTGTTTATGTCCATAAGTTTTGTTTTAGATAGAATGGAGAAAGGTTAAAAAAAAAAAATGATGACCAAAGATACTTTTTGTTTCTTTTCAGCTCTTACCAAGATAAACAAAATTTGCTCATTCTAGTAACGCCCCTGTAGAGAGAATACTATTTAATAACAGATTAGCCTTTCATCTGAGGGATCCAAGCACCAATTTTGGAGAAAGCTGTGTTTAGATGTTTGCCCCTGGGTAATAAGAAAGAATGGAAAAGAAGTGATTTTCTTTACCCTAAGTTTCAGAGAAATCATAAAGTATAAATGTAAATGTATGTATTAAATGTGTGTATTTGGACCAAAGGACAAAGCAAAGTCATCTATGGCTTGCATTCTCCATATATCCTAATATAATGCTCTACAGAAGTCCCACCGCCCATTAATTACAATTTTTTTATAGTCCTATCGAATATCATTTCTATTTTAGTTTTTGTATGACAGACTAGTTGTTTAGGGAATACCATATTTTAGGACAAGGTAAAGCAAAGATTAAAGATACTGCTCGATTGCATCTATGTTAATCTCCAGACCAGTGTCTATTTCCTTTATGGTCCACAGGGAAGTCTCAGCCGCATTTACCTCACTGTTCCTAATTTTAATTTGTTTATTATAATATCTTTTCCTTTTATGTACGTCAGGCTCTTTAGAGATGGATAACTTGGTTGCCAGATGTCTGCAGACAGATATGGCTCAATCCCAACACAACAATCTTTCCACTCTCTGACACAGAAGACACTTGAATGCCTGGCAGTCTCACAGATGGAGGACAATTACACTGTTGGGTGTATTTTATGAAGAGCAAGACAACTGATTAGCAAATCAACTAGGTCAAAAATTAGGAAATCCAATTGTCATTTTATGCAGAAAAATTAAACATGATACTTGTCAGTCACAGATAAGAAGTATCCTCTGGAAGAGAAAAGGAACAAAAATGTATTAAATTATACATCTATACCAATATGTAAATGATTGGACAAACTCCTATAGATCAATTCACCAAAATACCAGAGTCTATTGCCAACAGCCCAACAGCACAATCAGTATACAACATACAGATCCTCCTCGCCTAACAACCAGGTTCTGTTCCTGTGACTTGGTAGTTAAGCGAATTGGTCGGTAGGCGAGGAGCATAGGAAAGACCCGGTCTGCAGTGCTGCGAGTGTGCAGTGGCAAGTTTACTGCCAGTCTGCAAGACCGGGAATTGTGCAGGAATGCGGAGGAGGAAGACAGCTGGAGCCTGGAAGACCAAAAAGGAGCCCCAGCGTGGATGTACAGTGTATGTACTTTCGGAGGAGCCAGTCGTAAGTGTGGGCGGGCGGTAACCAGATAATTAGCTAAACGAGGATTACCCGTATATCAGTAATAATTTAAATACTGTATGAAACTGGAAGGTGATAAGACGAAATCCCATTGAATGTTTTAAATAAATAAACCCATATGGTGAAAACCTAAATCTCATTTCATTTTCAGGTAATTATTTACTATTTTGTTGGTCTATAAGATATACCCCAATGAAACAAAAATATATGCGCATTACTTTTAAAGAATCAAGAAACTAATACCTTCCCAATCTTTAGGATCTGTCTCTGAAATTGTATTTGCAACAGCTGTATCCACTAGCAAGAAAACCCAAAACACCACTCGCTCTAGGTTCTTGAAGACTCCTTAATTCATACAGACAATAATTACTTTCACTACCCAATAACATGTGTATGCCATGGCTAACCCAACAAATAATGAAACATAAAATATGGAGCATCTGTTTTTTTTTCCCTACCACAATGCTAAAAATAAAAAAAATTTAAATTTAACAACATGATCATTTCACTCATACCTCTTCTCTTGCTTCTTTCTACTATGGAGTGAACAATGGAACTACAGTCATGTAAATACGTAAGCACATCCTATGCATTAAACTGATCTATGTAGACCAATCAGATCCTCTGTATTATTATTGGCTGATCTACCTATATAAACTACTGTAGTAAAATGTGGTTTCACTTTACATATTACAGATAAGGAGATTACCTCTTAATCTGCATTTCCTTGTATATGTAAGTGTATGAATATGTGTGTGTTTCTACTACTTTTCATTTATTACCATACTGTTACAGGTAATTTGTTGCAAGACTCTGAAACAAAACAATAGTTAATTTGAAACCAATGCCACTTGTAGATTTTCATTATAGAGTAATGATTGGTTTTGACTAATTTGTCAATCTTTTTAAACTCCTTCTCACACTCAAAGACATACCCTTCATTCTAAGGGCCTTAGAAGAGCTCTTTTGATCTTGACATAATGGAAAACCACATATCAATAGCAAAGAGAACACCAGAGCCTAGGTATCTAAGAAAGAAAAAAACCTAAGAAAAAAAAAGGCTCCATCTGTATACTTCCTATGGAGGTCTAAGTAATTGACACTTAACTTAAGACACCTGACTCTAATTTCATGAGTTAAAGTGTTGGTGAATCCAGGAGTGTACTGATTTTTCTATGTGACCAATTTGTATTTATTAATTCTCTTTTATTTAACAACACTGATTTATCTTTGCTTTAAAGAGGTTTCCTAATAAGATGGAATATTTCTGTATGTGGTATTGCCTATTTCCCTTTGTCAGAATCCTTCACTTTGGCTCTCGTATCCAAGTCTTACATAACCCAGTCTTCATATTAGCTTTACCTTTAGTATTTTGGGAACATGTAATGTTGTAGGTTAGCTTTGTGGATGGGTGATAGCATTTAAGTTCTTTCTCAGTTAGTACATATGAAAGGGTAACTGCTGAATTGGGATTTGAGAACATTAAAGGGGAGTCTAACTTTAAAAACTGGAAATGTGCCGTCCACAATAACTATTGTTACCTGTCTGATTACAGACCATAAGTCAAATTTGGCTTGCGGATGCCGGGAATGGATGAACTCCCATGAATTTGTGCAGGAGTTTAGTCATCATGGCTCGGCCAAGCAACATAGTCAAAGTTCTGGATATGAAGGGAAAGAATGGAGAAGAGGGTGGTGTCCATAACAGAACACGACAGGTGAATATGAACAAAGTTCATCTAAAAACTGGACTAAACTCTAAAAAAAAACGTATGGCAGTATCACCAAACATTCCTTAATTGAAAGATAGAGAGTTTGAAAAATCACTTATTGCTATTATAAGGGAGATTCTACAGGTTGGATTTAGATTGGTTTGAAAACCCTATTGTTCATGATGGCAACTAGTAACAGTGATATGTAAGTTTCTGTAGAATGCAACAAAAAATTTTGGTAACACATCATCATACAATCAGTGCTCAAATCATCAGGTATTAGGAATATAGTCCAAACATTATTTTAGTAAGAATACGGTAAGACACTGCTGTTTAATTTACTTCAGAGATGGTGCAGTTTACAGTGAATGATGATGCAGAACAGAGACAGAGTAATAAGTAACTATCCATCATCTCCTACTAACATTGCCACTTAGAGAGTTTCTGCTGCAGAATTTTCTCTCTCCAGAAATATATAACGAAAACTCCTCATTAATGCAGGAATACACTACTAGCCCTGGGGAAAAAGGCAACCCAGATAACAAGTGCTAAGAGGTACACTTTACTAAGTAAATCAGTTAAATTACAAAAAGGAAACTAATTAGCACTATGAATATTCAGTGACGCCACTGATAAAGGGGGATTTCTTTCATTACAGTTACCCTGTGGAAAAGTACCATGATTTCTCTAATATAAACACAGGATGTTATTAACAAAAACTGGACTTATCTTCCAGCTGAGCTGGGTTATCTTCCTGGCTTTTTAATTTGAAAATACTAGAGAGATTAGAAAAATATTGAGCCTGGCATTCTTAAAATAAAACTCCAGGCAAATATAAAAATCCTTCTTTTAGTGCAGTAATCTATTCAAAATAATAAATATAATTTTAAATATTGCTAGAATAGTTACTGAAAGGTGTTTAGAATGGGCTTTTGCAGAATTCTTATACATCTGCTTCTGCAATTGCCCCACTGATTTTTTTCCCCAAAGGTCTAAATAGAACTAATAAATTCACCTCTGATGGGATGCCGATACATTTATTTAGTATAGCACCCCAATGCACCTTGCTGATAATGTGTGTTCATGCAGATATGTTTTGGTGTGTTAGGCAGCATGTTCAAATAAACTAACTACTTAAACACACATAATTAGCACTTACTTTCAGCAAGTGAACAGAGCATAAAGTTAATACTTGCAAAAAAAGAGTAGGTAAAAAATCTGTACCTGTGTTTCTCTACCTTTTTACCATGGGGGAACCCTTTAAATAAATGTCAGGTCTTCTGGGACCCTTGGTACAATCAGTACATGTAAAACTAATAGTACATTAGTGTGGTGGTCAGTAGGTAAAATGCCTTACTTTGCTGGCCAGTGGGAAGATTGTCATTCTTACAGACCATTGATCATTGGTGTCAATTAAACTGACCTTAGGGGCACAAACTGCTCATTGCTCAAAGAACCCCTAGGAACTTTTGGGGGAACTCTGGGGTTCCATCGAACCCAGGTTGGTAAATACTGATCAAAAGCAAAGTTTCCTAAATTAAAGTTTTAATGTGTTTTTTGTTAACACCGCCAGTGTTTTGTAGTTTCCTAAGTAAAATTTACTGATTACCTGTTTTTCGTTTTCTTGGTCTCATGCACCAACGGAAGCTGCATGTCATTATCTATGGTTTCCTTTCCAATGGTGGCAAAATTGGACCATGTCTGGGCAATATGATAGCGTATTGCTAAAAGGAAATGCCTAAACAAAGGCCTCCTTTTTAGAAATGATAATTATCAATGTAAAAAAGCTGTAGATTTAAAAATAATATAAATGGACCTTTTAAGTGACAAGAGCATGCACAAACTTACAGAAAATGTAATAACTTATACATGTATATATGTATGTATACATACATTTTACTCCAAAAAAAACAAAAAAAAAAAACAAAAAAAAAACAGTTAAATCCAGTCACATAACGTTTCAATGTAGTAAGCATAGCTTTCAACTTGCCTGTCATTTTGAGGGACTGTCCTTATGTTGAATCCAAATCTCTCTGTCCCTTCTGTAAAACACACTATTTAACCACCAAATCCTTTATACTACTATTAACCTTCTATCCAACCCCTAAATATTTATTTACACTATTCTGAAAAGCCAGTTTAAAGAATATTAGACATGAATAAATCTGGGGCATGTACTGGTGTGTTTTTTTGCCTACATATTTTGTACTAATATTATTATTATTATTACACAGTATTTATATAACGCCATCATATTATGCTATACAAAGTCCATAGTCGTGACACTAACTGTCCCTCAAAGTGGCTCACAATCTAATGTCCCCACCATCGTCAAATGTCTTTATTACAGTCTAAGGATAATTTTGGGGGAAGTCAAATAACTTAACTGCATGTTTTTGGAATGCGGGAGGAAACCAGAATGCCCAGAGGAAGCCCACGCAGGCACGGGGAGAACCTGCAAGCTCCATGCAGGAGTTTGCAGGACACTAAAAGGTGTCCTTCTTTTTCAGCTCAGAAAAGTTGGGAGGTATATGTTAAAGTATACCTAAACTGAAAAAAACAAATCCATATGATTATATTATTAACTTGTATTTGAACAGCATTGTCATATTACACAGAGCTTTAGCAAGTCATAGCCATGTCACTATATATATTGCAACCAACTAGTCCTAACATGTGATGGTTTTAGTTTTCAATTTTAGGCTAAAAACATTTTAATATCTGTTCATCCTGCCAGGAAAATGTCCTTGTCACTTTCTGTGAAGGTGGACAGAACACATACATACCTTTACTTTTCTTCTGTAAACTTATGGTTATGTTCCCCTTTAAAAGTACAATCAATTATAATAGATTGAATGGCCTTTATACTGGTCTAAATTTTATGTAGTTATATGTATGTTCAGTGTGTTGGGAAACAGAGGAGAAAAAGGAAACTGGCCAAAAGAAAGATACACAGAAACACTTCCCTTCACTTACAAAGGAATCTTGTAGAAAGTCCTGAGATTAGGAAAGCACTTTGACTGCTCCCACTGTAGGAACATAACAAAAGTGATTTTCCCATATTGACAATGTTTTTGTTTGATAGAGGGGTGTAGATTTATCACTTCCCCAGGGAGGTAATTTGTCAAATGACTTTTCACATGCCAAATCACGCCACCCAATTTTTTCAATAGTGTTATTCCTAAAGGAACACTTAAATTGCAGCTGCAAAAAAATACATCAAATACATTCTTGGTATGGAGATATTGATTCTTCTTATCAGGTGCAGCATAACAATGAAATAATAGTGCAGTATGGAGAAGTGTTTCTCCCCATCACAACTGTATACACATCTGACTACAATTTCTGAACGACCATAGAAGAAAAAAAGTCACAAAGCATTTTGTTTTAAAAAGGATGGCTAGAGGCGCCCAAGGATAATTAACCTTTAGCCTAATGTAGCCAAACTATCTGTTCATGATAAACGCATGGCAAACAACAATTTATTAGGCTGAAAAAACTAAATATGCACACTTCAGAGATATTACATAGTAAGTTTGCAAAGAAAAGAAACCTATCTATTAGGTTCAGCTTTAAAATAAATCAAGCAAGTTAGTAAATTTTTAATTGATTTTCTAGTGATCTCTGCTTTAAAAACAAAGACAAGCAGATAACTCAGTATTGTTGACGTGTCACATGTGCCTAGCTTTTTCTACAGTATCCCATTTTATATATATTTTTTTTTTTTATGTTGTCTGGCCAGAGTCTGCCAGGTCTCCCTAATTTACTACAAATATCTAACACATATCCTGTCTCTTGCTTCCTGATACATGACATCACTACAAGGAATATTGCAACACCATTTATTGACTATTATTATTATTTTTTGTCTAATAATAATATTAGTCATATTATTAATAATATTCCTATTCAGATTCTGGTTTGGATCTCCTGGTACTGCTAATCATTCTGCATTACCCTGATGGCAGGTATGATCCATCTTCTTTAAGCACCATATAAAAGTTATGTCCAATACCATAATGGTATTACTAATACAACTTACTGCTAGAGATTGAGAGATTGCACTGAACAGAAGGTTTATCTCTTCGGTAACAGGAAGATTGACCAAAGATGTAATATTATAAATATATCCTAACAATCAAATCTTTTCTTATATAGCCAGTTTTAGGCCTGGCACCATAATTACAAAAATAATTACAGTGCAGTCATAGATCTAAAAGGCACTGTTATTAAACTCATATAGCCATTGCAAAACATTCAATATAATAGACCACAGTGTTCCAAAGTTGTTTTTTCCTTTTGGTGCTGGGCTAAGATGATCTTCATATGGTGTCATTGGGTTGCATATAAATGAAGAGAAGCAGAAACAATAGGTCTTTTCTTTATGGCTGCTTTTTACTAAACAATAACAAAAGAAGAAGCACAATGGTCAGTTTTCCATTATCATCCTTTAATTTCCCTTTACTAATGTAGCGCCAATAGGACATGTATTATATAAAAGTTTACTGCTTGTTGCCTGATCTATGCTGAACCATGGTATATTCTGCATACACAGTATGGAAAAGCTGATCATCTGCAAACAGGATAATCAATGTGAAGGAAAAGCCTTTTTATCTTCTATTATTTATTTTGCCCATTATTTACCCATTGTCTTATATAGAGTTTTTATATAGTTTTTAACAGGGGTGCCCACACTTTTTTGGCTTGCAAGCTACTTTTAAAATGACCAAGTCAAAATGATCTACCAACATAAAAAAATTGGACTTAATAACTCCTGTGCGTGGTAGAGTTTATTTTGAAAGGCAGGGCTCCGTGATCTACTCGCGTTGCCTTAGCGTTCTACCGGTAGATCGCGATCCACCTGTTGGGCACCCCTGGTTTTTAATATATTATGTGTGTGCATATGTATAACTGTAAGTGTAACGGTTTTAGGATTTTTTTTTCTGTGAATGCCTTCATTTGTTGCAGAGAAGATGCAGTATTTGTTCATTTGTACTATTTGGTATGGTATAAAAATGTTATAAGAATAACCCCATCACAGTATGTGCAGGAAAACTATGCTGCACTACCAGCTACAGAAAGTAAACTAAATTGGACATGGTCCTAAAACCTTTGGACTGACATCCCATAACACAATAGAGCTAAGTAGGCTACTTCAGCTTCGCTTACCTTAGGTCTCCACAAACAGGTCACCATTTTTACTATAGCAGTGCTCAACCCAAAAATATTTTTAAGCTGGGTGGGAAGAAATTGTAGGTGGGTGGCAGCCCCTGTATTGTGACCAAAAACCTTTAGTAACCACCCAAAAACAGTCGGGTGGGTGCTGAAAGGTGCCGGGTGGTGCACCCAGCTAAAAGGGCCTGGGGAGAACCCTGCTATAGTATATGAAAATGATTACTGAACAACATGCATCTTACTTCTCAGCCTCAATTGTCAAGCTTTTGTACAGCTGTGTAATGTTTATCAACCAAAAATCCGGCTACCCAGTTAAAAAAAAGGATTGCTTGCAATCTGTAATGAATTCATTGCACTAAAAGCTGATTTCCATATGTATGCCCTTGGATTTATTACACAAGAGTCAATATCAAGCTTATAGGTCAGTGGTACCAATAGCTTTTTGTATATTGCTGGTCTGAAATCTGCAGACAGTTTTGACACTGTGCATCTGCAGAAGCAAAATAGAAATTGGCATGTGCTGAAGGGCTGCTTTATCCAACAGCATTTTGAGTAGTGTTATGCTCTTGTACAAACAACTGCACTCTTTTTTGCAGTCCCAATATATATGTTTTCTAGAGAACCAAGGCTTTTTCAAAGTGTAAATCTTGCTATGTTACACTCCTCTATTAGGCGTTTATGGCATTTCCTGCGGATGAAATTTGTATAAACAAAACATTTACATTAGAAACTTTTTAGTCCTTGCAAGTGTTCGGTTGTGGTTATGTATGTATGGCAGTCCACTGATGTAACAAGCTCTTCCCTTTACTATCAAGTACCCAGTAATTATTAGGTGGCTATTCTGGGTTTTCTATAAGTATGAAGCTGGTACGTATGGTCTGAGCCTATCAACATCAGTCTGCCTGTGCCTGTTCATTGCATCCATATCTATATATCTATCAATGTCTGTGAGCCTATGTAAGAGTTTATGCCTAATTGAAGCCATATAAATAGATATACTGTCATGTACGCATTGTGCTAACGGCCTTCATTTTTTTTGTTCAAACCAAGTTTCCTGCCACAGCTGTTTAAATATTATCTAAATAGTGTTCATATACCACTGGGCAGTCCAATAATCAATAGTTAAACTTAGTTCACCAACCAGTACTTCAGTATTGTATTAAAACTGGTCTGATACACTCTCTCTCTTCCTTTGCAGGAATACAAGTTTGCACTTGCAAGCTAAGGTGTAAAGCGGAACTAAAAATCCATTTTTGAAAATCCATGATCAGGAATGTCAATATTGCAGAAAGGGACAGGCGATGTACCTTCTGTAATAATCCCTTCTATCTGCCTGACTGCTCCGAATATCTGTCGGATACCTGACAATACCAGCTTCCCTTGCATGTACCAGAAGTGAATGAAGAAAGAGAAAGATGATGGCACCCTAAAAAGGAACTGGGACAGGTAAGTATCATGGGTTAAGTTCTGCTTTAAGGGTGGGGCTGTTACTCAGCTTTGCCAATAAAGACCACTGCAGTGTGAGTGCAGGAAACACCAGTTCCACTCAGTGTAAATGGTATTTTAAAGCACTGTCATGCAAAAATTAACTAAGATCATAACATGCAACAGTACAGAACTGTAGATGTAAATCAATATAAGATTAGTTTGGGCATTAAGCACAATATATTGAATGATTAACCTGCTACACGTTTAATACCAGGACCTTACCAAGACAGTACTGTGTGTTTGTGATAGGTCTGCTTCAAATTTAGGGAACAATTTTTTTTTTCTGTATGCATAAACTACAGAACATTTCCTCCATAACAGTAAAGCTGTGTGTTAGTAACTACAGCTTGGGTGACATCTTCCAAGAATTCATGTACTCACCAGATTTTCTTGCTTTCAAGGCAATAACAGCTGCAAGTTCCCGCTGCACCTATTAAACCAGAAAGAGAAATATATGGGTTCATTTCTGAAAGGTATTTATGCATAAAACCGTGCCTATTCACATAAAACTAATTTCTCCACTCAATCATAGCTGGTATGTCTGTGTTGACATTCTGGGTTATACAATAGGTCCCAGAATAATTAAATTTGAAAAGCCCGATTAATTTTTGATTGAAAATATGTAGAATAGAAATGTAAATAAAAATTAGAATTCACCAAAGCCTAACTATACCAAATTCACTTACAGAGAGGAAAACAAGTATTGTCAATGAGCAGTCTTATCAATGCCAACACAAATGATTTCCAAACTACTGCTTTAGGGAAAAGTTTTGTTTTTTAATGTAATTTCTATTTGCATTTTTTATGATCAGAACTTAAAAAGATAAATATTTAAAAACATTTTGTGTTATATTGAAATGTATTATTATATTTTGCATCCTCATATGGCAGGTGAAAAAAGCTGTTGTTCTCTGAACTCAATGGCCTTGATTTATTAAAGCTCTCCAAGGCTGGAGAGGAGACACACTTTCATCAGTGAAGCTGGGTGATCCAGCAAACCTGGAATGGATCTGGTCCAGGATTTAAAACATTTGCTAGTGAATAGCAAATGACTTTGAAGAAATCTATTCCAGGTTTGCTGGATCACCCAGCTTCACTGATGAAAGTGTATACTCTCCAGCCTTGAAGAGCTTAAATAAATCAGGCCCAATATCTCAAGCTGAGATTTACATACAACAGGGAATGGGTCAGAAGAATGACTGCTCCCAAACTGCCTGTTCCTCTGTCCGAAGATATAACCAACTAGAAAATCTAAAACTAAACAGCTTCTGCTTTGCTTTGTCTTCCAAAAACTAAAAATACTGGATGTAATACCAGTGTCATGGCTTGCCCATTATATGGATATGAATACATAACCATTTATATAAATAAAGGTGGTGAGAGATAGGCAGATCAATACTATAGAAAAAATAGGGGCAGTGGAACCTACCCTGATTAACACTTAGTGGTGAAAGTTATGTAAGAACAGTAGTTTATTTTTTTACCTTTTCCTGCTTCACTACTATAGAGTACAACACAACAACATTTGCTAACTTTTTTCAGCAGCCATTTTTTTATATTGTCACCTATTACATGAGTGAGCACTGTTACTGTTTCAGGGTGAGAGAGGTGTGTTTATAAAAGAAAATCTACATGTGAAGTGTGGTAAATCAGAGGATTGGTTGCAGCAATTCTACATTTGTTCATAAATGGAGAAAACAATTACATAGGCAGTGTACAAAATTTCAGATGAAGCAATGATTTTTGGTTTAGCAACAGAAATTTCTATGTCCCCTCTCTGTCTTCAGAATCCCTGCTGAACAGTAAATTGGCATCAACCCCTTTCTCTTTTGGGTAGATAGCTGACCAAGTAGGCACTATTGCTATATTAAAAGGCGTGGGTGCATCAAAACATAGTCCAGGTAACACACTAAGCATACAAATACAAAATCTCATATGTATTTCAAAAGTGTTTTTAGTTGCCTTATGTTTCATTTAACTAGAATGGCTGTGTCTATAAAAGTAAGGTAAGATGTGTATGTAAGCTATGCTATGAATAAAAAAGTTTTGCCTAAAATTCTTTCTAATCTGATGCAACGGGCCTGATTTAATAAAGCTCTCCAAAGCTGAAGAGGATACACTTTTATCAGCGAAGCTGGTGATCCAGCAAACCTGGAATTGATTTGTTCAAAGTAATTTGAACAAAGTTTTTGAATCCTGGACCAGATCCATTCCAGGTTTGCTGGATCACCCAGCTTTACTGATGAATGTGTATTCTTTCTCGCCTTGGACAGTTTTAATAAATCAGGGTCTATATAACTTCTTGTACATAGTATAGCTCACTTGTTAGTATTACTTTGCTCCATGAGTGGTCAGTTTTGAAATCTGAGCCGATTGCGTATGCTGAGGCCACTGTGAGAATTATCACAAAACACTTTGCAGAGGGTCCCATGAAGGAAAATCTACCGACAGTTGTTTCCTCTGGCAACATTGAAAGCACTGACAGACAGGACAATGCAACAGAAGAGGAAGTTTTTAATTGTCTCTGTTGAACAGTAAACGTCATTTAAGTCACACGCTTTTCATGGGGATGTGACTTTCACAACATGCCATCCTGTTGGAACATCCAGAGAACATTTCAATGGCTTTACTGAGCATCCGGTAATGTGGAAGTCTAAAAATTCAAAAGTTAAAAGCATTGCTACATTATATCTGTACATACTACATTATACATTAAGTCTATTTAACTGAATAATATCCCTTATGACATGCTTGGATACCTGAGCATTACTATGATACCATTTTCATAAGTTTGCAACATTCCCAAAAGTTTGCTGCATTTCTGTTGTTTTCTGTTTCCTGCACTGTGGAACATTTTATTTATCAGTTACAAGGCAGCTAGGCTAATTTCAGTACAAGTTGACGTTCAAAAATCTGGCAACCTCTGGACCTGAGGAGTGCTGGATTTTTGAAAATACCAAATTTTTTACGGTTATATATGCTGCATACATTTAACAGAAAATGACTATCTGTACAGTCCTTTAAATGGTAGCTGAATCCATAATTGGGCTATACAGCAGCAAATAAATGAGAAGGAATGAGCAGGAAAGGACGTGAAAGCAAGACCCAACAGCTCATTCTGGAGTACAGCGCCATCAAAACATAAACAGCGCCTCCAGAAAACTGTAAATTTGAAAATGTGCTCCGAAATCCATGCTGGAAATCTGAAAGAAACGGATTATAGATGGCTGCATTTTTGAATGTCATTCTGTATTCATATTGTCTGTCAACATTATATTCAAGTTGGCAGCCACCATATAAAACTAAAATATAAGTTTTGTATGGAATTTGACTTTTTTTCTCCTACAATATAGTAATTCTATGAAATATCACTCATCTTCCAGCCATATATATTGCTTCCAACCTCTCACTTTCTTACTCATTGGGCCTGATTTATGAAAGCTCTCCACGGCTGGAGAGGCTACACTTATATCAGGTAAATTGGGTGATCCAGCAAATCTGAAATTGATTTAATCAAAGTAATTTGCTATTTGCTAGCAAATGTCTTGAATCGTGTACCCAATCCATTCCAGGACTGTTGGATCACCCTATTTCCCTGATGAAAGCGTATCCTCTCCAGCCTTGGAGAGCCTTAATAAATCAGCCCCATTATCTTTTTCAGTTTTTCTATCCCTCTTTATTCTATGTAATTTCATATACAAAAACACAACTATAATTCTTTTTGATTGGAGCAACCACAATAATTCCTTTCATTTCATAATCTATACTCGGTCATAAAAAGAAAAAGAAAAAATACAGACCTCATTGCTATGGGGCACTTCTGAGAAACACAAGAAACATTTTGTTTAATTTATTTTGCTTTCCTACTGTTTGTTGCTTCCATCTATTTTCTCCACATAACAATCATTTATTTATTTTCTTATCTTTTTTTCCTATTCCTTCTTTCATTCTGTCTTTCTTTTCAGAAAATTGGAAAACTCATGATTCCCACACAAAACATAAATTAACATGCTGATTTTTTTGTCTGGCTAACAGACCTTTTTGTCACTATCTCAATAAACCAGCAGCACAATGATGCCTAAATCCAAAATCCTAATTCAATTAATTTAAATATTAGGAACATCACACTTTTTAAAGGGAAATAATCTGCTCTGCATATCCCGAGAGGGACGCACCATTGGTGATGCATTAATCATTCCTGACAACAGCTTTTAAGAAGCTAGCATAGATATTTGCAGTCTTTGTGCAAACTGTAAATTAATAAATTAGGCTACACCAGCTCGTTCCTATGGAGCCGTTAATCATTTCTTACTTTTGTTCAATAAGGATATTAAAAACAGTCTGTCAGCAATATATAAGATACTGAAAAAAATATTACCTATAGTGCTGCTTATCACTTACATCTGTGCTAAGCTTTGGAGGTCTGATGCCTCTGGACATACGCTCAAATGTTACTGTTAAACATTAACTATGTAGAATAAACATTTAAATGTGAACCTATTTACTGGAGAGGATTTGTTACAAAATGATTTATGTGTTTCTTATACAATTATGGCTGCGCACACACTTCGAATGCATATATTATGTTGGTCTCCAAGGAGCATTTCATTTTGTTTAAAAAATGAATGAAATGTATCAAATTATATCAAGAGATTATGAAAACAAACAAAAATAGCATTTGCCTTTATTTGTCTAATCCCAAAACTACAGATCTGTGGCAGGTTTTTATTAGCTCAAAAATAGTGAATAGTAGAGGCTGATCAACTGGAACACTTGTCTCAAAAGAGAAAAATGTACGGAATAAATATATACATAGAAACCGTTCTGTCTGTGTGAAATCAGCCAGGCTGCACACCAGCAGCTTCAGAGACAATTTAGATGCATTGGTTGAACTTGCCATGTGATGTGATTAAGTCACAGCAGTCAGGGCCAGCTCTAAATCAGGCAGGCTTGCTCAATGTTGCTTGCCCCACAGTTGTCCTCCTGCTCCAGCAGCCAGTCAGAGGTCACTGCACTGATGCTCACATGTAGTCCTTCACTGTATATCAGGGGAAGCCATAGTCAGAGCAGAATGCTCATTGCCTGGATGTACAGCAATGCCTTACCTTCTGGGTCAGAGAGGTATTTTGATTGTCAAGGGGGAAATACCCCCATTTCATACAGTTACATTTAAGGGATAACTGTATTTTTAAACAAATGACAGTAGGAATAAGCAGCCGTAGAGAGGTGGAAATCTACCTGTACAACATGAAAGAGATCAATTACCACCAGGGTACTGAACTTCTTCTGGCATGGCTGGCTGGTGTGAGTTCTGGGACAAATTCTGGGCTAGAAACTTAGGCCAAGTATTGGGTTGGTTTGTTTGAGTTCTGGCAATAAATATATATAATGGTGGGGCATTGGCTGACATTTCCTCAGCTATCAAGCTCCCTCTAGTGGCAGGGGAGAGAGAGAGAGAGAGAGAAAGGCTGTGTACCACAATGATCAGTACATTATATTTGAGCATTTTGATACGCTAGCATTGTGCAATATATGTACTTTGGGGTGCTGCTCAAGGTAAAAGCACATATACCATGAGTGTGTTGGAGTTAGACATATAGTCCCTTTACATTTTTTACATTTTGAAATATATGGGATGTGTGAATGACTAGCCGTTGCATATTTATATATATATATATATATATATATATATATACACACACACACACACACATCAAGACAAAGTTACTTGTCTTGTTACCATTCTAGAGGAGGAGTAACTGTACATGTGAAAATCCATGTAGTGCCAACTCCATCTGATAATATTGGTGGGAAACTCATAAAATGTATCTAAACCCAGGAACAAAAATTTTATATTTTTCTGCTCACCAGCCCCTAGATGTGATGGCTGCATGCATTTATATATTCATTTGTACTTGGAGTATGTCATTTTAAGTTTGAAGTTTGATTTTGGTTTGATTTGATTTTTTTGGACAAGGAAGTTATTAATCATGTCAGCTTTTATGACTTTGCTGGTATATTACAATTTATATTACAATTTACAGAACCACTACTACCTAATAATACTAAAGCCACTACTCTGCATTCATCCATAATACAGAGGGGAGATCACACCACTAGCTGAGAAAAAAAAAAAATGAAAAGCCTACTAACAGATGAAATAACAAAATCAACATTTGATGCAAAGTTTGAAATCAGAGATCTAGAACAATCGTTTTTTCTTTTTTTTCTGGAGTTAGATGTTCTCAGTCAAGCATGATTTAACCTACCTCCCTTGAGCCCTCATCATTCCTAACCAGCCCCAATTTGTGAATGAACAATAAAAGAATAAAGGAACAATTGCTTTCTCCTTCTATTGTCAAGAATCCTGTGAGTACTGACTGTCACCTTGTACTGCTTCTTCCACTCTATTAGGATGTACAGGGACTGTATGATGATGATACTAGGTCACATTTAGGAACTTAGACTGCTTGCATTTAAAATACATAACAATGTATTACCAAATACACCATTTTATGTATATTATATCAGCCTAGATTTCAACTTTACCAATCAGAAATAGGCGACCTTAGTGGATCATTCAACAGACCAAAACAGAGGAAATAAAAGAAGTTTGTTATTAGAGTTTGAACAACATTTAGGGGAGTGTACTGAAAACATACAAGGTGACAAATAAAGCTGGTGAGTGTTATCAACCTGAACTGAAAGCAATTAGTTTTTATAACTCACCACTAGAGGGCAGTATTGCACAGCAAACATCAGTATATTAGTGTCTGTCAGATGGATTTGCACAAAGCAGACTCCTCTGCACATTATTGAACCATCAATTCACTTTCAATACACAAACTGTAATAGGCAAATTATAATATAATCTTTTGTTGTCAGCACTGTACAGGGGAATAATATAGCTAATACATGTCTAAGTTGCCCATAGATACCGATTCTACTGTGATTCATATATAATGGTATCCAAAGAAAGAACATTGAGCTGCAGCATACAGGTTTAGTGCTGACAAATAAATACACTTATATTGCAGCACCAAGGATACCATCTGTATGTTTCACTGAATCTTCCTCCTTGTCTTTTCCATATGTGGGTGTCATGTATGAAGACATTAGACTGACATTTACTTATGAGAAAAGAATAATATAAATGTTCATGTTTTATATAAAGTATTGTACAAAAAGCATCAGTGCTATGAAAATGAGTAGATTGTTTACTAGCAAAATAGTTTACAAGAAGCATAGTTTTATATATATATATATATATATATGAGATATAAACTGACTTAAGCTGTGAACAAAAGAACAGAAAGTCCACAAAAACATATTCTAAGTAGAACTACATATGTCTGACATATCTCGATAGAGCTGTGTGTACATATAAGTTCCGGTAAGAAAAGTCATAGCTTGCAGTGCAGCAATATTTGTTTCAGTCTTTTTTTTTACCATAATATAGCTATATGAAGAAAAACCCAACATTTTAGGACTCGACAGAATCCCTTCCTTACAGCACATAAGTGACAGCTTTTATTTACTTAACTGTGCTAAAGTAATATCATCTGGTTGCCAAAGGCAACAACTGCATCTTGTTTTAAACTTCATTTTCAAATGGACTGCATTGCCTCCTAACCAAGGTAATGTGCCGCCTTGCCTGCTGTGAATGACTTCCTTCCTAAAAGAGTAATCTGTTGCAGGCTTGTGGATTTAATAGGAAATCATTTACCTGCTTAATTGGTATTGGATAATGTGCAGTGTGTGGGCGAATCACTTATCATAAAGTATGTTTGTTTTCATTCTCAATGACAATAAAGTAAACGGCATTGATGCTTGCACAATGTACCAATGTAATCTGTAATAAATCAGATATTTCAGTCATAGAAGATGAAAAAGAATTCTATTGCATTTTACCATTCCTGTGTAAGAAGCAGCCAATTCCACAGAGCGGGGATCTTTACCAACCTTTAAATGTCAATGTTACCCCACATGCATGGTAAAGTTACAATGGCATACTTGATACTTGCTTCATGCACAAAAGCAACACAATGTTTAAAATGTTACATTACCCAGACCTGGAGTTTTGTGAAAATGCTGCTGATCTTTAACCTGTAATCTTCTCCAAATATGCCACAATCAGCTTCCAGGACAGAAAATTGTACTTCACTAATTACTTATTTGTGGCTTTTACATGTTACATGATATACTAGAAAGAGCAGCAAAGTTATTAGCAATGGCAAACTTCCTGTATGCAGGGATCACGGCAAGTTTGAGGAGATCAGCAGCACTATTTGTAAATGGCCATTCCATGTGAATGCGCAGTAGAACCCCGTAGATTTGGGGCCAGGACATAGATCAGTTTTCCTAAGACATTATAGCCTATACATCACATAACTAGCAGGGCAGACCAAACTTTTAATACTTCACAAAATGCATTGTATTACTGCATACACTTGAATATGAAGTACTATGCTCATTACCTTAGAGTGAATTATGGAAGATAGGTTGTCAAGGATGAGCTGCCCACGATTAGCAATGGCAGAAATAAACCTTTTTTGCCTTTTCAACACAGTACACCACAACATAATGCACAGTTCCATATGTTACTGTATATTGAAATATTGCGATGAACACTGATACAATGCATAGGTTTGTAGGGGGGGTAAAGGGTAAATACATGTCCAAACAACTTGCACTTAACCTAGACAGCTGCCAATGCAATCCAGGGACCTAACTCAGATACCACGGCTTCTCCACTTCTGCAGCCTTACAAGTAAACATATTTTGGATTCAGATCTAAGAAGTACCATGACTCAGAACCTCCCCTTTATCCAGTAACACTGTATCCCTAACTCTGAACCTTCCTTCCTCACAGCACTTCTGACACTGAACCACAACACCCCAGACATTACACCTTTCTGCCTCCCAGCAACTTTGCCATTGCACACTAAATGACTGCTCCCTCTGTTAATATTAACCCCCTATCCCTGCTACCCCCTTTGTCACCTTTCCAATGACATGCAGATAGGCTGAGGATTGAGTTTCTGGGCTCCCCATGCACTCAAAATTTGGCTGCACCCACTTTGTCTTTCTTATGGTGATATTACCTTCTCCCCAATGATTTGCGGTTTCCAGAAGAAATCATTTGCTAAACACAGCTGAGGTTTTGGGTGATCACAAAAGCTGAGCTGATCTGCAGGCTTTTGTAACTCTTCAATGACCAAGACAAACTCTGCAGTTGTTTCTTTTTGCAAATAAAAGACTAGCTTGCTCCAGAAGGTAACGAATGTCTAGGCTCCACTGTTTGTGATTAACTCAAACAGTGATGATTTTATACAGTAACTGACACTACACTGCCTAATAATATTGAGATAAACATCTGTCCTAATTGCATTTATTAAAATAATAAACCTATTCTGACTTACATTCAAATTCAACTTAAGAACAAACCTACAGTCCCTATCTCGTATGTAACCCGGGACTACCTGTATAGTAAATAATGTAACATTTAATAAACCTGCCTATGCCTGTATTACTATGGAACACTTCCAATATGGCCCTGATCTTTCCAACATCTAAATGTATTTTCTTTTACTTTTAGGATAATTGGTTTATTTGAAATATAACGTGCAACCTCTATTCCAAGCCAAACTAAGGTGAAATTCAATGTACTACTCATGTTCTTTAACAGTAAATATATGAATTTTCAACACAACTAGGTCCGGGCATTTTAAAATAACCTGAAACGAATGTGGTATAAAAAAATTATAGATCATACTATACAAAGCATTATTTTCTTACAAGTGAAATGATATAATGGTAGTACAGGAATATTATACATCATCCTTTTTCTTTAAGGTAGAGCAGAGAGATCTATTAACAATTATGGGAGCAGGATTTAGGGCCTGAGCTGTTCTTGTCTTCATGAATTTATTTGGTACAGACAAGGTGCACTGACCATACAGAAAATGGATAACTATGTACTATGGGCAGAGCACCTGCCCTGAAAATGTCTACAATCCTAATAACTTTACTCAATTTCAATTTCACTTAGCTTAAGAGCATGGAACCCATGTACAATGAAGGCTTGCTTCCAGTAGGCTTTATCAAATCCTTAGGGCCTATCTCTACCTAATCACTTTTCTAATACGTTCACTTTGCTGCTTGAAAATCTTTTCTAAAAAGTAGATTCACACATGTGCTTTATGGTTTATTATGCTTTTAAATGGAAATTTTAAGATCTCCTTACACATATGTGTATGTATATTATAATGCCCGCTGCCACTAAAGGTGCGTACACACTTCCAATTTTTATCGTTCCAATCGAACGACGAACGATCGATTGGGCAAAAAATTGTTCGTAAAAAAGTAACCAACGACGCCGACGAACGAGGAAAATTGTTGGAAACGAACGACCGGACCGGCGGATCGGATTGGGCGACGATCGTTGAACATCGTTCGTGTGTACGGTCGTTCGTTGATCGTCCATGTTCAGAGCATGCGTGATGAACGAACGTCCGTTCACTTTCCTGTCGTGCACATAGTTCCTCTATCGCTCAAACGATCGTATCTATTGTGTGTACAATATCTACGAACGATCGTGTCGTTACCTCTATGTGCAGGATCGGTGCTATACGATCGTTCGTGTATATCGTGCAGGAACGTTCGTCGTTCGTTTTCCGACGATAATAATTGGAAGTGTGTACGTAGCTTAAGTGTATAGGTGTGACTAGTGCCTTCAAGAAGTAGGATTGCAGGTCCATGTACATTTTATCAGATGCAGATAATGCTTGGGAACTCTGCATACCGGTACTAATGTACTAAAGGCTAAAACATATCAATTTGATGTCTATATATTCAATATATGAAAGGTGAATCATACAAAGATGGATGGTGGTAAATGATGCTACTTTTTAGGAATTAACATGAGAGTTCACATGAGGGACCTGATTTATTAAAGCTCTCCAAGACTGGAGATAATACACTTTCACCAGTGAAGCTGAGTGATCCAGGAAACCTGAAATGGGTCTGGTCTGGGAATGAAAACATTTGCTAACAAATTGCCAATGACCTTTTCATTCATTCCAGGATTGCTGGATCACCCAGCTTCACTGTGGAAAGTATATCTTCTCCAGCCTTGAAGAGCTTTAATAAATCAGACCCAAGGTCTGTAAGAAACATCTATGGATTTTCTCCAAAATACAGAGAAATCCTAGGAAATGATATTTAAATAATATTAAATATTATTAAATATTAAATAAATATTTGATAGAGATATTTATATCTGTACTTGCTACAAATGTTTTAAGCCTAAAAAAGGAAAGTAAGCCACCACATCTAAAGACAGGTAAGCCACAATATAATATATTTTTATCTTGGGTTTAGGTATGCATGAAGACATGCAGGTTCACTGATAGCAAACATGGCAGGTCTTTGTTTTTGTAACCATGTTATCTTTCCTGAAAAAAACAGCCAGGTTATAAATACATTGCAATGCATGTATATATTCCCTCCCTAAAACTAAAAGCTCGTAATGAGTATTTGATGGCTGTTAAAATAGTTACAGACTAATGACTACAAAATATGAGCGTATTTGTTCAAGCAGATCCCTTTTGGCCGAGACAGGCCATAATCTCAAAGTTAATATGATTAGTTTTGTCAGTTAGCTACCCAATTGTGACCAATTATTGCAAGAGCAGATAGATTCAGTGAGCTGCCCGGGTCGTGTTTTGACAAGCGGAGTTTTACTCATCACAGATCTGACTGAAATCTTAAAAGACAAAACAAAGTCTCTCTTTCCCTCTACAGTGCAGGGATATTATTTTAATGATGTCAGTCAATGAGTGCCATAATGAGCCAAAGTCACTGCTGTCTCCTCAGGCTACTCTGTAGATTTACAATATATGAGTAAGCAATCGGAGACTGCTCATTTCACTGACAAATAGGTTCCAGACTGTGTCAATAACAATGGAAGTGCTAACAGCACACAAGGAAAGGGCTACAAAATAATGAAGGTATGTCTATTCAAATAGTCAAATGCAAACAGCGAAATCAAGCTTTCTAGCAAGTTGAAAAAGAAATTACATGAACTTTAATCCCCCCACATTCACTGTCTTCTTTTCAAGCTTCCCAAGCACTTTTAGCGAAATAATTTAATGCTTATCAGCACAATTTATCATATTATCAGTTACATATTCGCAATATACATTACATAAAGTAATCCTAACATGTCAATGATCAAAAAAGCAATGACATTGACTGCAATTTATCACTAGGTTTCTACTTATGTGGACTCCGCCTAGGATATGCCACCTGAAAGCACCCAGCCAAAATAGTGGAAAAACTGGATTGAAACAATTTTTGCTGACATTTCAAAATCCTTTCTGTTATCTTCCAAAATGAATACTTGGCTGTTTAAAAAATGGCAATATATATGTTACATAAGATTATCACTACTTTTGCAAACACAGCAGCATGGGAAATAAACTGTTAGTGTAAGCTGGGTATATCACTTCATTGTGGTGCAGAAAAAAATACCTCCCCAAATTTTTTTCGTAGTAATCCATGTTTAGGAGGCTTTTGGGACCTAAAGCAAGCACACAATAATGTACAGTGATGTATGCCAAGCATTAAAATAGAATGATCAGGGATGTCTTTTGTAACTCATAATCAAGCCAAAAAAGTATCTGAACACATGTGCCATATATATGTGCCAAATCACTGAATGTAAGAATGAAAACTCCAGACCCGCAGATTTCGATAAGTATGCATCTCTAGCGAGGGTAGTGGGTTAGTACAGGTCAGGTTTGCAAGCACAACAAATGCACTTGTTAGCACCTGTTTTGTTTACATGTTGCACAAGTATAAAATTTATACATTACTATACATTGTATATTCTTGAAATCAAGATGTGACACATTACCGGTAATATTTATACAATTTATCAAAACATGTATGTGTTTTGGGATGTGCTTGATCAAAGAAGAATAACATTGTTAAATAGAAACAGCAAAAGCTGCAGCAAGAATCATATTCCAACTGACTTTACTTTTTAGGAAAGTCTCACAGTTCCTAAGTGTTCTACTAGAATTGTTATAAATATGCAAATAATGCCAACAAAGACGTGTTCAAGTCTGAAAACTGGTATTTCCAATTCATTTACTATGTGTAGATTGTTTTTGAATCTAGGTTTAGAACATGTTGGCATTGTTGCCTGTTTATTTATTTGTGTCTATTATCTATGTTGTATATTTTTTGCAAATCTTAAAAAAATAAACTAACATAACGCATGCAGCAAACCATAAAGCATCTGATTCCTAAATGCAGTAGTCATAGAAGTATAGATACTTAGTTATAGTAATCAAGGGTGCTGCGGAACTGAACAGGAGATAGGACACGGTGGGCATCACCAGTGTGGTTATTAGTACTAGTAGTTCAATGGGTAGATTGGCGGATTTCCCAGTAATATGCAGTACTGAAGACTTTGTCCATGTTCATGTGGATGAACATAATTACATACATTTTGCAGTATTAACATTCTACAACAAATAAACAGTATAACAGGAGTTAAATGTGATAATATCTAACTTTATATAAAAATACACCTGTATTTATTAATAATAAAGAGTGCTTCTATAGCGCCAACATATTACGCAGGGCTGTACACTGAATACACATTTATTTTGTTGTTAACTTACTGCAGAAGTGAGGCGAGCAAGTGCTTGTATTTGAAGAATTCTGTTGTTTGCATCAGTCCCATTTTCTAATTTATCTGCAGACCTGAGAAAATAAGAAGGATGTTTTTATACTAAATGTTTCATATATAGGTTATTATGAAAACATCAGAGAAAGCATGAAAATAGGTTCAAGCTTTACGCCACATTCACCCAAAGCCATGTCAGAGTTTTAGTAAATGTCTAGGAAACTACCTAGCTGTATGTATGGAGAGATAGAAAAAAAAAAATCAGTTGTTTTTAGGTATAGGAAGAGACTGGTTATTTCGAAAATTACTACTGTGAGCAATACAGCAGTAATACTAACAATGGGAATCACTGACTGTGTGAATTTGGACCAGAACTAGCAGTGGAAAAGCATGCAGAGTGGTGCCACAAGTTTCAAGAAGTGTTGGGATGCTCTGTGTTCATTGGCTTAATTCAAACACACAAACATAAAACAGAAGCCATTTCTTCCAAACATATGTACAATATACAATACCACAGATCAGTGGTTTGCACCAGGAGGCACTCTTAGCTTCTACTGACCCATAGGCCCTAAAAGAAAAGCCATCTACACAAAAGCCTAAAAGCAGATGATTCTCCCATTAGATGTTATAGAGAATACTTTACATATGTACATTGCTGTGTTGTGCAGCCCTGCTACCTCAGAAGTGGGAAAAATCTCTTAACTGTTACTATGGAAACAGAGAAGCATTTCTACATACGCCATAGCCCAGGGTAGCAGGGTTATCGGAGGTGGTAGATTGCCATATGAACAGTAAGATATTCAAGTGTAAAAAAAAAAATTTGCCAGTGTCATTACCAAAGCATAGCCTTGTTGCTGCCCCTACATATTTTTTTTAATTTTGTTGGTGGAATTGTTTACAATGTACCTTCAGTTCACCTGATTTGGGTTCATACACCTAAAACTAAGGCTACGTACACACGTGCAATAATTGTCATTAGAAATTAACGACCGACCAACTATTATTCACAATTATTTTGAACGAACCTATTGTGCACAATTCTGTACATGCTATAACAATATGATTGTTCAAATATAATCCACCAATAATGTACACGCACTAGATACGATCGTTTGAATGATGCAGGAAGTGACATGTACAGAAGAAAGTGTATCACAGAACAATCCACGATCACTGAACAACCGTACACACAATAGACAGTGAACAATCGTGCCCAATCAGATCCGCCGGGACGGTCATTCGTTTCCAGCAACATTCCTTGTTCATCGGCGTCATTGGCCAGTTGTTGTGCACTTTTTTTATTACCAATTATCGGACGATCGGTCACTAGTCCTTCGTTTCCAACAATAACATAGATCAACATGTCATTTTCATCAGATAAAATTTTATGTGGGCTTTGTGGTACTTTTGATGCGGATTTCAAATCTGTGTTCAATTTTGCTCTAGCACGTCTAGTTTTTGTGATGCAGCTAATTATATATTGTGTAAAATTTGTTATAAATAGCTTTAACATATTGCAACATTTCTCGAGAGTTTTCTTCTTTTAAGTTTAGAGACCGCACTAACTGCAATTGATTTCATTTGTCATCATGCCTAGAAATTGCCTTAATGATCCAGAGAGTTTCTGTTACGTGTGTGGTCCATTTATGACGAAAGCACGTCGGTATATTACCACAGAACTTAAAAAGTTTTACAGATTATATTTTGGCTCTCCACTTGGTGACCAGCATAAATCTTGGGCTCCACATGTCATCTGTACCATTTATTCCAACAGACTGCCTGACTGGCTAAATCGGCGTAAAGCAGCAATGCCATTTGCAATCCCGATGGTGTGGGGAGAACCAGGAGACCATCTAATTGACTGCTATTTTTGCTGCATCAACAAAAGTGGATTCTCAGATAAAACTAAACACAACATTGTATATCCCAGCCTCGATTCTGCCATTAGGCCTGTTCCCCATGATGATTTATCGCCAGTTCCGGTACCGCCACATGATGGACTTGCTTCTGTAGAAGGTGATGAGGAGTGCACTGGAGTTGCAGCC
>NC_092862.1:117699981-117724970 GCF_032062135.1 Pyxicephalus adspersus
CCATAGGTCTCCTGCATACAAGGAAGGAGTTCAGAATCTGCTTGATTTATACTAGAAACTGGGTTGTCGCATGTCATTAAAAATACATTTCTTGCACTCACATCTAGAATTCTTCCCGGAAAATATTGGTATGGTAAATGACGTACAAGGAGAACCTTTTATCCAGGACATTCAGTTATTGGAGCACCACTACCAAGGTTTCTGGAATGAAAGAATGATGCCTGACTACTGCTGGATGCTGTACCATGAGAATCCAGGCAAAGAGTACACAAGAATCATACTCTAAGCATTTCTGAAGAAACAAGAGTACCTGACTGACACTGTTCAGTAGATCTATACCACAGTGTGCTTTATTTTACTTCACACTGAAGATGTATTAACATTCACTTTAATGGTGCTTACATTTTAGTACAAAATACATGCACGTACAATGTTAACTATAATAGTACTTATAACTCAGAAACTGTACGTGTTGGGGAAAAACAGGTCTGAAATCTGCTCGAAAAAACGATTTAGAAAAGTTTGCTGTGGTTTCTGACGATTATCAAAACTAATTTTTTGTTGACCTGTGTAATTATTGCACATGTGTACGTAGCCCAATCTGTTTTTCTAGTTGCTGTTTCTTAATACACTGTTACATAGCAAGTGTACTGTCTTTTTAAATTTTCTCTGCCCCATCTCAGCATGCATGGCTATGAAGTATGATCATGTCAGAGTAATACTAAGGCTGTGTCTACACATTAGATTATTTTCACCGGAAATAATCATTCTTGATCATTTCCAGTGACGGGAATGAGCCAACACACTGCGCTTTCAGTTCAATGGAGAGAAAAGCACAGGGGTTGTTGCTGTTCAGTTGCTCATTGATCACAACAAAACTTTGGGGGAACAACTGCATACACTCTAGATTTTCGTCCTGATCTGGCCCTGTGATGACAACATAAATCTGGCCATCTTTGGAAAGTGTTAGTTATGGAACCATTTTTGAATAATAAAAAGTACATAAAAAATTAAATAAGTTGCATAAAAGTTATTGCTGAGTAACACGTTAGAGGAAGAAAGTCTTCAGCCAAAAAGCAAAATCAGTGGCAGCCGATGACAGATCACATTACCTATTCAGCTCCTTGCCAATACAAAACTGATTAAACTGATTAACTGGAAAATAGTCCTTCCAGTAAGCACATCACATATCTATGGTAAATATCCATATATACATTAGGAAAGCAAATGCCACACAAAAATCACATGTAAACAGTAATTTCATACATACGGTCTAGTCTTAGCAACTTGATATTTAGACTGCCTAAATGTAATGTGTACATCGCAAACAATCACCTGCTGAATCTATGCCATATGGCCCTGCAATGTTTAAAAACAAACATGACAGGAGACATATATTGTTTGCAAACAGATGAGCGCAGGTTTTGGCTTTAGCAGAATCCTGCTAGACAGGAAATCTGAAGCTGAAGTGTCATTCAGGAAGCCTGAGCTGTCCATATAATCATGAACCATTCAGTCATCCTGTCTCCATCCATATTGTGCTAGCTTACCCACCAAAAGATGCACTGATTCTAATGTATGTATAATCTGCCAGATGTCAGACAGCAAGCTAACAGCATGTTCCTTCCAATGGCATACTGATTTGTTTTTACATTTTTTTCCACATGAGCCAAAAAACATCCAGAAAGTCAATTTAATGTACTCACATCTTTGACGTTAATGTGATCTACTGCAGACACTTTACTGCTGTTAGATCTGGGCTTGGTATACAGGCTTTTGCATTTACAGATTCGCTTGACAGAATAGCTGAATTTATTACCATGATGCTTTGAAAGGGAGAGTACCATCTGGAAATAAAAACTCTTACTTCGTGTTAATTCATTTCCTCAATTTATGATCATTAAAAGGAATGTTCCACTTCTCACATGTTGTTGCATTTTGACTATGTGCTTCCTCCCTGGTGATATCACTCACTGTACAATGCCATCATCTCTGGCATCACCCACTTGGCTTTTTCCCGAAAGCAGGATTAAGAGCAGAAGTGACACAAGGCACTGACAAGTGTCTGGTGCAAGGATGAGTCTGTATATAATTTCATGTTAAAGGCAAAACACAAATCCTTTGACATTGTCCCAACAAAATTCCATCATTTTTTATTTAAAAGATTATTTCTTCATGTACAAGAAAACTTTTTTTTTTCATTCACTGTCACATACTCCTTGCAACCTTTCTGCAAAATATGGATACTGATAAACTCATCACAACACATGTTGTTGTAGTTGTGGTATCTACAGAAAATACATTGTCATATTTTAAACATGAAAGGCATCTGGACACCTGCTGCTTTAATGCTTTCTTTATTTCTCTCATAAGTACCCATGGGGAAATATATTTTAAATGTATTCAGGTATTTTTGATAAGTATTATAAATGTTTTTCTTGCACTAGGAAAATTCATAGGCTGCATACACATGTCCAACAATTGTTCATGCATCGTGCAGTCTTTGTTTTTGGAAAGGATCATGAAAGATCCTTTCCAACGAAAAAAGACTGCACAATGCATGAACAAGCGCTATACATACATTCTGCTCTTTGGAGGGGGAGACTGACAGAGCGGCACCCAGCTGCACTCTCCCCTTCACTTCCATTATGATTGTTCGCCGTTCATGGATTCGTCCCGGACGAATGAAGAGCGCTGTACACACGCCAGATTCTTGTTCGATATCACCCCTGAGGCGAATATCGGTTGAGAATCACCCGACATGTGTACGTAGCCTTAGAGGAAATATTGCTCATGTCCTACATCAGTAAAGGACACATTGCAGTCTCATAAATGTCTATATCTACCTAAATAATGGGAATTTCTGAAAGTATAGAGCTATACAAATTTATAAGTTCGTAGATATGTCAAAGATTAGATTAGAATTACTACTATAAAAGTAAATTGCAGTCAAAATGTCTTAGTAGATATTACCCAGATCATTTAAAATACATTTTTGTTATGTGTTCATTTATTAGGGGTAAATCTACTTTTTACTTGAAGATTTGTTGGCATAAAATTACCATCAATGTTAAAAGTATGGCTACTGTAAAGTGAAAGTTAGGAATGAAAGGACAGGTTTGAGTTCAGAGACAAAGACTAGGGTAAAATAAATGGTTAAATTGTGATTTGGGGTTGTGGTAAACTACCCAAGTCTATGTAAAACTATCATTGCACCAAAACATGTCAGCGCCAAATAATATATTTTTAGCATAGAAAATGGTCCTGCCTGAACATAAGTGTGAATGGGCTTAGATCTGATACTGCAAAACTGCAAGCACATGTTTGTTTCTTGCTTTTAAGACTGCAGAAGGTAGACTATCATGGGAAAACCTTGGTAATCCAGCAAACCTGAAATGGATTTGTTCATTGATTGAAAACATTTGCTAAATATTAGCAAATTATTTTATGAAATCCATTTCAGGTTTGATGGGTTACCCAGGTTCTTCTAAGATAGTATATCTTCTCCAGTCTTGGGTAGAGGTAATAAATCAGACCCAATAGGTTCAATGCAGACTCACTTACATATTTTGGTACTTGAAAAGGCATCATGTAGTAAACTTTACTAAAAGTAGTCAAACATCTGCTATCCTGACCTTATGGGAAAACATAAAACACAGAATTGCTATGTGTCCTAAATAAGATTTCACTGCTTGTTGTTTATATGAAGAGAGGTCTAATGAATACCTGAATGTTAGAGCTGCAGGGTATTTCTCCAGAGATCAGTTTCTCTCAGAAATCAGGTCTCACTAAGAGTTGTCATTCTCTAATACAGTAAAAATGACAATTTTGAATTCCACATGACAGATTCTCACTACCTTTGGCCACCTCTGTTGTATGTTCTCTAGCTGTCTCTCTCTAATTGTAAACATCATATACTGTACTTATGTGTTAGTATATACTGACCGGGACTTAGCCTGCCCAGACTTACAATTTTAGCCAAAATCAATTTTCTTTAAAATTATAAAAGAAAAAGAAATATAATTTGAAACAATGTAATTACTTTATTTAGTTTGTTATAAAATCTATTTTTTACATGATCACATAAAACTTATCTTTTTGATTTTGTTTTTTAGTCTGTTCACTATAGACTTGCTGGTAAAACTATTAGAGTGTATCAGGGTATGCTAGCAGCTATAATGTGTTCAGTCACTTTTAACATTTAGCAGATTGTTGATAAAGAAGAAAATACTTACACATCACAGATATTTGAGGTCAGTGGAGCAAGTGGTGCAAGCTGTTTTAAGAGCCGAACCCCCATCTGCCACCCTCTGTCTCTTCCAAATTCACAGACTGTATCAGCACACTCATCTGAAGAAAACTGGTAGAACACGAACCCATCTTGAAAGCAATGCTGTTTGTCAACTGTATTAAAAAGTAATAGAATGTTAGGGAGCAAAAGATATCCAACTGACAGTTATAATTCATAGAACAACAGAAAAGAGGCACGTTCATTGTCAGGAGGGTACATCATTCTATCAGGTTTTGACATCAGTTTATGTATTGTTTTGAAAACTGTGGAAATTATAAATTACATAAATGGTTATTCAGATAGGTAGTGAAGAAATTCACCACACTAGGGAGGTGTTTTAGAAAAATATATTACTATACAGTATACTGAATTATTGCATTTTCAGTATTTTTTATTTATTTATGCATTCTTGTTTAAGCTGATTTTTGTGTTTTTTATTTAATTTTATTATTAAAGTTAATTTTTTTTTTTTTTTACATGATTGTGTGTTTCAAACGTTATTATATTCAGGATATCTACTAGACCCTATTTCGGACATATTTCTGTAGGTTACAGGTCTACAATTTAAAAAAAAAATTTCATGAAAAACAGTGTACCGCTTTTGGTACAGAAATCCAGACATCAGTGAAACACCCAGGTGGTTAAGGCAATGGCTTTATGGGCTTTAAGGCAAAGGCAATGGCTGGCAGGCCTATAGACAATGTATATGTGACACATATACCTACGCTGCATGTAATGAGGGGCTCCGCTGTTTGTTTTTGCTATGGTGGAACAAATTTTTTTGTTTTCTCAGACTACTGGGTCCTGGCGCCCAGAGGGTTTGTATTGTTTTGGGAGAGATAAAGCTCCAGTTTTAGGTCCACATATAGCTGTACATAGCCCTCCAGCATTTTTACCATATTTGCTTCCTTTCCTGCCTTGCTGAAAAAATACTAAACAAACCTGCATAATTCCTGGATGTCCCTGTCTCATGGTTAACCACTGGAAATACTAGTTAAGTCTGCCCCCCTTACACTGCCTAACATCCCAACCAAAAATGGAATATAATGCAGATTAGCAGTTCTTAGATGTTCTGGCTGCGTTAGTTTAGGGTGTTTGCCTTCATTTAAACCTGATAATCCTGTGTATTGTACATTTCCTCTCCCCTTATGTCTAAGCTTTTATTTTCTACTGCCTTTTTGGGGATTGGTATTGTTATCATATACTTCAAACAGCTTTAACTTTGTTCATCTCCATTACTGAATGACACTAGCACTTTACCCAATAAAGATAAGGGTTGCTGTGCTTTCTTGAACACTGCATTTCTGGTAAGATCAACAAGTTTTTTCTGTACTTGCATATGAAATGTGTTTTGCCTAAAAAGTAAAAAAAGACATACCCGTCACATTTACAGACTGGTAAGCTGAAATACATTACATTTTTGTTTGGGCTAACTTTAAATAAATATTAATAGATAATTTTAAAATAAATAACTATAGTGTAATTTGTTGTTCCCACATGCACTGGGTGGAAAACTGCATCAAGTAACTGCTTTATTTTTTCTTTATTTTTTAGCAGCAAGCTTTCCAGAGGGAGAAATAAAAGTCAATGACCATGCAAGTATTAGGCAGCACAGATAGAGTGAAAGTGCTTATCTAAGTGCTGGTGTGAATTCAGGCATTTCACTAAATCCTTTTGATTTTAAAATTACAATGCTTCTTGGTGGGTGTTAAGAATGTGTTCTAATGCCTGTGTGACCAGGACCTAACAGAGAAGTAATGTGTTCAAAAACACAAACTAAAGAAACCCCAGCTGTGGTCTGCATCTCAAAACCAACAAGCAAATATAGCCTAGATTAATATTCTGCAGTAGTGATTTTGATCACTTATAGCAAAAGTGCCAAATGGTTGCAAAATAAATAGGCGTTTCTAACTGACCTGCAGAACACAAATATCATAACTTGTCATTGTTACTTTTTTATTTTTTGTTGCTGTACAATAAAGGCAACATAGAGAAACCAATTTTTTCTATGATTGCCTAGTCAAAAATAAAACTATAGCAAACTATACATTTAAAGATCTCTTAATAAAGATATGAGTGCTTCCTCTTGGCTAAAAGATTGCTGACCGACATCAATGGCTTCTGAATTTACTCCTGACAGTTATTTACTTCTTTTTTTTCCACAACTACTACTCTTAAAACCTAGAAGTTTTCCAGCAAGCCAAAGGGTTCTTTAGCCAATACCAACTTTCTGTAATCTTTCATTAATCTGAACACTGATTGAATCTGTGCATTTGGTACCAACTTCATATCATGGTTATAGTATTGGTGTGTCTCTCTCAGGTATTCTTTCCTAAATACCAACATTTTAGGTAGGAACATTTCTGCATTTTGTTAATGGTGGATAGGTTATCCATTGCCATGGGGTGTAGGTTGGGCTGAGGCAGTATTACACTAAATAATCCATTTAATTTACTATAATGTAATGGCATGTAGGGCACCTTACCGGCAAATACAAGTGAGATACATTCGATCACGAATAAGTCCTGGAGACAAGTTTCTTACAGCATTCCTCAATGCTCTTCCCGCACAAGCCACACTTTCACCATAGGACTGAAAGGCAAAAAAACACAGCAATACATAACATAATACAAATAAATATATGCTTTAGGTTTTCTTGGAACAGTCATAAGTATACACAAAAAAACATGCCAATCAGGATCTCAGTATTTCTTTTGTCACCTCCAGCATTTCCCCGGGATAAAAGGTAGGAGGAACAAGCAGAAAGTGGTATGACAGCAATGGCTTGTGACTTATGGAAATACATTCCACATTTAAGTTAGCAGATTTCCCCCATAAATCATAGAAAGAAACACTGTGGGCTAGAAAAGACAGAATAAAATGTACAAAAATCTTAAAAAACAGGTTTTTGTTTTCAATAGTGTGGCTCGTGCCCTTCTCTGAATACTATAAATTAATATATAACAATGGTTATTACCCAATTATAACAAGGTTTGATACATAAATATAAGTAAGCAAATGCTCCTGTTTGGTACAATACATAAACAATATAAGTAATAAAAGTTATTGGGACCCATGGATGTAACACACATTCCTGTGAAGTTAGGAAAGAATTTTTCATGAATGGGGTAGTGACAAAACTACCAATACACATATTCTTTAAACCAAACTTGGGTGCGTGCAGACCAATATTAGAAAAACTGACAAAAGAATGAGTGCTACAGCAATAGCAATCATTAGTATTTGCATTCCATTCCCATACCCAAGTTTGTTAGTTCTTTTATTGTTATTATTATTATTATTATTATTATTAATAATAATAATAATAATATTCTTTGTTTATAAAATGCATATTATATTATATTGTTTATAAAGTACATATTATGCACTGCTGTACATTAAATAGGGTTCCTAGTCTTCACAAACTCTCTTTTTATAATTTTTTCATTTTTATAGTATTTAAAGCATCATTAATAAAGAAACCTAGAACCGGTCGCTATGCTTTCTTTGTTAATCATGTATGTATTGTCCACAAAACACACTTCATACTTTCGGCATGAACAAATCTTCTTAAAATCTAGAACCATGTACAAAAAGTAAGGGGTCAGAAACAATTTGGTTTTGATCTAATATACGCAGTTTTCACCATCCAAGGCAGCAAAGTATTCACTTTTCTCACCTATAATTGCTCTATATAATGTTACCTTTACAAAAAGAATTCATGCCCCGTCTTTTCACTTCCCCTACACAGAAAGTATATATAAAGTTCCAAACCTCCCAACACATCAGTAAAATATATAATAACACCCCTCGATTACCGATTTATAATGAAAAGCCATTTCTAATGCCCCACTAGTGAACAAGGTGCACATATAGATATTTCCCCAATTGCCCCAAAAGCCATATATACAGTTCCTCCCCTGCACTACAACAGCAACATGTAGGGCTCTTTACCATAAACATCACATTAACTGTATAAGCAGCCAGCTTCACCCAATTAATACAATGTTATTGGAATTATAAATAATGAAAGCAAAGTCCTGTTTCCTAGCAATGAACAGTGCTCAACAAGTGGATCTGAGTGTAGAGGCCGAAGGTCAGGCCTACCCTGACAATTTCCAGTCTCCATGGCAACCTGGCAACAAAGATGTGTCCAGTCCTGGAAAATTAAGCCAGGCAATCAAACACATTCTCTACATACACTGATTTATGTACATAGCAAACATTCTAATTTGTGCCCTAAATATAATACTAATATTTGTAGGACGTAGAAGTAAAAAAAAGGGTGATAACATACCTTGCTGGTTGAGTTATCCACACAAATGTTTGGAATTCGTTCTGTCAGAACCTGTTAATGAAAAAGAGTAATTATTCAGCTGCATTTAAATATATTTAATTCGAATTTTAAGTACAGATACAATAAGCACTTCCCAGTAGTATAAACTACAACTCATTAAAGGATGAAAAAACACATCCTAATTATTAAAATCATCACATAACTATTGGTGTACATTATGAACGTAATTAGCAATAGCTTGTGCAGCTTGTTCTTTTAGATGCTTTTCTTAGATGTTCCAAAGGAATAGGAAATACTGGCTCAATATCTTACAACTTATGTTTAAAGTCTTAGAGAAATGTTTTCTGAACCATATGATGCCCTGCAAATGTATGGCCTGAGGATTGTAGCAGCAATATTGTCTGACTCCTATCATATATCTCCACCACTGTGATATAAATCACTAAAAATGCCTGGATGTTACCCTGCCTACAATGACTCCAAACCATTCTTTACATCCTTTGTTTCTTTTCCTTGTACCCCTTGCCGTCCTGTGCTGATATGTGTTGATTTTTACACCTGTTAGAAACCTATAATTTTATATGATATCATGCTTTTGTACGCAACTTAAGGTGAAGTGAAGGGCAGAACATATGTTGGTTTATCTATCCTACTTGACAGAGTTGATGCAATTTTGGAGTTTAAGACTGCCCAGAAGGCTGGAGCAAAATTTCATGGCATATTGTTTTCGTTCTCGTTTTCTGTACGTATGACCATATTTGAATGTATGGAATGGTATATATCGCATTTTAACTATATTGTTGGACGTAACATCCATCGGGCGTCACCACACACACATATACTCATATTTACACTCATGTATTCTTATTGAACTACTGCTGTAATTTTCTATGAAGATTTTCGAATAAATACGCAAGCTTTTTATGATGAAGACAAGGAGACAATACTGTTCTTAATGCGTCCAAACAACAACATGCTGTCAACCAGTCCTCAACCCCCCCTGAAGCCCTGGTTATCATTAAAGCAAATTGTGGTGCCTAAAATCCCTGGGGATTGGTTCAGGTGCGGTTCTTGAGAGGCTTTATGCAGCGTCTTAAGGCAGACTGCCACTCGAGGCTTTTTACGACAAATGCCCCTCTGAAGCTACTTGTATGTCACAGAATGTTATTGTTATTTTTGGCCATCCGGTGTTATTTCAGCTTTACACAACTTAATTAGCCCCCTTGGCTGTTGTTTACTGGGGTCAATAGCTCAAGTTGTAATTTACACACAAGTAATTGGGTCATAGGACAGAACTCTCTTTAGATAACCCATTTTGTCTTTTTTATTTTCAAAAAACATTTGTATCCATGTAGCATAAATGTATAAACATACAGCATGTACAATTTAAAAAAAATCTGACCTCAAACCACTTATGTGCACAGGCCTGCAGTTTAGGATTAATTTTTGTTTACACGCTACGATGGGTGAGACAGACATCCTACCCTTCTAAAGTATCTTAAACCCTTAATAATACAAACAAATCACTAATATATCCCTTCCTTTCTCCCTTTACGACAGAAACATTCCTTCAGTACTACAGGTGCCCTTTAAAGCAATAGCTAAGAGCTGTAGAAAACACTTTCAGTATATAGCCTTTGCCTGGCTTAGTTTTTACCACTAATTAAAAAAGACAGTAATTGGTATAACACAGGTGTGGTTATATTTCATAATAATCAGTTCACCACACCTTTCCCTAGCAGATGCCTGTGACAAACTGAAACAGTTAAACACAATTTATAGGCATTAAACTGCAATACTTAACCAGTGGATTGCAAATGAAAGGCAATTATATTTCAACTGACATGTTTACATTACAAGTTTGAGAAGAAAAAAAAACAATACTTGGATTAGTTTCCTTTTAACATACATGTGACCAACTGAAAGTGCTGTCAATAATTTTATGATCTTGTTGTCTTGATCATTTTTTGTTTTGTTTAGTCTTTTTTAGTTTGTGCTACAGCAGAATAAAACTCTTCTGCTAAGTGTTACAATAATGTGGAAGTACGCACTGCACATTTGCACATTATGGCAAAAATTCCTTCCAAAGTGCCCCACCTCTGAGCTGCCACAGCCAATATGTCCTCACTGTCACTTACATCTCAGTCTGGTCCTTGTCCTTAGGTTCCTCAATTCTCTGCATGTGCAAAATTGTAAGCTAAACTGCACATGGGCATCTGTCTTATTGCAATTTTTCAAATACATTCACCTATCCTCAGTCTGTCAGAGGCAATGTCTTCTTCAACTTCTTCAACACGTGGCAATATTGCAATTCCCACATGTGTATGCACAGCCCAGCATGTTGCTGATGCTGGATATCCCGGAATAACTCTGGACAGTAAGGATCGCTAACAAGCAGGTAAGTTTATTTTATTGCAGAAATTACTTTGCCTGTCCTTTCTGCATTAACCACCTGAGCGTTACACTGATTTCTAGATTTCTGTTCCAAAAGCGTCACAGGTTTTCATAAGTGGGGATTTTAGTGTAGGCGAAAAAATACGGGGTTATCCAAAAGAGCAAAAATATTTAGTGCGAGAAATTACGGGCTTAGCGGTTGGGGGGTTAACAAACCTGTCTGTTTACATTTTTTTTCTAATACTAGTTTAGTTCGGCTTTAGAAACTATGTTTCCACTGGGCATGTTTATAAAGCTATAAATGGGATATTCACTGTAATTTAAAATACATGCCCTTTGAAAATACGCCTCCAGTAAATGTTTTATGAATGTCACATTCATTCCTTTATATATGGACCACTAAGTGTTTGCTGGCCCATTAGAAAAATTTGTGTCCAGTTAGTCAGGCATTAGAGTGAATAATATGAAATACATAGAGCACTTTGCAACTAATCTACACATCACTATATTCAATAGATAAACAAAAATATGGAAAATGGAACTAAAATTGTCAAAGGTGCACCAAAAATGATCTTAAAGTAACCCTAGCAGAGAACCTCCTCACTTAAACATACGATTTAAAACATGTTACCATGACCTAAATGGTGATCATAGGATTTAGAGATATAGGCAGCTTAACTCATGTGCCAATACTAGTTTTTCCTTTAAAAGTTGTTTAGCTTTGAACGCTGATGCTTTTTCAGCTTTCAAATGGCCTTTCCACATGGTTGGTGGCCTCTTTAACCAATAGGTATGAATGGATAGAACTAGAGTCAAGTTCAATATAAATTTAGCTGCATTTAGTATATTTCCAGTACTGTAATTTTTATTTTTACTGAAGGCAATATCTGCTTATGTTCTTTTTCAGCATATGCTTGATTTGTATAGTCCAGGTTTGTGTTATTAAATAGAATAAAAATGTCCTTTCAATGTCCATGTCACATATGATAGAGAGAAGAACACTCTAAGCAGGAAATGTCTGTTACAAAAATGTATTTTGTAAATTGAGTTTGGATTGGATTACACTAATTGTTATCACTGATTATAGTTTTATAAATTGATTTTAACATGCCTTCCTAGTACTTGTTTTTTAAAACAGTAAAGGCACAAAATATAGAGAAATTGATAACTGATAAACAGAAAGACTGACAGACATATGAACAGACAGATTTACAGCAGGCTCTGTATTCTTGTGATATTTTTATCCACATATTGGAATGCAAGCGTGAGCATCTGAATCTCGTTCTGTCTTATTAGCAGCCACTCATGCAGACTACTATTACAAGATTCACGCTTCTCTGCTCTCTGCCTCCAAGCACCTTCTGTTGTGCTGTACAAACGCTGAGAATTGCAATGGAAATCCCTACCCCTGCCCCAACATGTTGCCCAGGCAAATGTTGTTCTGCTATCTTTCCATTCTCGTTAAGAACAGACACGTTTAGAATGCCAGTGATGTACATCTGTCTTCTCACACGCAACAGACCTATCCTTCTGTACTTCACAGTTCATCACTATAAAATATATATGTGCTGCTATAGTCATTCCCTAGGATAACATATTAGTTTAAATAATTAATATGTATAATCTGCTTTGACTCCAAGGAAACGTGATAAATTAAGGGAAAGGATCTGAAGCTCTCATACTTATAACTTCTGCAGGAATTATGCAGTAGGCTTGGTATGGAGAACCTCAAAAAAGGTGGCAAGAAGAACCACAAATGTCATTACCCATAATGCTTGTTATCAGAAAAGTATTGTTCACATTCATACTCAATATTACCTGTAAATGAAAACTGGACCATATTTAATATGGTTCAATTCAAAATTCTGCATTATTATGCATTGCGCTTTGACAGTGTGCTCCTCAATTCCTACAGTAATATACATTCACTCTTTTCGTAGTGCAGCAGTAGGTGCCCTCCTAGGACATATCACAAATGTAGGCAAACTGCAGGTCTATTTGACCCACAATTTTCACCACTTGTTATGAATAAACCCTTACTTTTTTCTGCCAGAACATGTAAAATACGTCTGTTTAACGGATTAAAAAGTTATTCCACTCAAAACAACTATTTTATCTTTTGGTAGATATGGTACATCTCCCAGGGACTATGAGGGAGCATTCTGCTTGACCCGTAAAGATCATTTACAGTCCATTGACAGGTGCATTTCATGTGCATTAAAACCACCATCTGACCTGCATTCAACCTTCTTCTAAGCTGTATCAGTTTTAGATTGCTTTGGCATTCCCATTGACATGTATAGGGAGCAAAACAATGAGAATGAAAATCAATATAGCCTGCCCTCACCTCAGCTAGGTGACTGACTTTTCTACAGGACTCGGAGCAAGCTTCTGAATTTGCAATATGCGTATCTACCCATGTTAACCAACACAGCTACTTATGGCACACCTGAGATTTGAAGCTGCATATAGAAGCAAAGTAGTCAGCTATGGCAACATATCTTTATTTAGCCTCAATTCACCAGCAATAACAAGCAGATATGTAGATGCTACAGATTCCTGATACAAAGTTGCCGGTGGGCCATAGTACCCACAAGCTAAAAGGTAGGTTTAGATAAAGTTTTAACTCTCTGGATGTTAATTTTTTATCTTCTGTTAAGGTTAGTGAGACTCAAGCTAATACCACATTGATTATAGATTATCTTGTGGGTATACAATATGTAGTCTCTGACTCTATCTAACCATGCTTCTTTTGGCCATGCCCAATATTTGGCACAATTTAGTAATTTACATTTTTGGCACACACCATTCTGGGTACCACATCTTACACACTTTCTCTCTGCAACCCATTTCAAACAAGACTGGAAGCTGTGCTCACAAAATAGTAGGCAGAGGGCAATGTGGTCACCATTAGTACCTGTGGCCTCACTGCAGTTGTTCTACCGCAGTGCCTGAAATCTCATGATTAATATATACAGAACTCAGGCTATAGGCACATTCCCATACCAGGAAAGCCACTTTTGCTTTTAAAAGGATTTACACCCAAAAGCTAGATTATCCAATGCACTGCTTAAACACTTTTCGCTTTGCAGCAGATTTACAAAAAATGTTGAAAAACATGGTACAAGGGCACAATGAGACATTGGGCCTGATTTGTTAAAGCTCTCCCAGACTGGAGAGGATACACTTTTATCGGTGGACCTGGATGATCCAAAAAAACTGTATTGGATCTGGTCCAGGATTGAAAACATTTGCTAACAAATAGCAAATTACTTTAAGAAATCTGTTCCATGTTTGCTGGATCACCCAGGTTCACTGATGAGAATGTATCCTCTCCAGCCTTGGATAGCTTTAATAAATCAGTCCCACTATGCCTAAAATATATCTGGGGTTTACATACAGTTTAAGAGCTGATTTGTTGATGTTGTCTGAATTTTTACAGAAATTCCAGTTGTGTTAAAATATCTAGGTGTGTCTGTGCCACCATGCACCCCAAAATAAATAGATTTCCCTAAAAACTTGCTTAGCAGCACACTGGGCCATGGGGAGAATGGACCCCAAATGTATTCAAAGAATTAATATATTTACTCTATGATTTAAACATTAAAATGGAATAAAGTCTTCCCATTTTATTCAACACATCCCTAAATCATATGATATACAGAAATGAACAAAAATGGGTCTTTTTAGGCATCAATTTAATTTTATACTCTTGATTCTCAAAGTATATTTAAAAGATTTATTTACACCTTGATGTGCTGCATTTATCTTTACCCTGATGTTGCACCTACTTACCTTCAGATGTTTTTATCTAGTTTAGGAGAAATGTGTTCATATAAATAGGATTAGGGAGATTGGTTCTCAGCACAGGTTTTTAAGATTCAAAATATTGGGAATAAATAATACATAAAAAACAAGACAGCTTTCTAATGAGATGGTAGCTGTGCATGCAATAGCTATCTGAGTATATTTACAGTCAGATTAAGAACATTAATCTCATACAGAGAAACATCAATGATTCGATAAGGCAGCGTTACACCGATTGCCCAGCATTCCACAAGTCCTTTGTTTACCACAGTGACTGTAATGACAATATAAGATAAGTTAGACCTTCCATGCTGAATATGGAATAGAAGAAAACACTATCATCCAATTATTTCAGCCATTTGAGACCTTGCCAAGCACACGGCATCTCTTGATACTCGCCATAAGCCTATGTTTCCATGACAACTGCATGCGCTCTTAAACATTTATTAATGTACTACCACATGTAGCATTTCTGTCCGGTCTCAAATACTTAGCATTCAAAAGTTCTAGCCAGTAATGGAAAACATATACCACATAGCCTTTTTATTTAGTCTTCAATTTCTCTCTTGTGGTTTTCTGTGCATTACCATCTCCAATAGAGGTTATGGCATTTAAACAGAATGCACTCATTACATTTTACATAGTCACTTGCATATAAATTGTCCAGCAGGCTGTGGTATTATTAAAATCGTAAATTAAGCAAATGTTCACCGGGGTGTTTGTTAGCACAATCCATTAAATCTCTGCTCTACATGAACATAAAAATTCTTTAAACGCGCGCTTTATGAATTATGGGAGGCAGGTGGCATTTGTAATTTCACCTCTAGGCTAATCTAGCAAGTGCCAGAGCATCCTTGAAATCACAGAGCCAAAGCATGTTTTACTATGCGTTACCGCTATGCGCATTAACACATAAATCGCGGTGTGGTGCATTGTGGTGCAATTCATTTTGTTAGTTGTTGTAAACTTTAATATTAGAAATGATTGCGTCTATTTTTTTTTTTTTGCACATAAATGCACCTCAACCTTCCAGGGGTTATTCCCAAGAGTTCAATGGCCGTGCAAATATTTATCAATCAGTGAACATCTGCTTGCCAATCCTCCCTTTTGCATTTGAGCTTGGAAGCATGGCTTGGCTCATACTGTCGAATTCTGGACACCGGCAGCCAGAAGGTAAAAAACAAACTGAGTACCCAATGTATTTAACTTGGTTGGAAGCTGTATAGAGTAGAGATCAGGGGTCTAATGGACCCTTGTCATCATAATCAATAAAGTAGACCCATCACCTGCGCTATGCTAGCACATGAAGGCTTTGGTAAAGCAGTCGGCTCTAAATAGATGAACTGTATGGACAATTTTCAGCATTGTTATTTTTTGCTGCTTCACCATTTTAAACATACTCTAATCCTTGACATATATAGTATCTTTTAACTTGACACAGTCTAAACCCTTTAGATGTTGCAAAACTGTTGGCAACATAAACATTTGCAACAACTGTTTTACAATCCACTGTAGTTTCCTCTTTCAGAAAAAACAAAATATTTGGGCATTTAAGGTAAATTCCTGGCGAAAAAAATGTCCATTTTACCATGTGTGTTAAAAACAAAGCTACGTTTTTCCCATGTTTTTCTAGGGAAAAATATAACGCCAAAGAGGTCAATGCACTAGAAACCCTTACACTGTTTATATTAGATAAGTACTGTTTGAATTTACCACGATTGCGGTACTGATATTATGTATATGCATGTCTTCCAACCCCTGCAAACACCAGACACAAACAATTTACTCCCTGAGATTTTAGGTGCATCAACACTTATGAAATATAACGGGACTTATATGTGTGTATGATGACAAAGAGATGCATGGCTTGGAGGCTGGAACAATCTGTTCTCAAATGTCATGCAGGGAAACAAAAAATTCACTATGAAGCCCAGCCTTCTTAACAGAATCTTTCAAACTTTCCTTCACCCCTTAGCTGATCTGTTCAAATGTCAAAAGCAAAGACTGACAGCCCTGTGTAAACTCTAGTTAGATATTGAGATGGGGTTTACCCATGAGGGTTTTGCATAGGCAAATCAAAGTTATATTTGATTGTTTTATAATTACATAAAAGGCAGTGTGTTGCATCAGTGTTTTAAATTGTGTTTCTGTTTTTCAGAACCTTCAAGCAGCATCTCAGGTTGGGCTGAACCTTTTATATTACCTTGAATGCGAACACTTTCTAACTGTATTACTGAGCATTTCCAAACAACTAATTGAAAGTTTTCTGAAAAAAAGCAGATGGCTCCTGATCCTTTGTGACGTGGCAAAACAACCACAGCCGCCTACTAAAGCATTTCATTAAACACTTACAAATGCATGTTATTAGTTTCATCTGAACCTAACTGAACCTATGAGGATAAAAATATAGGATCTTTAACTTCTAAGTTGGTGCAGGCTTCCAGGCCAAGATTCGTATCCTGGCTTCACAAACTTGCAAGTCACTGATTTCCAATAAGTGTACAGCTAGTAAATTCTAGTTCAAGTTTCAAAGTTTCAGTTTTAAAAACCAATACTGCATTAACAGTTATAAGAGTTCTGTTTCTATGCTCACCCTATAGAAAGCAAGGTTGTTCTAAACACACCTAACGGTACACAATATGTTGGTGTTAACATGTCATATTAGCCATAATACTGTATCATCAACTTTTGAGCATGTGAGCACAAATAACTGCAGAGAACTCCTGGAAATGTTATCAGCACACAATAATGAATGGGAATCAGAGAACACCAGGTCACAGCATTGCAACAGAGAATTACTCATGTGCCATCATTCTGCTTATTAGAGAGAGAAGCGGAAAGGAAACACAAAGCAGGGCAGACACTGAGGAAAAGCAACACGAGGCCGATTAATTAGCTCAAGGTCACACAAAGAGGGAGTTGTGCAGGTGGGATTATAAACCAAATAGTCTTAGGTTACACAGATATAAACCAACAAAGACTTTGGAAAGAAAGGAAAAAGTCCCACTTGATACACCAGCTGTCAGCCCATAAATCAAAACAAGAAAGGGACATAAAAGAATAGCCAGGATTTGCTCCTGGAGAATAAAAGGAAAACATCTGTGGATATATTAGTACAAAGGCTTATAATATGGATATACCTGCATAAAACTATATATTTTCATATGGCATTTAGTTTCCCATGAAAATGTAGATAGCTATGATAACATACTTTCTAAAAATTATTGTATTTTATTATCCCTATACTTGTTCCAGGTTAGTGGATTCAAAAGTATTGAAGCCATACCATCAGCAACTAATCAAAGGAGAGGTCAACAAAGAAAGCCCCATTAGTTCTGCATTAACTAATGACACTTTAACATAGAATTAATATTTTTATACAGTATTTATATAGCGCCATCATATTACGCAGCGCTGTACAAAGTCCATAGTCGTGTCACTAACTGTCCCTCAAAGGAGCTCACAATCTACCATAGTCATATGTCAATAATGTAGTCTAAGGTCAATTTTGGGGGGGGAAAGCCAATTAACTTCACTGCATGTTTTTAGGATGTGGGAGGAAGCTGGAGTACCCAGAGGAAACCCACACAGACACGGGGAGAACCTGCAAACTCCATGCAGATAGTGTTCTGGCTGAGATTCAAACCTGGGACCTAGCGCTGCAAAGGCCAGAACGCTAACCCCTGAGCCACCACGCTTACCCAAGTATTGGACTAAATTGAATGCAGATTCAGCAGTCTGCATTGACAATGGAAATAATGATTGTGTATGACTTTTATGCAGATAAGGAGCCCTGAGTAATATGTATGTGCTCAGCTATAAAAAGCAGCAAAAAACATTAATGTGACAAAGAATATGATTGCTGAATATGATTGAGTTATTAAAGGCATATAGTCATTACTATGACAATAAAGGTTAGTGCATATTGCTTATTTTTCTGAGATGAGAAGGGGACAATATCAGCACAAAGGATGCAAGCAAAAATGCCCACTCATAATAGAACCCCAGTTTTATGTATTATGAATATTTAATATAACAAAAATAAATAGTTAAACCAAATTCTGTTTTCACTACTGTTATTTCATCTGTGGCAACTAATAACATATTTTTTACTGATCATAGTACAGTAAACTCAAATCAAATTGTTTTTTCTTTCTTTTTGAGTCTTGGAAGGTACTTTGTTGTCAATAAGTAAAAACACCTAATGCAAATCAGATATACAATCAGACAGTGCCTACAGATACAGGTCACATACTGACACAAGATTAAGAAAAATGCAAATTTTTCAGTGAAATTTTCACCCCCACCTTTGAACCAGGTTCAAGGATAAAGTCCTGGCTTTCCAAAAAGAACATTTTGGCAAGACTACAGTTTGCTATTGAACATCAATGCAAAAAAAAAAAAAAAAAAAAACAATGTCCCTGATTTATTAATCCTCTCCAATGCTGGAGGGTATACACTTTCATCAGTGAAACTGGGCGATCCAGAAAACCTGGAATTAGCTATTTGTTACCAAATGTTTTCAATTCTGGACCAGATTCATTCCAGGTTTGCTGGATCAACCAACGTAACTGATGAAAGTGTATCCTCTCCAGCCTTGGAGAGCTTTAATAAAATAGGGCCAATGTGTTGAGGGCTGATGGTAACCCATAAACATCTAGTAACTGTAGTAATTTTTCATGAAGGAGTGGCCGAAAATTTCACTGAATCAGTCTGAGACTGTTGAGAAGGTTTGCAAAATGCATAAATTCTGCTGAAAAGGAAAGACCAGCATTTGAGGGCAGAGGTCTAACTACATTTTGGATAATACATCATAACATCCATTAATATTTTTGTGAAATAAATTATTAAAATGGCTTTTTTTGTGTTTGTTTTCAAGTATTTCAACTTTGTCAGTAGGAACTGTTTAAATCGATATGTAATCAAAAATGTTTAAAAAAGTCAACAATTTTTATGGTGCGTGTTTATTTTTTTGCATGTCCGTACGGAGTATAAATCCTAGAAAGAACAAGCTGTCTTCAGTGACTAGTTTACTAAATAGAACAGCTCATCAAAACACTACAATGAATTAAATAGCACAAGCTGTAAAGGCATTTTTTGAGGAAATAAATCTGCTGATGCTGTACAAAAATTCATATATTAACAAAGCAGAGTGATTTTAGAGCTATCTCACGGTTCCTTGTAATTTATTATTTTCAGCATCACCAGCACCAAGCTTTTCATCTTGTCATGGCTCATTTATCATTTTCTCAAAAGTTATCAGAGAAATCAAGCTTAACTAACAAGTCTTTTTGGTCATGTCTTTAACTCCCTGATTTAAGATAAAGGAAGCGACACTGGCAATGTGAGGATTACAGAATAAAAAAACACAAATGAATAGATCCATTGTGGGATATCCCAGGTTTAGTAAATTCTTTGTAGCTCAGGGCTACACAGGTGACTCCATGGCAGTTTGTGAGACACTTTACTGCCTTGGGCACAAACTGGAAAAAAAACACACCCCACGTTCTTTGTTTTCTCATCACGGTCATGCTTTCAAGATTTCCTTCTTATTCCAATGGCGTTTCAATTATTATTTCTGGGTCAATAAATATATATTCTGGTTAATATAAGGGATATTCAAATCTTTTTGACTACTCGATGACTTGATTCTCTTTATGAATACCTAGTGCACACCACACTGCAGACAATGAAGCAACAGGAGAAACATCAGACAGGGCACATAATGGGACATATTAAAAAAATCTGCAAAAAAAATTTAACTAGAACCTTTTGTTAACCAGACAAAGGTGAAATGATTTGTGGAAAAAAATCAGGGGATTCAATTACAAGAGTGGCAAGATCAGTACATAGAACAGCTGTATCAGCACAGGCAGCCCGCAGCAAGTCACTCTAGAGGCCACAGTGAGCAGGCAGCTAGCAAGTATTTAACCCAAATAATATATATAAATACTTGACAAAAATATCGTTTGTTTCTTTGTATAGAAATCAAGGTCCCAAAAATTCCAGTAGCACCCCTTTATTATAGGGTGCTACTGTAACTAAACAGCTGCTATATATATATATATATATATATACACCACACTTTGCTTCATATATATATATATATATATATATATATATATATATATATAGTCTTGGTCTACTGCAACCTCTTCAACCCGAAATGCACTGGAACTATTTTATTTTCTCATGCACAATGCTTAGTTTGCCTCAACAGTCTCCAAACAGGGGTTCCTTCCAACACCCAAGCCCAACAACTGTTATGTATATAGCTAAGCTTATTCTACTGAAAAAACAACAGACTAAAACTAAACTTTGTTAAAATGCAAATTTACTAGGATCAAATTGAGGCAAGCCATCCACGGGAACATACACCAGCCAGGAGACAATGACATTGCTAAATAGAGTTGTACATAGTGTACAATATTTTTGCTTGCCTAAACTTCCAGAGTTTTACATTGTATGAAACTGACAATGGGCTTAAAAAATATACACACCATCTCTACCTTGTCCCATCATTAGCCATATTCTCTTACTTGTACCAGCCGTGTTTACTGATGGGGTCTGCCATTGGTCACAGAAGTAAGACCATTGTCAAACATGAAAGTTCAACCTAACTACTGAAAGATAATAGGAAAACGTTCACATTTATGCACTATAAAGCCTGGAATACCAAACTATGCACTGCACAGGTTACAAGCAGGTATCCATGGAATGGCCTTATTTCAGGTAACATTTGTGAAGGGTGGAAAAAAAACTAAACAACCTGTTCAATTAACATACCCATTTGGGACCTAATGGTCAAAGAAGTGTGCCATGCCAACTGTCGCTTTTTTCCACTCCAGAGATCTTGAAACGTGACAATGCTTATATTAGGAAACACAAAAGATTAGCTGAACAGAATAATACATGAGAGCTAAGCTGTGTGAACCTAAGAAAGCATATGCAGGTTTTCTGCTATCACATTGTAGGGGTTTTCTATAATACCATTGTGAATATTTTCTCCTAAACATCCTAATGACGTTACTAACCCAAGGACAGTTTAGTTTTTAATCTGAAGGGTAAGATCATTCTGATGCAAAATGCTACCACCATGCTAAGGCAGCAATAACCACAGGTCAAGGCTAATAGAAAGAAAATGTTTCTAAATATGGAAAAGAAAATGAAGGGAAATCAGAAATCAATCATCTCTGTAGGGATGACCGTAAATGAGCAAGTGTATCAATAAGAAAGACAGAAAAAAAAAATTGAACACTCTAATCATAGCTCATAATTCTTCTAAAAAAGAAAAAATACCATCAGCGCAATTAACAAATTGTTCTTTTTTTCAGTATGCCTGAACTTTGATATTAACACAAGATCAGGTAATCATCATGGAAATGTACAGTGTATCCACATGGTGTTCATGCGTAATAGTGGGTAGGTGAATGTTCAGACATGATTTGACCACCCACAGGAACCACAATTAGCAGGCTCCATAACGCCATTACCTTATTTAATTAGTTTAAGATGAAAATCGAAATACAGAATAATAAACTAATATGTTCTACTTGTTATATATTTTTGTGTTCCTGACAATTACCAATATTAGAGAAAAAAAGCAACAGAAAAGCCATTGGTTTGAGGCCCAGCAGACACGGAGGTTGAACAGCAAATTTCATGATACTAAAGCGCATGTTCTAGAACAGAGGTCCTCAACACCCAGTCTGTGGCCAGTGCACCCACCAATGGGGTCCTTCAAGGACCCTGCTTGGGGAGGCGCAACGGCCAGAGCCACGGACCACGTCTCCTTGGGACATCGCAGGCTCAGGGAGGTGGGCGGGTTGAGTCTCTGGACACAAGTGGCCGGGTTTACAGCATCATGACATCACTTTGGGGGGAGGTTTCTTTCCCTTTTAGTGACACACGGCTCCCTGCGCATACGAGGTCCGTAGTCCGTGCATTTAGTGGTCCGTGACCTGCAAAAGGTTGGGGACTACTGTTCTAGAACAACTCAAAACTTGGACATCTGTACACAAATGAAGGCAAATGAACCCTTATTTAAAAAAAAAAATAATATATTTATGGTTATTTTTTTGTTTTTGTCCTATACCTTAAAATGGGTTCAATTTAATTTAAAGCAAAATAGGCCTAAACAGATTGTGAGTATTTTACAAATCTTTAGCATAACACTCTGCCCCTATTTATTAACATTTGGGAACCTCTTTATACAATGTTTTAACCTTTACTTCAGCTATTTTTCACTTTTTTTACAAAATGGAACAAATGACAAAAGGTACAAGCTGCTGTTCTATTTTTTTTTTCACTTTATCACAGGTGGCTGAAAATTTGCTGTTTTCCAGTTCACTGGTCCAATCCCAGCAGTCAAAAGGCTTTGATCATCCACACAAAAACCTGCTGCCAGGGACCAGCTTGTCATTTATGATAAAGCATTTGACTTATGTGTCCTAACCTTAATAGTGAGGTTAAATATTATGGGTGACCTTGGCACCGAAGCCATAAAACATGCATTCAGAAAATAATTTATTAAATATAGGCTACACTAAGAAATGGAGTGAAATGAAAACTAAAGCGAAGAAGAGAAGAAAAGTCCTATCAGTTGTGTAATTTTCTAAATAAATCTATATGTCCATAATATAAAAATGAATATTAATAATAATATAATAATATATAAATAATATTATTAAAATAGCCTCCTGGTACATTGGCCCTAATTTATTAAAGCTCTCCAAGTCTGGAGTGAATACACTTTCATCAGTGAAGCTGGGTGATCCAGCAAACCTGGAATGGATTTATTCAACGTCATTTTCTGTTTGCTAGCAAATGTTTTGAGTTTTGGACCAGACCCATTCCAGGTTTGCTGGATCACCCAGCTTCACTGATGAAAGTGTATTTTCTCCAGCCCTGGAGAGCTTTAAAAAAACTGTCTATTGGGTCTGACTACAGCAATCTGTATCCATCACAAAGAAGGACAAAACTTGAAGAAGGCCTCTTGTTATCCCACTTTGGTGCTGGTATATGTAAAGCTTTACAAGGAATAAGTACAGCTCAATGGACACAAATCTTCATGTGTGTTGCAGGCACCTTTGGATGATCAAATTGCATCCCAACATCCGCCTGCTATCCTTTGACTGGCTGACTTTTGAGATGCCACAGCCACTTCAAATGATTGTGAAACATTTGGCAGTTTAATTAAGTAGTTAATTCAGATCATTTTGTTTTTTAGACAGTAACATAATGTGAGTTTTTTAAACCATTACCTTCTTTTTCTATATAGATTATCAGCTGCCAAACAGAATTTATTTTTTAAAATGTTTGCCAGATATAATTTTTTGCAGAGTTCACTGATGTAATTATATCAAAAAGAAAATCCACTGAATGGAAATTGTTTAGTGTCCTACATGAATGATTCTAGAGGTGATAAATCAAATTTACCGTAGCATTTCCATCAACGTCCTGGGAACACTTATTCAAAATGACGTGTGCTCTATTGCCAGACACAGTCCTAGGGGCAAAGGATCTGAGTAATAGGTTACTCCGTACAGATGAACACAAAGCCATCAAAGGGTTTTCAGAAGATATTTCAACGTGTATTTAATAGGTTTAGACAGGATTACGGAGCACCACATACACACCAGATGACAAGTACTCCAAGTGTCTGGTTCAAAAGTTTCAGTCTAAAAAAAATTTGGAGATTTTTTGTCCAACCCCCCAACTTTGTGCAAATTGTTAGGTGCCGATTGGAGCTGAAATTTAAAATGTCAGGTATATACTAGTTTTCAGTTTATATTTGTGTGCATGCCAAATATTTACTTTAGCATATTTGCAAGAATCATTTGATCTGACAGCATGTGAAATTGCTTAACCCTACAGGTGCTACAACCTACAAAGACTAAAAAGGCAGAGGAGGTATTTAAAGTATAAAGGGAATGTGTTGAGATATAAATACAATATACCATGGTGCTGTATGTGTGTGCAATTTTATTTACTGTTCTTGGATAGAGTGTTGAAGGTTTTAAAAATGAATAAAAATGTGAGGAACTAAATCCTTTTTTAACACAATCACTTCATTTCAGGGGCTCAAACGTAATCTGACAAATTAAAAAACTGAAATTAAAATGTATATTTCTCATACTTGGTTGAAAACCCTTTGCTGGCAATGACAGCCTGTAGTCTTGCACTCATGGACATCACCAG
>NC_092862.1:117727284-117760544 GCF_032062135.1 Pyxicephalus adspersus
TCGTTGGAAAGGATCGTGAAAGATCCTTTCCAACGAGAAAAATTGCAGGTGTGTACGCAGCTTTATTCTTTCAAGCAGACCTATCACTGAGAAGTTACAACAACCGCCATTGCTGAACCCATTCCTAAAATTTCCAATTGCCTGGATGTGGCGCTGATCAGTCGTTTCAAGTCCCAGACCAGAAGCAAGCCTGCAGATAAGTGTGGGGCAAATAGCTGAATGCCTAAACTGTAAACAGATTCGGGGTCAGTGATTCAGAAGGAATTAAAGACAGAGGATTTGTACCAACCAAGCAAGCTGTAATTTTATAACCTGGTCAAATATAACATATACATAATCTCTTAGTGAAAGGTGAACTACTAGTGACCTAATGGATGTACAAGAGTATAGGATTAAAATGTATCCATAGAAGGACTGACTGAAAGTCTTTTTTTCACAAAAAAGAATGCTTTTAGGAAGAAATACTGTTTTTAATTGCCTGGCAATAATAGTGATGGAGGTGCCAAGGTCAGGGACCTTCTCTGCTCAGCAATGCTAGATGTAAGAAGGCAGTAGCAAAGACAACGCTAATTGAATCAGGGTTTGTTTTTAGAGCAATGTTCCAATCCTCCCCCCAAACAATTCACAGAGACATATGGGAAAATTGCTGTAAGGAAAAGTTAAACTAAAGGAACTCTAAGTAATAACAGCTAGACACTAAATATACCAGTGTGAATCAGTCAATAGTGGAGTCCTAATATAACCTACAGCCAAAAGCCTTTCTAGTCCTAACAGGAGCTGTGATGTTTACAGTTTGGCAGAGGTAATCATTCACCTTGCTAACTGCCTCTGCCATTATGAAGATTACACTGTCAGCACAATATATATTTTAATGAAATATTTATTAGGTTGCTTGCCAATAATGAAAACGTGAGTTTTCAAACAGTTCAGTTAAAAGCTTGCCGCAGTCTGCAGCCTCTTTCCAGGAGAAAAAAATTACTCAGCAGTTTTGACACTGGATGCACTTGAAAATCAGCATATTTACATAAGTTCGGTATGATTATAGAAACGCTCTTTTCCTCTTTTTAAAGTTATTTGTACTTTAATTCAGCAAAAAAAAAAAAATAATCCTACAAACAACAGCTTTTTTTTAAAGCAGAGCAGATAGATATTTTCATTTTTGTTATAGATGGAGTATCATTTTCCAGTCTCAATATTCTCCGAAGAAGCAGAATATGTGAAAAGCGTAAAAAAAAGCGAAAGGATGAGACAAGTATATATACTCCATTTATTGTGATGCTAGGTTTTTAGGTATTAAAAGTCTTTAAAGTAATGTATGACTGAAATAATTGTAAGGTATCTTGAAAGTCTTTTCGTTTTACATTCTGATGAATTTATTATTACACAGTATTTATATAGCATCATTATAATACCCGGTGCTTTACAAAGTTCATAGTCATGTCACTAGCTCTCCCTCAAAGTGGGTAACAATCACACAATGTCCCTACCTCAGGCATATGTATTTATTATAGTCTAAAGTCATTTTAACGGGGAAGCCAGGTAAACCTAACTGCATGTTTTTGGAATGTAAGAGGAAATCAAAGTGCCTGGAGGAAATCCACCCAAACACGGGGGGAACCTGCAAACTCCATGCAGATAATGTCCCGGACGAGATTTGAACCTGGAACCCAGTGCTGCAAAGGTCAGAGTGCTAACCTCTGAACCACCGCTGTCCTTATGTATAAAATTTGAGGAGGCACCAGAACAATGTATTCTATCTTTATGCAATTAAAAATTAAACAGGGTTGCTAGGCATAAAATTTCCATATTTGCTTTCAAACTTCTGTCTAGCTGGAAATGGGAATAATTTCTGCCTATTTTGGCTATATCTGCTCCAGCCTTTGGTGGCTATAACTCAAAGCTGAGAATCTGTACGCATTGTGTTCTAAATATAAAGCCCAAGCTTGCCACTTCAGCCTATTTCTTGCTTTCCTCACATGGGACAGATTTTCATTAACCTCCTTCCTTTTCCAAATATGTCAACCCTCACAGATCACTTGGGCAAAATAAACATTTAATAAGTTCTGAGCTGCTGTCAGATAAAGTCACTACAATACAAAAATGAATGCACAGATAAAATGCAGTATCCTCCTCTTCAATGATGTCTGTACTTGTTAAATAAATCACATTTCCGTTCTCACTGCAGCCACAGCATAACATTCTCACATATTTTGAGGCAGGTGTCTGAGCTCATTTAATGGGTGAATGTATTTCTTTCTACCAAGAAACACTGAAAGGGAAATCATTCTAGGTACATTGCATTCTGAGATATAAATAATTCCTACTTGAAATCAGACATTATTTTACAGTTAACAAAAAATGCTAGCATGAGAGTACCACTTCTGCTCCCCACAATAACAATAAATTAAAATCTCACAAGAAGTTTGGAACCCTTTTGAAAATGAAGATGTAGGGGTATAGGCCAAGAAACAAAAATAATGAAGTCTTGTCACTAGAATCCCAAAGGTTCAATATCTTGGGTTTAAGTATAACAAGTTCCATTGTAATACTCCTTAATGAGGTTCTTATAATTGGCATCTAATCTATCACCCATTTTTATTATCATAGATTTGAAGTGTAGTATAATACAGGTTGACAATCAAAATGCGCCGGATTTGAGAAAATTCCGGATTTAGGACCTTCCATGAGTTAGGATGCCATAACACATCTACCACTGATAAGGTCTGGTGCTAATTCACTGTCCTACAACTGACCCAATTTTTCAATTGATTTCTTATACCCAAGAAAGCTCCATTAACAGTGCAGTGTTCTACCAGCCCATTTTAGACGGGTTAACTACCTGGCACTTTTGAGTTGGGTCACAATAGAGGGGCCACCATCTGCCTACAATTTCTTTCAACATGGCTTAAAATAATTCTGGGTTAAACACTGTAGTGTCATGTAAACATGGAGATCCAACATTTACATTTAAGTGTGGTAAATCCATTCAAGTTCTATTCTAAGTTCAGGTATTCCCAGCAATCACAAGGGAAAAAAGGATTGCAAAATTTGACACCTGGGCAATGATAATGTAGGCGAGAACAGTTAATAAAAAGGGGGCATGTTCCTTTTTGCAATAACCATCTGAAAGTATCACCCATGTGAAAAGTGGCTAGTTCCGCTTTAGGTTTGTATACAGGAACACTTTTGAAAGACAAAAAAGTAAATTGCTGCATGTATCAATGGCAATTTTCCAGTTCTGAACTGCAGCATGAATGGAATCAGTAGAAGTGGTGGTAAAAGCAGTTAATTCAAGAACTGGAAAGTAGAAAGTTTAGTTTCTCTTTCCATTCATTCAACTTTGGCAAATTAGCAGTTTACTGGATACAAAGAGATCATAACACTCCAGGTGAACACTTATTTTCATCAGTGTATTTTCCCTAATCATATTATGCAAATAAATACCAGAACCATTTTGTCCAGTTCTTATTGAGTTTTCCTAATGGTTTTTAATTGATATTTTTATAATGGGCAGCCTTCTAAGCCAACTGGGAAAAGCTAGACTTAACTTCTGGTCAATATAAAGGTATACCAGTGCTCGGGGTGTAGGGGCTCCTCGCTTCTCGGCCTTTTGGCTAAGATCAAGTGTAGTACCCAATCCTTCCAGTGTTCAGGGTGGAACGGCGCTGTATTCCTGGCAAGAATGCAGTGCACTAGTACCTCTGTTATGGACGGTCTACTTGATGGTATAGCTCTGTAAGGGGCCGCCCTATGCTAATTCCTCCGGCTTGGTCCACCGGAGAGAGGCGTGGAGCTCCCAGATAGTGGACTGTCCCGCTGGTTGGTGCAGGGAAAACTTGGTCTGGTCATAGGTCTTGAGAGCTTTGCGAATCTTACTTAGTGTCGTCCCCCTGGAGTGGCTAACTAGGGGTACCTCAAAATCACTTTGGGCCCGGGAACCCACTTTGATTTAAAGTGCACAGGCATGTCACCATGCTGATTTAGCACATTGCCTTTAGTCTGCACTAGCTGCGGCTAGAGCAGATGGGCAATTTTTATACCTTTGCCCAATGTGTTATGCACTGAGCACTTATTTTTTATGTATTTTTCTGTTTGTCACTCTCACTGGTGTCGTATTTGTGTTCCACTTTGATGGAGGGTGCTATTCCCTTATGGGCTAGCCCTGAAGTCTTGGGTAGTACTTTGGTCTAACAGTCAGGTACTCCCCCTCAGTGGGAGTGTCTCTTTGGGAGAGCTCCCAGCTTAGTATCTGGTGGGACCTGCTTAGGCGGTCCCACAGAGAAAAGAACCCCGTCTGGCTTTGGCCAGAGGGGCTAGTAGGTCCATTTCAGCTTCAGCATGATGGACTCAGTACCCAGCCCTCGTCAGGAGCCTCGCTTCGGAGGGTCTGGGGAAATTGGGTGGCCCTTCCTCTTTCGAGGAGGGATCACAATAGTACCCCAATGCACGTTTTTTGTGTGTTGTTTTTGCACATACACTTTTTTATCGAGCACAGGATTTTTGTTTAGTGGATCACATTTTGCGAGATTCGATAAAAAAAAAAAAATAGGGGCTCCTGGGTTCACTGACAATGCAAGCAGGCAGTTTCTACAATATACTGGTTTGTTTTATGTGTATAAAGTCGTAAAACATAGAGCCTGACACAATACCATTTTATACCTGCACCATACTACTTTGTCCCTAGCTTTATATATATTGCTTGCCATTAAAATGCACACAAATATGTATTATACACAAACCTTACCAGCAATGAATCACAGAACAAATATTTACAGTAGTTTAATGCTTGCCTGAGGGATGAGATAGATGAAGATATTTTGAACTAAACTTCCTACGTTCTAATAGTTTATTCCTACTCCCTATTACTTCATGTTATCAGTTTTAAAAACGGCAGACTAAACATAGGTTTACATATGTTATGGCATTTTACGTCACGTAATACGCATATAGCATAAATCAGCATTTTTATAGGTAAACATCACAAAGGCAAAATAAAATAAATATAGGTAATTATTCTTGTTTTTCAATATCAGTGAGGTCTTGTGGGACTCACAAAAAAAACAAACCAGCGTGCAATTTAGGAACAGGAAAAAAATTATTACACAGTGTCAGAGTGCTCCAGATTATATCAACATATAGGAAAGAGGTTGGAAAAACAGAAGATAACATGACAGCTTTTCTGGTTGTGTATTGTGGGGATCCAATCACACCAAGGTGATCCATATGGATGCATTTAATGCATGTTTTTTAGCTTGTGTTATTTTGTTTTTAAATTGTGTTGCATAAAGCAAGCTCATTTAAATGGCTACTAAATGCAACACAGCAGATTTAAAATCATAAATGTTGTATTTCTCGTAACACAGCACACTGCAATGTACAATAGTGTGTTGTAGTGTACTGCAGCACAGGGGTGATGGGAAGCCATTCAAAATCGATGATACTGCAACATACTTTTGCAGTGTTCTCCCCAGCCCCTTTAAGCTGGATGCACCACGCAGCACTTTTAAGTAACCACTCGGGTGTTTTAGGTGGTTACTGAATATTTTGGTTCAAAATATAGGGGCTGCAACCCATTCCAGGTTTATTAGATCACCCAGATTCACTGATGAAAGTGTATCTTCTCCAGCCTTGGAGGGCTTTAATATATTAGACTCGATGAGTTCAATAACTTATAAATAACTTATAAAATATAAATCCAATCCAACTACTAGTAAAGTGCAGAAGGCAGACAGGCCAGGGCTTGAACCTAAAACTAGAGTTTCTAGTTCTATAATTACCCACACCAAATTTTGAGCTCCCAGAATAATTTTTTGGTTTCAAGTTGCAATCCTTAATATGGGCTTGCAAGCAATGATCGGATTTAGGTTAATGCATTCACTCTACTGGCAAATAGTACCCACAATCATAAATCATGCAATAGCACATTAGATGAATATATGAGATCTCAGATATATCCATACAAATGATGCAGTGGTTGTGCAATATGCAAGTATATTAGTTAGTTTAGTCACCTTTACATATACTCAGGACACTGTATGTGAGTTGTTTTAATTGACTACATAGTGATTAGTGACAAGGTATCTGAAATCACATTTCAGACAAACTGCTGCTCAACTATCCTATGAAGGGAATATAAATATAAATAAACTTAGCCATTCAGCCTTCACTCAGATTGTAATGTCATCCGAAAGTGATGGGAAATTCAACATTATCCAATTGTCACCTAAAAAAAGGGAGGGAAAACCTGTTTCAGCAACATCAATCTGCTGGGATTAGTAGGGATTTTCCTTTACTTTGAAGAGATTTATTATTCTGATCTTGTTGTGACTTAACGACAGGAACCAAAGGCAGATTTCACCAATAGGACACAGACCAAAAATGAAAAAATCTGTTGTATCCATGTATCCATACACAGCAATGTTAGACTCCTTTTTTTTTTTTTTAACTGGTTTACTTTAAATAATGGATAATCTTTAGGGTGACCCACAATATCTTAATTTAAATGAGGGCTTAGCATGCCACCTCCACCTTCTCTCATGTTTAAAGGTAAAAAACAGATTTTAAAAAAGCTTGCGACCACTTTTATTCATCTTTATGTTCAGATTAATATTATTAATAACTGGTAAAACGATCAAATTTTAAACTAATATAGTTAAATACCAGAGCACACATTGCATGAACATTTTTTTTTTATTTAATGTACACCAAAACGAGACACAGTAAAATCATTTTCACTGGAAGAGCCAAGTACTGTGTCTTCCCTCCAGACCCTCCTTCTCTAAATCATTATGTTTAATAACTTTTAAATTATCTTACATTAAATTATAAACCTAAAAAATACAGCTGTTCTACTCTATCCAAACCCAAACGAGAATTATTTGTTCATACAAAACAATAAATCAGGAATAATGCTAAGTGTCAAGGCATCCAAAATAAATCTCAAGGGCTGCACAACTCTGGCAATGTGATGATTAAATGTGCTCACCTTAATGCCCGTTAGCAAATAATGTTCATTACTGATGTAGATGTAGGTTAGATTTCAGATACAATTGAAACTTTGCTAAGGCATAACAAGGAGGCTCTGGAGCCGCAGGTTGCTGACTCCTGCCGGCCGGGACTAGGCTGGATTGACCAGGGGGGCTTTAGGTCGGAACAGACTACTGACTAGGCTGTATCTGGCCTAAAGGCCAGAGTTTACTGATTCCTGGTCTACAAGAATGCACCAAAAGATAATGTGCATGAAGTCCGAAAGAAGAACAAATGGTTCTTGCATCAAATTAAATTGCCTCTTTTAATTTTTCACAGCAACTATGGACAGTTGTTAAATCTGAGTGGCTGCTATATTAACACCAATGACATTTCATATAAATATCACATAAGCATGCAATTCTTACATCCTTTGCAACGCCATATTTATTTCTCTCAAATTATTTTGAATCCTCTATCCAATTCCCCTCCTCCCAAATATAAGGTGACATGAGTCTGGAGGTACTTAAAAAAAAATTTACCCCAATTTTTCAATTACCTTGTGAATTATTTTCAATTAGTTGCAGGGGTCTGATTCTCCCTGACTATCCTAGGAAGGTCATTTAATTTTAAACTTTTGACATGGGAGTACAGATCCACTTTAGATAATTAAAGTCCATGTGGTATATATGTGAGTTACATTTTACATACAAATTACAACCTAAATTATGAAAATATTACACACGTGAAAAACCCATGATTCAATTTTTACTGGACTAGCAAAAAAATAGTTTTTTAGCATAACAAATTATCACACATAACAGCACGTTTGATCAAGTTGACTAACCGCTCTGTTATCTTATTTGTTCCTTTACAAGTTTTCATCCACTGATGCCGGGAGAAAAGCACTACACTGTATTGGAATACCAGCATTGCACACAATTGGCGATATGAAACATACATTTGTCTCCAAATATTTAAATTCTGAACTTTTTTTCTCACAATATATTATTAAATGGCCCAAAAAAATGATTTATTATGTGTGCCTAAAAAAACGTGGCTGCGGATATAAGCATTTCAGTACAGGTGTTGAAATGCAGTGATTTATACCAGTGGCTCTAGATAATGATAAAGCATTCACATTACAAACGAGGACTGAAATAAATCAATAGGGAGAAACAGCCAGTCCTTGCAAATCCCATTTACTGTAACACAAAACTGTACACAGTATTTGTTTCAACAGTGTTCCCCAGAAATCACAGATATCCCAAGAGCTAACCCTGAGAAGTCAGATAAGTGTGTATTCAGTAGCTGAGGTTATAGGGACATAGCTATAGCAAATGCACCAAAAGGGCTGATGCTAATAGAAGTCTGCCAGGCTTAGATTCTTTTTTTAACATGCAAAGAAAAGCTTGAAGCATTTCTTACAGATAGTGCCCCTGCTAGTTTTCCTTTCCCATGGTCAGAAAAAAAGATTGCAACCTGCTTAATGCTATGTTCAGACTGGTGGTGAGGTTGTGGTGCAGATAGGGCTTCCTCATGGCCATGTACCGTGACTACATGTAACACCCACCTGCAGTAGCCTAAAATAAATGGGGGCTGTATTGAATGGTTTAGTACCACCCAATGCTTCCCACTGTCAAATGCACAAGCGCTTGCTCTTTAAGAAGCAGAGCTGTGGTGAAAGCTGTTGTGAGCTTCATAGGATCACTTGATTCAGCTGCAAGTCTGAACCTTCCCTAATAATTAGCCTTACCATTTCATAGTGCAAAATAATAAATAAATGGGAGACCTAATATACTAAATATTATTAATACTAAACATATTTACAAAGCATATCTTTTGGAATACAATATATTTTATAAATAAATATAACTATTGTAATAAAGTATTTTTAAATACTAATGATCCTTTAAAATGTTCAATGTTGGTATGAATTGACATACAACCACCCACAATTTCAAGTTATTAAATTACAACTTTCAAGAAGGAAGTGATTTTCTTGCATGACACAACCTGCATTGATAGAGACATCACACCTTAAAATAGGAAAAATGAATAATAACTCATTATGTGGTTCCACGGACTGACTGGTAAAAAAAACTGTTTAAAACAGGAACTTTGCTTTATAAATGGTTGCTCCTTCCTTGTCATTTATTACTTCAATGAATAATATAATTGCATTTTATTAAAAGCTGGTTAGCAATTCAGTTTTCAATATAAACATTCACATTAAAATTCTTCATATGTATCCATACAGATTGTAAATCTCACATTACAAAGCACAAAGAAGAATGCAAGGCATAACACAATCTCATAATTTATATAATCACTTTTTTTTAACACAGTCTACTAGATTTTACACTTACATTTTAAATGAAACAAAATGCCAAACATTTCTCAGTGTATAAATAAAACAAGAAATGCACAAAATATCACATTACAAAACAAAAATGTTTAGTTGTGTCTACCACATGTCCTCCAATAACCCATAACTGCAAACCATTCTTTCTCACTACAATGAAGTGTAGAAATTACATTTTAATAGCTGTTACACCTTACCATTAATTATGACTCTCTGCATAATATACATCCATACCATTTAATGCCTATATTTTGCCTAAACTTTATGCCATTTGGAAGGTTTGCAAAATAGTATGGGCAGATTCAGGACTGCCTCGGGATCAAGCAATCCTGCGTGGCTCCTGGCACCTGGCACAGCAGTGTTGGTTCTTAAAGAAGCAGTGAGCGGTAATAGTACCACTTACTGATGCCCCCATTCATTTTCTATGGGGCTGCTGCAGGAAACAGCTGGATGTAGGCTCTTCCCCAAGGCAGTGGTTCACTGGCATGCTGAAGGGGTAACCAACCCGCAACCTTATGGCCAGTGGTAACATGGTCTAACATGTTAGAGGAAAGAATATGTAAACCCATGCAGTTTTAATGGTTTTCTCACTGTATTCTTACATAGACATCAGGTGTTAGACAACATACCACTAGCATCTAAAATACTTATGATATGATTTATATTAGTAGAGGCTTTCATTTGAAAAAAGGGATTAAAACAGGATAACCAGTCAACAGATACATGATACAATGCATTGCTTTCTTTGGTGTTGATAGAGGTTAGAGTTAAAGGAGCAAGAGTTCTGGCCAAGCCAGCTATACTAAAAAATTGGATCTCTGAATATGACAGGTTCTGAAGCTAGCATTGAGCCTACAAACTAATCCATAATAAGACAGACCTAAAGTAAAAAAACAAGAAGATGGTAATACTACTTGACAAACTGCATGGCGCATGTGCAGGGGTTATATCATCCAATGAATGAGGAGGAAATTGGCTATGGAGCCGGCAGTGAAGATGGTGCCTTCTATGCCTGCAGTGATGGCAGGTCCTGGACTTGTCATCTCTGCAGGACTGCACAGGGCAAGTATGTGCCATAATCGGCAAGTATGTTGTGAATACTTGCTAAATATGGCAGAAGCTCACACCCCACCAACTAGCTTAGTTCCGGTTTATTGTCCCTCTGTGCAAGGGAAGTCAGTTGTAGACGTAAGGGTGTTAAACTATTTTGCGGTTGTGAGGCTGCATACTTTACTGTTCAGGGAGTGAGTAGCATTAGACACATTGTCATAGTACAGAGTTAAGGACATCCAACATACAGACGACTCCTAGATACAAAGGTGGCTTGTATGCAGGACAGAGGCTTGATGAGGGGAGGGGGCGGTTTGTATGACTTCAGAACAAATATTTTGCTAAACACAACTAAGCTTGTGGGTGATCTTAAGGAACCAGCTCTTCCTGCAGCCTCTTGTAACTCTTTAATGACCAAGGCAAACTCTGCAGTTGTTTCTTTTTGCATCAAAGCCCAGCTTGCTCTAGGAGGTAATAAATGTCTAGGCTCCATGTTTTGTTTTTTTTGCTTTGTTTAGGATTATCTCACAGAAAAGGAAAATATTAAAAAGATAATGTTCATGGGGGAATCACAAAGGCACAAAGAAGGGATTGTCAGGAGATCTTTCAGGAGGCAGAAAGGGAGAATACAGGTAGTCCCCAACATACAGACGCCTACTAGATACGAACAGGGGTTCCCTGCTCCCTCCTGTGCATGATGGAGGTCCTGGGTGATCTTAGGGGGGGGAAGAGATCTTTCTCCAGCCTCTTGTAACTCTTTAATGACCAAGACAAACTCTGCAGCAGTTTCTTTTCGCATATCAAAGCACAGCTTGCCCTGGACGTTAATGAATGTCTAGGCTCCATACTTTTTTTTTTTTGTTTGCTTTGTTTGTGATTTATACAGTAACTGACACCACACTGCCTAATAATATGTTGAGACAAACATCTGTCCTAATTGCATTTATTATTAATAATGCACCTGTTCTGACTTACATACAAATTCAACTTAAGAACAAACCTACGGTCGGTCCTACAGACCTACAATCTCATATGTAACCCCGGGACTGCCTGTATTGGGAAATAGATTTTCAGAAAACAAGACTTAAAAGCAGCAATCAAGGCAGCTAAAAGGAAGTTGTCAGATAAGTGAGTGAGAATTGGTGAGATGGACATTAGGGAGCCAAAAATCAAGGAATGACGAATATGTCAGGAGAGCAAGCATTAAACAAGGATGCCTAGCAAAATGCATAGAGGGAGACCAGAAGAAACAGCAAACAAGATGCAAGGAGAAGAATAGTGTGAAATAGGTCTTAGAAAAAGCAAGAAAAAAGACAGCAGGAAAGCAACCAAAAATCAGACCAAAAGATGTCAGGAAAGCAAGCAAAAAGCAGAAACTGAGATAAAGAGGATTTGTATGAAAATGAATAGAATACAAGCAAGGAATCATGTAAATTACATACTATGGAGCTACATGAAAAGCTATACCCTATCTCACAGTCTGACTTAAACAGAAAAATGAGTATCCTATGTAGCCATGATGTGCACAAGAGCTATAAATAATGCACAATGTTTTTCCTTTCTTAGAATGAATAAACAGATGTGACTGCAAAACACATAAAAGCAACATATAATACATTGCAAAATGCAACTGTTTTATCTCTCCCTCTTTATCCCTGTATATATATTATGTATTATTGACTTTATATTCTCCTGTTTAAATTTGTTCCTAGTTGCATTCATGACACCCAGAGCCTTCTCTGTGACTGCAATTATCACATTACAATGATACATGTAAAGTAATGAAAAGTGCTAAGATTATTAGTGCACAGGTTGGCAGCTTCACAAAAAAACACATGAGCAGATTTATGTCTGTAGACAAATGACTGGATATACTTTATCTGAACTAGGATAAGATTTGAATGAGCAAAGAGATGAGTCTATTGTGACAATGAATGCAGACTAAATTATAACCCATACCTGCTTTAGTGATCTTCTAACAATTGTATCACAAACCGTGCTTGCAGCATGCATTTATATATTGCACAAATGACAGCAGTTGCTGATATTGTATTTCCATCCAGATATAATAATCTTGATACAGAAACATAAAAAAGAAAGCACTCGGGTGAACTCATAACCCTAAACTGAATGCTGGGTTTACGTTTTGTCACATATGTCTAGTGTGGCCATACAAGTTTCTCCCCTTTTGTCTGGATTCAAGTACCAAATCTTTTAGAGAAAAAAAATCATACATTTCCTAATTTAATATAGGATTCATTTTTGAAGGTTGAAGAGGGTTTGTGAGTTATAATTCTGTGCAGAGGGGGTAATGGACTCAGGATATACTATCAGAGCACAATGCTCATATATCACAACTTCTGGAGATCTGTATGTACATTAACAAAACAAGTGGAGGACTTTTCAATTTGCTAATAAATGTTTTCCAGTGAGGCTTAGGATCTGATAACTTCTGTGCAATAAAAACAATTCATTTTACTTTCACTGGGGGGCACAGAATTTTCTTCTAATCAGGAACATGTCCAATAAATTTCTTTATCCTCCTTTGACCTCTACACATAGGTGTTATAACAAATGGCATGCTATTTTGTTGCATCAATAGGGGTATCAGGTGAGACATCATGCCATGCCAGCTTTATGTACAGTTTCAAGTAACAAGCTGTAGCAAAGAGTTAATTGGAATTAATATAATTTAAAATGACTGGCACCAAATTAAACCTAAATGGTACCAATTGTATTCCTCTCTGCTTTACATCATCAGCATCCAATATGATCATAATGAGGAGATCTGTGAGATGAACAAGCAAAATTCTATCTACCAGTACTGCTGTGAAAGCTACAGCTTGCTTTATATGTAAGGATTTTTGTTATCTTATCTGCGCTCATACACAAAGGATTTGTCAATCAGTGTTGATTGTCAGGGATTTCATTTTCTATTCAATAATCTCCACATCAAGCTTATTCATTAAGCTTTACATAGCTCATGCAAGTGGTGGAAGGAAGCTTAATTTTGCAGTTTCAATTATGGAAACACCAACTAAAGGATTCTTCAGTTTCATTCTTTTCCAAAATGTCTAAAAAAGGGCACACCATGAAAAAATATTAATAATGTCAATTTAAAAAAATGCTACTACAAGGTAATCAACGGTAATTGGCTGCTACTCCCTGGAAACCTGAGAAGCTTTATAATTATGATTGCTACAAAAGTAATATATATATTTATATATATATATATATATATATACACACACACACACACACATATATATAGTTCATCTTTTGGCTCCAAACATAAACAGTCTACATAAATATTCTACAAAAGAAAAAAGTACACAGGTATAATTGTGGATATATATTTATAACTATATTACACATTATATTATATAATGTGGATGATCCAGCAAACCGGTACTGAAAACATTTGCAAACTAATAATAAATGAATAATGATCTCCAAGACTGGAGAAGACAAAATATCAGGAACTACTGGAATGATCAAGCAAACCTGGGAAGGATTTCCTAAAAGTCCTGGAAAACTTTAATAAATCAGGCCCACAGTATAGTATTTCATAAACAAGTTTTTAGATTGTAGGCTGTGGAATCAGTATCTTTACTAAATAGCCAATGATATAAAATCCATTACAGAAAAGCCAACATGGGGTATATTGATTAGAGATGCATTGCAAAATACATGAAGTAATATAGTAGTGCAATACATACAGAAACCTTTAGTTTTGCAAATAAATGTAGACTGTAGCACTAAAATGCATTGACTGTTATTATTGTCCATGTCTGCAGCCCTATGGGTGACATCTGCTCCCTCTCCCACGCTAATGGGAGCTAAAACACTGACTGTAAGATATCAAGTACTATTAGCATCTGAGGCCAATGTGTAAAAATTCCTAGGAACAATGATGCTAATAATAACTGAATTTACATGTCTTTTTTCCTCTCTCCAGCTTTCAGCCTAGATAACAAAGAGGCAAAATACAAAATACCACTTTTTCACTTCCTAACAAGGTCTTGTGATGGTGTGAATACACAGCTAGGCAGAAAACTTCTTTAACACAATTATGTTCTCATTCTCCCTTGTTTACATACACATTTGTATGCCATATGGCCCTCAACCAAGTGACTGCTGCAAAAGGATAAAAATGCCCCAAGTCATTCCCTCAGTAGGATTGCTGAATGCACAGCTATTACATGCACAATTATTTGGTTTGTAGCAGAATATGACTCAGATGCTAAAGGTGGTTGTCTGAGTCCAATGTGAGAAAAGTAGATATTGCCAGCTCATAAGCCAATGTATTTAGTACACATACACATCAGAATTCAATTGACATTTGCTATGATTGGCCACAAACGGCTACTATGAGTAGTTCTGTAAGTGCTGTAATATGCCAGCGCTATATAAATACTGTGTAATAATAATAATATTGTGAGAAGATGCTGATGGTTACATGGAGGGTGAATGCTCCTCATTGTCTTCTTTGTAATGGTTAAGTTCCTTCAAATTGTTCACTTAACAGCAGGGAGAGATGGAAATTTAAGTGAAACACATAAGCGTCTTGCTGTCATTGTGAATGTAGTTGCAAAGTTAAGGTTATTAGCTGTTAGTATCAAAGATATTAAAATACAATTAAGTGTTCACCACTCTTCTTGTTTTGTTCACTACTCTAAAGCTACGTACACACGTCAGATTTTTATCGCCCGATAATCGGCATCGGCCAATTATCGGGCGAAAATCTGGCGTGTGTACAGTCGGTGTATTTTTTGCCCAATCGATCGTTCGTCGTTCGTTTTGAACGATAAAAATTGGAAGTGTGTACGCACCTTAAGGCTTCCTCTCCTTTTTATCAACAAAAACACAAAAAAAGAGAAATGGCCTAGTTTCCTCTATAGCCCAGGTATCAAAGCAGAATTTGTGCAATGAGGCCTACCTGTATGAGTCATATAGAATACTTACGACCCATATATATATGACCTGACCAATCCTTCTTTTTCCCCAGAGCATAAGGGAAGGAAGGTCTTATGAGGATAACCAGAATATCACATAATATAGATAGGTAGCCTAAAGAAATACAGTGGGCAAAAAATTTGCCCGCAAATTGATTGATTTACACGCAGTACAATTTTCACATGAGTTCCTAATATTCAGCACAATTACAAGTCCCTTTTATTTTTTTGACTAACAACACAGTAAAGAACATGTATAATTACTACTAATTATATATTACACCTTAACTTGTCAGTTCATCAGTAAAGGAAATTTTGAGTTGTCACCAAGAGCTCAGAAGAAATTTTCAAATTGGTACACCTATTCTGGGTACAGCTAAGACAAATATGCCTCAGCTTGCCATATTTCCTCCACTTTTCTGCTGTAAGGGAAGGGAAATTTCCCAATGATACATAAATAATATATAAAAACAGGAAGGGGTTTTAACCCTTCCCTACTCTATCAAAAGCTAAACGTTTTGGCTATAGACATTTTAACATTATAAGGCTGGTTTACTTTAAGTGTTGAGAATCTTCACACAATAAATCAGTGAATATTCAGTTCATTTCTTTAAAACTGTACAAGTGATAAAAGCAAACAAGAATGTGCTGAATGCACACAATTGTATTGTGTGCATTCAGTATAGCAGCGGTCGCCAACCGGTGGTCAGGAGAAAATTTTGGTGGTCCGTGACTCTGGCTGCTGCTCTCCCTTCGCAGCCTCAGGGCAGTGGGCGGATTGTGTCAGACCTGCCATGGGAGAGTGGGCGAGTTCTGGCATCATGACGTCACTCTGGGGGAAGTTTCTTCTCCTTTGAGTGACACCCGGCTCCCCACGCTTGCACGGTCCAGATTCCTTGCATTTAGTGGTCCGTATGTCCAAAAATGTTGGTGACCACTGCAGCCAAGAGTTGACAAGGAACCAGCAGACACTCTGCCTGATTTCTTTAACACATACATAACATTTAAGCCATGTCAAAAGTACACACTGGAACCCTGGTTTTGAATTTATGTTTGAGAACACTTCATTTGTCTTGTGTTGCCCCAATCACTTTTAACCACCTGGCTATAGCCTCCCCCCACCCGACTGAAAAAAAAATCCGGGTGAAAGACTAGTATATGTTTTGCAAAGCTCTGAATGTGCAATTCTTGTACAACAAACTGAAAACAATTTAAAAAGGTTCCCTACCCAGTGAAAATGCCCCACATGGTATCTAACAACAGGATCCTGGCTGATCTTTTCACACTTGGATGCAAGTAAAACAACCCTGCATTGGATTTCCATCCCAACCTCATCTCCTTTCTCCAGTCTTAGATAAGCTTCACTAATTTTGTGTTGATGCATTCCTTCTAATGTTTATTGTATAGCCTCTTTATACTGCTGAGCTCATTAAATCTTTGGTCAGCCTAATGATATGAAAATGAAACTTTTATTTCCAACTCTGCACTGGAGAAAGCAAACCAAGGCCTTTGCCGATGGTAATCAGTGCTAATGTGATTTCCTAACCTACTCTACAAATGATCTGTCATATTACTGGCTTAATATAATGACAGACAATTTCAGTAAGGAGATCATCACTAAAATAAAAGCCATGCTTTATCATCATTAGTGATCATCACCCAAAACAGCTGATTCCTGGGAAAGAGATGGGAGGAACTGCCTGGTAGAAAGAAAATGCTACTACACTTAGATATGAATAAATTAAATTCTCTATACATCTCATTTAAGAAAGCATTTAAAGAAAGCGCTATCTGTGCTATGCAACAACAATCAAACCTTTGCTGGAAAATATCTAGAATGATAAAGAGCACTGGTTTGGAGACTCTAGATGAGTGTTTCTCAACAAAGGTTCTGTAGGATCCTAGGGTTCCTCCAAAGGTTCCATGAGCAATGAACAATTTGTGCCTCTCAGCTCAGTGTAAGAGACACTAATAGTCTTTTTGACTATATGTAAGTTAGACTCACTGCCATTCATTCCCAAAGAGCTACTGCAGGGAGGCACTGCCATGTAAAGAAGCCGCAGTTCCCATAATGTGGTTCTTTCCTCCAGACCCCAAGTCACTATAGGACACAGAAGTCAGGTAGGAGCGAGTGGAAGGAACCATATTCCTTATCACGGGACTGGGCATCCAACACATCCAGATGCTGAAAACATTTCATACAGTACAACTTTTGAAAACAGCAGATATTTAGCAAGTGTTTACAAATATAAAAGAATAGAAAATATTTATCCTTTTCCTAATAGGTAATAATAATAGTTGATCGGTCGTTAATCATTAGTTTTCTAACAATATTTATTGCACGTGTAAATGTAGCCTTAGGTTTAAATACTAAGAAGCTGTAACAAAAAGAAACAACTAGTTAATAAATCACTCCCTATGTTCATAAAGTGTCCATAATCTAGTATATTAGTCAACTATCATTATGTGTATGGGTTAAAGAGTCAAAATCCTGATTATATTTAGACTTTTTATTATATAGGACCATGGTGTGGCTTTTTCAGCTATGATGAGATGAAATTTACACAATGATAATGCATTTACACATTAGGCTGAGCAAACATAAGAACAGTATTTTAATAATTAAGATTTTTACTCAAAATAACAAATATATGAAAAATTATAAAAATAATAAAACTTGTTTTTTTTCTTTTGTGATACGGCATGTGTCTTATCATTCACGCGAAGTAGATATTTTAAATATAGGTCTATTTTAAATTCCAAAAATTGTCATAAACACAACCTAAACTATATGGAAATGTCCCTATAAAAACAATAGATCCTGTTGTGATTACTCTGCAACAAACACAATTCTTTTACTGCAAAACAAACAAATTATTCCATAATAAACATTTTGCTTACTTGTGATAAAATGCATTGTATTTTGTTCCATGTAAAGGGCCTTGGAAAATTTTAATTAGAACTGTCTTAACATGACAGTAATAGGCTTAAATAGACAAATGTATCCACCACTTTGTTAGCATAAATACAAGAGAATTTCTCATCCTGCTAACACAGTTACCACTAAGAACATCACAGATAAACTAGTTGTGTCAGTGTAAGGTAATAAATCATGAGTCCTCCGAGACAGCATTAGGTACAGCCAACTCAAATTACTGCCCAGGGGACAAAAAGTAGGAATTCTATGCGTATCTTTCCTTTTTTAGGTTATTCAAACTCATGCGCCAGCTAGTCACCGTGGCAAGAATCATAATCTTTTACCATATGTCCTGCTCAAACCGTATTCTTTTTTATTTATTTTAGTTTTGAACAGAAAAGGGAAGGATTGGGACCCTTTCTGGGTACTGCTATCTGTGGCTTCATTATATTGATTGTTTACAAGACAATAAATGAGAAACTAACTTCAGCAGCATAGACAAAAAAATAAAATTGCTTTTTTTGCAGCAGAGCAGCAAACTTTTTTTTGCTGTCTGTCTTGCTGAGTTTTCCTTTTTCCTCTTTGGCAAAACTGTTGTTGCAATGACAGTCAGTAAGGGGATAGCTGTAAAAGCTCAAAAGGGGTTCTAATCCATCCCTATTCTATCTAAGCCACAAAAAGTTTAGTTTATTATACACTTTTTCTGCTGATTCACAGGGGGGCACAAGCGATTTTGTGGGCTTAGAAAGTTATCAGTCTTGTGAGTCATCTGCCAGCTTTATGGATCTCTTGAGGGCTCCAGCAGCGAGATTTCTGCATCTTCTAAATTCTCAGCTCCAAACACCACTAACACTTGTTACTGCAACTTTCTCTCTCTCTCTCTTTTAAATATATTTTACCTTTATGTGAATATAACAACAGAAGTTAGAACATCTCATATGGTCTTATAATGACTGCAGAAGGGCACAAGTCTGGAGAAGAGACTGATTTAGCTCCCAAGAGGTGAAAGGATCATGTAATAACTGAGATATCAGTTTTTTGTGTTCCTTCCCTTTAGAAACTACTTAACGTATCAAATTACACTGAGAAGTGAAAATGGTAATAACTAAAAAAATGTCTTCTCAGCGATATGACTACTTCATAATGTTCACACAAAACCTTTGCCTGCAGCACAACGGTAATATAAAGAGGAAGTTTGCTGCCATAAATGTGCAATAGAAGAGACATTATTTGAACATTTATGTATCATACACAACTCTCTGAGAACTGAGGTTTATGAATGTACAAATACAAGTCCTTACAAAACAATCTTTATGTATTTTTAAACATGTTTAACTAGAGAAACAATACAAGAAATGCATGGTAGGGATCACCATCCAAAACTCAACAGTATCTACGAGTCCAGGACAAAATGAATTCACATCTTCCAATGAATGGTTAGAGCTGATGATGAATGAACAACAATCTGATGGGGGTAATGCAGACAAATCTTATCTAACATTCATAAGCCAGATCAATTTTCTTTGTAAGACCTCCTTTGTGAAATTTCTAAAGCCTAGTATGGTTTAGGATGAATTTGTTTGGGCACAGTGAATCTTATTTTATGAGTTCACATCAAACAAATGAACATTGGTCAATTTGTTGTAAACAATCTTTTACTTGAACACAACCAAAATTGATTTGGATACATTTCACGGAATTTATCATCACACCTAATGATTCCTTTTCAATAAAAATCACATTCTTTAATCAATCTGTCCATCTTGTGCCATTTATTTCTGTAAAATATGATTCCTCCATCAAAATGATTGCTGTGTTAAATGATTATCAGTATGTAGATGGCCAGAATGATGGGTAAAACTGTAACATTTAGTAGATCAGTGCCCTGGCTGAACATCCAGCACATCAATGAGTCTCATGGGAATAAATGGAATGGGTGATCAATGGACACATGTAAGCGCAGGGATAGTGATAGAAATGTGCAGCTGGCCTTTCCATTCTATTTGATAATTTGCTGTGATATATGTCTGGGGAGATCGTCATCTGGGCCCAAGGGATGACCAATTATCACAAGATTATGTGTAGGGTCAGGAGGGCACTTATAGTGCCATGTCCTTAAATAAAAACCCTATGTATGTCTGTAGGTCATCATGAACTGCAGCACGCATCCCCTGTGTGACATTTCCCTGGGGTACAGTTAAACAGAAGCCAACAATAATGGTTTTCCCTTAACAGGAGCTACTATCGGGGATGTCTGTAAATGCTACTGACCATTGCTTGCATGTCTGGTTGTACCACAAACTGTCATCAAATTGGGATTTCTACAATTCCTTTTAGGCCCTTGCACTCAGATGTGATTCTGTATTGTCACCCTGTATATCAGGATAAGTGGCCATTTTTTATGCAGGTAAGGTCCAATATTGTCACCTTTAGGTCCCTAGAAAAACCAGGAAGCCATCACTGAAGAGCATGCACATAGACAGGAAATAAATGCAAAGGGGCACCAAAAAATCTAGAGCAGGTAAAAAAGTGTAAAACAAAAAAAAACATGGCAAGTCGTTTTAATACACACTGCAAACTAAATGTAATTCAGTTAGGGGGTCACTTCTACTTTACCCGTCAGAGCTCAAGCCCTAACTCAAACTAAACTGATAGAAATTGACTGGTGTGTGGGTAGCTGATGTGAAATGAAGGTCATTACATTTTGTAAATGGTTGTCAATGTACTACTTGAATACGTTAGTGGTGCAAATGAATATTGCACATGGCTAACTAGTAACTAAGAAGCGCTGGCATGCTGCTGATGCAATACAACAGACACTTAGAATATTGCATATTAGATGTAGACGATGCAGTGTAATGAAATGAAATCCACCATCGACTTGGAGTCAATGCAAATATTCAGGAGAACATTCAGGAGAATATCACTTTGGAAGGTACTGAGTGATATTCTCCTGTAGGAACAAAGGTCCACAACAGTTTACAACTGCAAAAACATAACAAAAGGAGGTCATAATGATAAAACAAGAAGTAAAAATAAATCATTGTGGGTTCTAGAAATGGAAGCTGGATGAGGATTTTATGTTCAGAGTTACTGCATTGTACCCATTGTTGTTATCAGATAAAGCCCCTGGTGAGTAGTCGTGCGGATAATACGATGGATGCATGAAGCTATATACATGAGATATAAATCCTACTGCCCATGAGTGAGGAATGACAGGGAAAATTACATAAATTCTTTCCAGATTCATTGGAGCTTACTTATAAAACGAATATAGGCTGTTCACATAGCAAAGTATATTTAGGCTTGCAAAGGATTAATCACTTAGCTTAGTAAATGAACTAAAGCTCTGCTGACTTTATTCATCCAATCACATGCAAGGAAAATCATGTGTTTTTTTAGATTTCCCTGCACATACATTGGGTATTGTTTCCAAAGTGAATATTAACATCATTCACCAAGGTAAGTGAACAATCCTTTGCAGAATGAACAGAGAGTCAGCACCTTCCAGTGGACACTGCTGTACAGTCTCATTGGGTCACAAATCTTTATACATTCAATGTGTGGATTCTTCTGTATTTTGTATTTATTCATTTATAATTTACACTTAGCTGTTTCTAGCAAATTAACTTTCAAGAACCACTCTTCCAAAAATGTAGATGCTAAAGGAGTAAGCAAATCAGGAGCTGCAGGTCTCTATCTCAAAAAGTGGAGAAAATAGACTATCATAGATCCAGCAAATCTAGAATGGATCTGGTCTATGATTGAAAACATTTGCCAATTGCAAATGATTCTATGAAATCCATTGCAGGTTTGCTGGATCACCCAGGTTCTGCCACTATAGTCTATATTTTCCAGTCTAGGAAAGCTTCAACAACTCAGGCCCAATAGAGCTTTAGTAAATCAGGGTGTTTGAAGATCGTGGTTCTGTCCCCTGCAGTCGTGAATTTTTTTGTCACCTGCCATACTTTAAGGATCTCGTTCCTCCTGCTGCATTCTGTGTATTAGATCCAATGCCAAAAACAAAACTCCCCCATAATGGCCACAGCAGGTGCAGAGAGAGGTGTCAGAGGCAAGATTCCTCTGTCGAGTCTGTGAACAGTTGTGTGATTCATTATGGTAAAATCTACATAAAACCTGAAGCATTTGTTTGAGTTCAATAAATGTCATTTATAAACATACAATATAAAAATTATCATCTAATAGGCAGACAATGGAAAGGCGTTTAGCACTGAAAACCTGGGAAACTGGAAATGATCATTAAAGATCTGACATCCATCTGTATGAGACTTTACTGACAACTAAAAAGTTGCCATGCAGCTGGATCTGGCACCCGACCAGGAACTATGTGGGCACCCTGGCAGGTCAATCCAGCATTGCTTAAGGAATCCCTTGTGGAGGAACCCCAGGGTGCCATGGAACCATGGTTAGGAATGGCTGCCTTAGATCAACATGAAATCCAGGCAATCAGCATTTTCATTGGAATGGTTCAGCAGAGGCCACCTACGTTTTTCACCATACCGGTGTCCTCTGGTGAACCCATAATGAACTGACACACTGCATGAAGGACAGAGGGGGACCAAATAACCTACCCATAATTACACCGATATATCCGGACAGACTGGCCATCCTACATACATGATTAGATTGCCACATGATTCTACTGACATCTGTACTGTGTAGTGTTGTCTGCAAACCAGTTGCCCGCTTTTATGATCCATGCCCATTCCTCTACAAGTATAAATGAATGAGGGGCACATTGTTATCAGTACAAATACACCGGGGACAGTGAAATGAAGTTTATGTGGAGTGAATGTCTGTCTGTGTTTGTTGCTTCTATATGCAGTGTGATTGAAGTGGGTGCACTGGTGGGTGTTTATGGTGTAAATAAATGGGCTGCGCTGGCACGCTGCTTCCTAGGTCTCCCTGGCATGGAGATGTTGGTGAAGATAAATAGGAAAATACTCAGATACAACATAAATCAGAGGGGGAGATAGATGGGCAATCACTGGGTGAGTGAAAGAGGGAATTCAGCTCCAATGGACAGGGAAGTGGCATTCACTGACACATACCGTACAGAGTAAATGAACAGGATTCACTGGCACCGTGCACATAACATAGGCTGATATATGAGTCACAAGGTAAATGTACAGAACACATCGAGGTAATAAAAGAGAGAGTGTGGGGAATTGGTCACATAGGAATAAAACGGGGACACCGGGGTCAAATAGCAAAGTACAGTAAACATTATAAAGCTACTCCCAGGGTGAATGTACAGCATACATGTATATAATGCTCCCAGGGTGAATGTACAGCATACATGTATGTATAAAATGCTTCCAGCAGGTTGAATGTACAATATAATTATATATTATGTACAATATAATTATATTATATATATATATATATATATATATATATATATGTATACAATGCTCCAAGGGTGAATGTACAGCATAAAGTGACACTGCTCCTACGGTGAATGTACAGTATACATGCATGCAATACTCCCAGTGTACAGCATATACTGATACTGCTCCCAGAGTGAATGTATAGCATACACTGGCACACTCCTCCCAGAACGAATGTACAACATAAACTGACACCCTGCTGTGTGGATGAATGTTTAGCATACACTGACATACTGCTGTGCAGGTAAATATACACTATACATTAAAACCCTCCTATATGCATGAATGTACCTCATACACTGACACCTTTCTGTGTGGGTGAATGTACCTCATACACTGGCACCTTCTGTGTGGATGAATGTACCTCATACACTTACACCTTTCTGTGTGGGTGAATGTACCTCATACACTGACACCTTTCTGTGTGGGTGAATATACCTCATACACTGGCACCTGTGTGGGTGAATGTACCTCATACACTGACACCTTTCTGTGTGGGTGAATATACCTCATACACTGGCACCTGTGTGGGTGAATGTACCTCATACACTGACACATTACTGTGTGTGGAAATGATTGAGGTGAATGGGATGATTGAGGTGAATAGGATGAATCAGGTGAATAGGGTGATTGAGGTGAATGAGGTGAATGGGATGATTGGGGTGAATGGGATGATTGAGGTGAATGGGATGATTGGGGTGAATGGGATGATTAAAGGGTATGGGATGAATGAGGTGAATGGGATGAACGAGGTGAATGGGATGACTGAGGTGAATGGGGTACAGGGGCACTGCGGGTCCAGCACCTGTCCGGTCTCCCTGGCAGCAGCGCTTGGTCACTCACCGGGCCATTGGTTGCCGCCGCAGTCTCCTCGGTCTCTGCCAGGGACGGTGAGGCTCCATAGACCGAGCTTCTCCTCCGCAGGGTCAGGCCGCTCCTCAGCAGGGACGGCAGTTCCCTCAGCTTGTGCTTCAGCTGCGCTTGTTGCTCCCGGACACTGCGGCTCCGGCACAGGGAAGGGATGGCGGCTCCTGCAGAGGACACACCGACACTGCTGCTGTCCGAGGTGGGCTGCATCTTGCTGCTCCTCACCTGCTGCCCTACAGTCATACTGCTGCCGTGCGCTGCGCAGACATGTTCCGGCTGGCACAGGCTGGAGCTCCCCGCTCTATGCACGATGTATCTGCAGGCAGACTGAAGCCTCACCTACTATTGTCACATACACAAACACTCCCCTGCCCGGCTGTGTGAGGAGGAGGAGGGGGGACACCACTGCAAAGCTCTGCTGATTGCCACCACAAATCCGTCTATAATAGCCCTCAGCTCGTTTACATTTACCTCCAGCAGAGCAAATACTCCTTCCAGTCTACAGGGCTGTTCTAGTATGCAAATAGGAGGCCACATGTTCCCTATACAGGAAGCCACACTGGGAACATGCTGACTGAGCAGTCCTAGCATGCACAGACCAAGGCAAGGTGAATCTTACCATTAGTAATGGGGGCAGCAAGTGGTGCTGAATAGTAAAAACCCTTCTAAATGTGCATTTCAGATTGTTATCTCTTAATAAATGCAGCTTTGTGGATTTCAGAAGCCGATTTCTGGCTGCTAAGCGGAATATTACCTTTGTGAGGCGACCTTTAAGCGTTGGCGGAATAAAAGCAAATTTTATAAAGGTCAGAGGCACAGGAAATGGCACAGGAGATATGGGGAGAGGTGAACAATAGGCAGGCAGACTTTTGTATGGACACCTGTGTCAACCTGTGCAGAATGTACACAACAAGAATGGAGAATACTGAGGACCGCAGGTGTTGTTACACTTTACAATCACACTCTTGGGGTCCCACGCTTGTCCATAAGTAGATCAGTGTTAGTTGACCAAGGGTCCTCCAGAGGTTGTGACGGGTTCCATGAGCAATTTGTGCCTCTCAGAACAATTTACCAAACACTTTTTGGCAACCTGTAAGGGCGACATTCTTCCCAATGGCCATCTATGTCCGAGGCATTCTTCACACTGACCATCACATTAATATACTGAATAAATTATAGTGGAACTAAACTAAAAAAAAGACTCACTTTTGGCTAACAACATGCATGCTTCATACTGTGTAGGGGGAATACATTTGGGGGAGTCAGAAATGGAAAAGGATCTGGGGGTTCTGCTAGATCATAGACATAATACCAGCATGCAATGCCAAACTGCAATATCTAAAGCTAGAAAATTAGTTTCTTGTAATAAAAGAGGAATAGACTGCAGAGATGGAGACATAATCCTGCCCCTGTACAAAGCATTGGTCAGACCACATCTGGAATATACAGTCCAGTTTTGGGCTCCTGTTCACAAAAAGGACATTGTGGAATTGGAGAGAGTGCAGAGAAGGGCAACTAAACTAATAAAAGGAATGGAGGAGCTCAGCTATGAGGAGAGATTAGCTGAACTGAATCTAATCTTCCTTAAGAAGAGACGTTTAAGGGGGGATATGATCAACCTGTATAAATATATAAATGGTGCATATAGAGAACTCTCTTCCCCATTATTCACTTTGAGAACATTACAAAGAACAAGAGAGCATTCTTTGCGTCTGGAGGTAAAGATGTTTAAGCTCCGGATAAGGAAGGGATTCTTCACTGTAAGGTCTGTAAAAATGTGGAATCGGCTCCCTCAGGAAGTAATTTCAGCAACTACCATAGATTGCTTTAACCCCCCCCCAGGGTTCTAATTCTGTCCGTATTTCCATGCAAACATTGTTACTTTTTTTTTGCATGGAAATTTATTTTACATTGTAGGCTATAATTCCTAGGCATAACTCACCAAAATATGTCCAATATTTATTTAATTTAATATTAAACTTTAAATAAAACAAGACTAAAAAAAAAAAAAATAGTGAAACATATAATATAACTGTACAGAAGCATGTATAATATATATATAATATAATTATATATATATTATATGAAGATTTATTTGTATTGGACTCAATACAGCAATTTTGTATTGAATCCAATACAAAATTATTTGAATTTCCTGCTGATCCTCCAGCCCGCACCGATGCATATACTGACGTCACCGGGAAACCCTGGAGATCGTCTCTGCAGTTTGCGGCTGGAGATCAGAGGAGGAGTCCCCAGGACCTGCAGGGACCAGCAGGACGCCGACAGAGCAAGGTAAGTGGGTTTATTTTCAAGTTTTAAGCGACCCCGAGTGTGACTCGGTAGTACTGCTTTTTGCAGGTAAAATCCACCGGGAGTCACACTCGGGATTACCACTAGGGGGTTAAGAAAATTCTGTCTGATTTTCAAGAAGCACAGAATAAAACTGGGGATTAAAGCTTTAAAGTAAAGATAACAGAGACTGTTGATCCAGGGAACATACAATTGCCTCATGGAATAAGGAAGGAATTTTTTTCCCCTGTTGAAGGAAATTGTACCAGGGTTTTTTTTTCCTTCCTCTGGATCAACTATGCCATAGGGCTTTAGATCTGTGATATGTTTATTTCCCTAGTGGTTGAACTTGATGGACTTTTTTCAACCTGTATTACTATGTAACTATGTAATCTTTACCTTCGCAGATCCGTCTATTCATCCAGGGGTTTCCTGGATTGGGTCCCCCAGTAGGGGTTCCCTGAAACCTGAAAATTATTTCAAGGGTTCCCCCATGTTATAAAGGCCAAGAAGCACTAAATTATACATTTCACAGAATTTCAAGTGGTTCCATGCTTGGTGGCACCAAACGCCTGTTGCACCTCTAGCTCCTTGACAAGTTTTCAAAATTGCCACTGTAAAGGAATCTGTTCATCAATACAAAATATTAGTGGGAATAACATAAGTGTCATGCCCCTTTTCAATGGGAATGTGGCAACCAACAGGTGACCCCAATCCCCATTGGTTCTTACTTACCTGGAGTTTTCCTAAGCTTGTGCTTGTCAGGGGAACTCAGGAGACATTCTAGAACCAGCCATTCTCAAGCTCTTTAACATGGGGGGACCCTTGAAATAACTTTCGGGTCTTAGGGAACCTTTGACAATATTAACAATATGCATACATTAGCTTGATGGTCAATGGGAGGCATGCCACTCTTACAGGTAGCAGTAAAGATCATTGGTGTTAGTTTTACCTAACCTGATCCGTATATATTGCTCATTGCTCAAGGGACCTCTAGAGGAACCACAGGACCCTGGTTGAGAAGCATTGCTCTAGAAGAAGACAAGACCCTATATAAAGCAGCTCCTGTCAGTCAGCAGAGAACCAGCAGCTACAAACTCCCTTTCCACTATTATCATAGTCCTTTATATGTGGTATGTATCACTATTACTAAAGGGGCACAGGTATGTACTAAATTAGAGCTAGTTTAGGCAGGAGGTGGGAGTGCCCTGCGTTTATTGCTCGATCACAAGTGCTGGGTCGTAACACTACATGCAGAGTCGCACCTGTAGCCACTCTTATGAAATGAATGGCAGTGGCAGTGAGCAATTCAGTACTGCCCTCTGTAAAATGTTCAACAGCTGATTCATTGAAACCTAACACACCACCTGGGGTGCCAACTACAAGGAGCTACCAAGGAACTGCTGCTCCCACCAATTGTATGAACAAACCCTAATGTTATTGTACAGCTTGAACTGAAGTGACTGAATTGAATCTACTTTTTCTTTATGCAATTTGGAAAAATAAAGTGATCCATATAAGTGATGTATGCTTCATGATGAATAATAATGAGGACCTGCCACTTATTAATTATAAACTGGTCTGGGGTGGTTTCTTTATTTACATTATTTGTATTGTTTGTCCTGGTTTTCCATGGCTGTATTGAGAATACAATTTAGATAAATTTATCTGGCTGATTTCTTGGTGTCTTCTACATCCAGTGCCCATGTTGTTGGAGCTGCGGTCTACCCATGTTTCAATCCACAGGTGGAGTATTGTATTAAATAAGCAGACACCATCCTAACACCATAGATAGTGTTTGGGTAGCCACATTGCATTCTTTCCACTGAATGAACAATGCTTTGGAGTCCTTAGCAAAGTAAAAAACACAAATCAAGACCCTTTCCATTGTGTGGGTATGTTTTCCTTTGTTAATATTAACAGAAACCTATTTTTTAAATGGATGTTCACAGTTTTCAGCTAAGTACGCAATAGCATTTTTTAACCATGTTCTTCATGTTTGCAAGAGCCAAACTTTAGCAGGCATTTACTTAGCATTTAGTGTCTGCAGAGCTAGCTAAATACCTCCTGAGGCCTGCTAAATGCATTCCTAATGCTAGTTAAATATACAACAGCACTCCCATTAAGGAAATTGTATTATTAGAGGAAGCTGTAGACTGCCATTGTTGTCCTAATAATGCTACTGGTTTGCCTCGTGAGTTCTACCTGTCATGTCTCAAAAGATTTGAAAGCTTTACACTCCTGCAGTAGAGAATAGTGTATTGTCACCTCTCCAGTGACCTGCCTTTCTAACCTTTTCAGCCTCACACATCATTTCACTTTTCTAGAAGTGTCAGAATCTTCTGTTCCCTACCATGTGTCGGTTCTTTTATCTAACTCTTGAGTCACTGCTAAATCTGGATGGTATCCCTTTCCTTACTCACTGAAAGAAAGTCCGTGAAAATGCTTTACCGTGTGTTTATTGATTATTGCTCCACCAATTCTCTGTCTCCACTACATCTTTAATCGAGGGGTTGTGCAGAAGAGGATCATGTGACAACATGTCGCTGTTGCTCCCAGTGTAGTAGGATTTCAGGTAAAGGCTGCACTAGGAAGTTCGCTAACTAATTTAACTTCTAAAACAGTCAGTCAAATGTAGCCCCCGTTTGCCAGCTAACACCCAAAACCTTGCACAGATGCTAGCTGTCAATATGGGCTGTCAGTAGGTTTTGGCTCCCACTTACAATTAGGAACCAAGCAGCATAGATATGTTATCTATGACATTGTGATCAAATGCAAAAAACAGCTTTATTAGGAAAAAAAATTAATTCAACGTAGGTAGGCCCAGTGCAGCCTGACTGGTACAATTATATAAAAAATCAATACTTTAAAAATGTTAAAAAAGTTTGTCCATTTTGTCATCAATTGGCTCCAAGATGTCTTAAATGACTAGCCGGTATTAGCTGTGATTGTTTGCTATTGGGGAGGAGGCAATTGATGTTTCCCACTTGTCCTCTCCTTTTTATTGAACATAGTGGCACTGTCTGTACAGTGGACGCTTGTTCTCCTGTCTCTAGCAATGATCACTAATGTTTTTGTTTCCTTCTAATATAATTGATCATGTGTGTACAGAGCTTTGGAGTAGGAATTATATATGATGTTTCATCTCTGTCACTGTAGAAATCTCCTAGAGAAGGAATCCCTAGTACATGCCATGAATGAGTGATTAATGAACACTTAATCTCCTTCCTTCATTCAAAGCTACAGAGGAGATTAAGCGCTAATACTTTCTGCTATGAAACTAAATTGCAGCATTGCAAAGTTGTGCTTAGAGATAAGTAAAACTGAGAGTTCAAATTTCAAAAAATTTCATAAAAATGTTGGTGAAATGTTGCTATTTTGGTAAAAATACATAATACTGTCCATATACAATGAATGGCCATATAACATGCTCTTGTGAACTCCACAAATCTTCAATTGTTGACATGTGTGTATGTTTAATGACCACTGACAAGCAGCTGTACCTGTTGTCCTGTGTTGACAGCTGGAAATAGGCAGGGGAAGAAATTTTAGTTCATGAACATTGTTCTTAATGTGTGTTGAATATATATAATACGTAATATGTATAATAGTAAAACAACATAATGTGTCAAAACAATGATGTGTCTGATCCTACAGAAGGCAGGAAAACCAGAAGAGTGTTGTGACATTTCATAATTTCATTTGATTGTGATGCGTCACACAAACTTGCATAATAAAGTCTATAAAGCAGTTTGATCAATCATTCATCCACTAATCTCAATATTTCATCTAGTGAACATTTGTCTTTAGATGTTGATTTAGAGTGTCTGTAAAGCAAGAGGTATGACAGTTTTAGGAGTACAGTGGGCTTTAAATGGATCTCCTTTCAGATATCCCAAATTATTAGTTGATGGTGTAAAAAATATAACATTTCAGTGTTCTCCCACCCAGTGCTTTTCAGTAACCAGCCCGCTGTTTTTAGGTTACTGAAGAGCTGGGTCACAATACAGGGGCTGACACCCATTTATAGCGTCTTCCCACCCCGTTTAAAAAAAATTCTGGGGAAAATATTGCATTTTTAGCAAGAGTAGAAACATAACAATCAAGTACACAAAGACCCTATAATTAAAAAAAATTAAATAATAAATGACACAAAAAAATTAAATAATAAATCTTCTAAATAAAGAAAAGTATTTGAGTAGATTTGTTTAGGGAAATTTAGCCTAAACAGCATAACAAGGGAAATGTAAAGTTTTGCTTCAGGGAAATTTTGCCAACATCAGAAAAAGTAAATGTGGAGCAAAATCACCATGCTCATCCCTGGTCTTGCAAGGTCAGTTACATGATTGAACAAATTTACCATGTCATCTAAATATAAGATTTTAGATTCAGTATTTAGATCACATAACTGAACAAACTGCCTTAGCCTTGAAAGGAGTCCATAGACATGAGATAAGAGTTGTCCAGCACATTTGTGATGTTTCCCTTCATTTGCAAAGCCAACTTTGCAATTTATGGATTTTGTTAAACATTTGTTATTTCATTCTAGCTTTAATGTCTATTGGCAGCCTTGGGCCAAACACAAAATTCAGATCTATGATTGCTCATTAGCATCAGATTTAGGCTCTAGTTGAAAAAGTATTACAAAAAAAGAAAACTGCTAAAAAAAGGGTTTCAAAAAAGGAAAGCATTTTAAATTGAAATTTAAATGTTTGGTACAAAATCAGTCCAGATTAGGATTATTATTAGATTATGAAGCCTAAATCCTAAATCCAGGGTCACTGGGACTCACAAAGGTAGTCTTCTTAGCTTTTCCTAGTTCTGATGTTAAAATTCCAAAGCTTTTTATCTAAAATCTGGGAATGGTTGTCCATATTTTCCCACCCATTAAAAAATCAGAGAAATGTTTTAGTAGGAATGATATATAGGACAAAAAAAAGCACATGGCAATTTCCTTGGGTCATAGGACAAGGCTTCACAATCTGTAATAGCAGTATATAATTTCTTGGAGTGAAATTCTGAATACATAAACATGAAACATGACAGGTATCTGAGAGATCTATCTTCTAGGCCAAATGGTCTGATGTTTCTTGTGAATCTTTTGGATCCTATAATATAGTTGATTTTGGTTTCTATCTGATTTATTTACCCTACTAATTTCATGTACCACATTTTAGGACTATAAATTCTTTATAGTGGAAATATGCAACATGTAATGATATTTGATGTAAGCGGTCAGTAGATTTTACTTGAAGGTTTCTGATTATTTTATTTTAAGATTGCTGGAATGATTTACATGACTGCATTGTACTTGGGTTTTTAAATGTATAAGATTATGCTTTCATAGTGTTTCATTTATTATACGACAGGCATTGACTTCCCATATTGGATTGTTTGTAATTGAGTGCACCTACACCATAATATTTGTAAAGAATTTTGGCATTAATAAAAGTGGATTGTTGTTTTTTTACTTTTATATCCATTGGAGTCTTATATAGTATTTTATAGATTATTATATTTCTGTCCTTTTAAACATCTCTTGGGGGAGGGGGGGTTTCCTTATATATAGGAAGTTTGGTCTAGGAGGGCAGCTATAGGTCAATGGCCAAGTTCAGCATCCTAATTGCAACTGGGCTGTTTATGAAACTTCTATGGAGACCCTTGAAGTAAGGCTATGTACACACGTCTGGTACAACTGAACAACGACTGGCCAATGATGATAATAAACAAGGTCGCTGGAAACGAAGGACCGTCCTCGCGAATTGGATTGGGGGACGATCGTATGCTATCTATTGTGTGCATGGTCCTGTAGTGATCTTGGATGTTTCTTCTGTACACTTTCTTTGGTACACGTCACTTCCTGCATAGTTCAAACGATGGTATCAAATCGTATCTAGTGTGTGAAAATTATTGGTGGATTATATTTGAACAATCATATCGCTACAGCATGTACAGAATCATGCACTATACGAACGTTCAAAATAATTGTGAATAATCGCTGATTGGTCGTTAATCGTTCGTTTTCTAACGATAATTATTGCACGTCTGTACGTAGCCTAAATAAGGATGGACTCTTGCCTATTATTTTCCCCACAGCCTGGTGGTTGTTAGGGCCCTCTGTCATCACACAGCCCACTACAAATAGCTATACTGACGCTCTGAAACAGTCAGCCCTGGGGAAAGCTGAAGCTAAATGAAATTGCCTTAAATGTTCTCTGTATGGGCAGCAAAAGTCATTAATAAATTAGCTATTTTTATTTTGCAAATTACAATAGTGTACTATCTAACTATGTATTACCATAGGAGGATCATGACCTTCATTTCTAACAATCATTTGGAACAAGGTGAAGAGTTGGAGAACAGTACAGTGATCAAGATTTATTTTTGGTCATACAGCTTGCCCAAATGTAAATTCAAATGCAATCAAGATATTGCCA
>NC_092862.1:117763240-117787546 GCF_032062135.1 Pyxicephalus adspersus
CTGCACGTGTCTTTCAATAAGTTATTTGTGCCTGGGAAGAATTTTGACATATAAAGGACAGTTGTACCTTTAAACTAACTTTTGCTACCCCCTCTCCCCCCACCAAGCCAAATATACTAACTACCACCCCAACACCAGCCCCCATTCATCAATTTCATACTCACAAGGTGCTTAGGCAATTTATAAGTCTGAGCTCCTGGTGGCTAGTAAAATATTTTTTTACAAATATGTAGTGGTTAGTGAGAATATTGTGCATTACATAAAACAAAACTTTTGTTGCCTTGTCAGTATCAGTCTGGCCATTACCTTGTTGTAATGGATAAGTCAATGGTCTCCAGATGATGAGAGGAAACCTGCCACTGCTGACCTCCAACTATAGAACTATGTGTCTGTTGTCTTAGGTTCAGTACTTACTCAATGAAGAACACAAACAGGTATGCAGCAAATTAAGTCAGAACATCGTATTTGCATACATGTTCTAGGTCAGTGACTCAGAATAGAAGCTATTAGACCAGTAGGACAGTCAGGAAACTAGCTGAGCGATGGCATTGAGAATGTTTGTTTCAGGACACGTTCCCAGTAAAGTCTAGTACACGGGAGCAGGCTCACAGCAATTTTGCATTAAGCTGACTAATCTCCAATCACTAATCATAGGTCAGAAGTGGCAGAACAGTACACACACTTATTCTACTCTTCCAATTATGTATTTAGAGAAAAGGTAATTAAAATTCTCATTAGATTTGACTTCTTGTACTGTGTACTTTTGATCAATATTTGCCAACAGATCCAAATGAAAAAAAAAAAATTGGTTGCAAATGATCAGTTAGCTACTGATTTCATTTTGGATCCAATCATTTTATTTGGTGGAATCAGAAGTCGAAATCGCCCAGTGTTTACTAGGCCTGATGGGGGCCTGAAATCCAAGGTTCGGTGTTAACCTTGTTAACGCAGTCCCATGCTGCTGCACTCTTGTATAAGTTAACATGGCTGATATCATGTTCTTTGTAGACAGTTAATATTTCTTTTAATATAGCAACAACATAGTAATTAGTGGTTTACAATTCTTTCTATAAAGTAGCTTGCAATCTAATAATTTATATATGATCTTATACAACCTATAGTACATAACATACACTAACATACTGGACTACAGCAATGCTATGTATAAATATATATATATATATATATATATATATATATTATACTCACACACACCAAGAGAGCAAAAGGTATACACAAATGCATCATACAGCATAAAAAAGGTATCAGGAACTATACTGGAAGGCTGATTTGTTGAAGCAGTCCTAACATGGTATAAAGATGGGAGGGGTATTGTTTACTTAGTGCAATGAAATCATTTAAACAGGTGCCGGAAATCCCATGATCCTGGCTTTCCTGTATCTCCATATCAGTGCTGCTCTATAGGGAGCTGGTCATGTGACTTCTTCACCTCATTCACTCAGTACTGAACACAATAGCTAAATAGGACTGGAAGGTCAAATGATGCAATCACTGAGCATATTGTATTTTTAGATGCTCTCAGATATACGTTTTTACTATGAAAAAAAATAACATAAAATGAGTGAAATAAAGGGCTGATCACTACTGGCATCATAAAACCAAATTGAATTACGTAGTCTGTTAATTTACATAATAAAACGACTAATAATACCTAATAACATTTATAGAAACGAATATGTTTGTAGTTCTACATTAGTGGTCACTGTTGTGTTCTCATTGTGTCCAGTCTAGAAATGCCTATACCAACATTCATTAGTTACATAAAGTGTTGTAATACATGTATATTGAGTGTAGTGTCTTCTTACATTTGGCAGTGGAAAAGCCCCCACCTCCTGTATATTAGTGGTCATCGGAGAAGTACCCCTTTTAATATTGGCCAGTGGAAATGTCCCTTTCTATCAACGTAAAGATCCCCTTTATGATGGTGGTCATTGGAGAAGTGCTCTCCTACATTGGTGGTCAGTGGATAAATAATTTATTATAATTTTACCAAGGATGTCAGACAATTAGCTATTCAGGCAAAGGCAGAAGATCATTTGGCACTATTGGATCAGCATGACAGTCAAATATCTTTTTTGAGACTAAATCAGCAGGAGCAGCGAACCAAGTAAAGGTTTCCTTTAATTGTTCTTTATATAATTTATTCCAAAGGTACCAGTAATACAGGGAACTTTAGTGGTTAAAAAATCTTTTACTGCTCAAAGTCCTTACTCATTCAGAAACAGGATGTAAACAAGAAGTCTGTTTGCTTTCTGTAAAGCAAACAATAACCCCACAGACACCGGATTTGAAAGAGACATTTTCCGCCTTTTAAGCCATTTCATGCCATTCTGTGGCACAAACGTTTTGTCTTGCACAAAGCAAGATTTGTGGGTTATAAATATGCATAGAAGGATAATTGATCCATTTGAATAAATGATGCTGCTAAATGTCACAGACTGTACTTTACATTCACTTGTTCTCAGGAGATGCAAAGAAAATTGCAAAAGAAAATACAGTGTGTTAGACCTAGTATGCTTGGGCTGATTTGTACTTTTGATATTATCATTGATCTGATAAAATTATTGGATTGTTCATTACAAGTAACCCATTTTGTAATAAATGATCTAGTTAATCCGATCTGGAACTTATCTGGTAGGCCATTCCCTCCATGATCCAGTGGTTCAGAAAATCACCGGTCCCTTTGGATCAGAAGGGCAGAATATTGTACATTAGAGAGCTGTGTTTAGGGACTGACAAAAACTGCCGATCTCAGCAAGTTTTTTTCCCATCTACGTCACCCGATCTGGGTCAGGTGACATAGGAAGAAGAACCCGGAAGAAGAGGCGAAGATGGCAGCACCAGGACCTCCGGCACGAAGACGGATGCCGGGACCCAATGCAAGAGACCTCCAGACCGATCGACTAAAGGTTGATTAAAGGTAAGTGTATTTTTTTTTTGGGGGGGGGGGGGGGGACTTTTGAGTTTAGTTCCTCTTTAAGGCAAATTCACTTAATGTTATTCCCTTTCATCTCATGGCAAACCACTTAATAAAGAGTTAAAATAGATATATGAGATCTGGCAAATCAGCCAAAGCATTTTTATTTCAGTTCATTCATTGCTGAAATGTACACTGCCAGACTGTACAGCCAGGTCATTGACCTGATGTTCTATGTTACAGTTAAGAAGTAAAGCTAGGTCATCCTCTTGTATTTTTCAGTGTTCTGCCAAATGGTGAATGCTGTGTTTCCTTTGACACCGAAAAACAAGTATCTCTCTATGCTGACATATATACAATATAATTTCTCTCTATACTGGCACAATACAATAAATATACTTTTCATACTAAATAATTTTTCCATTTTAATACCAGGAAACTGTCTGTGTTAACTAGGCCAGCTCTTTATTTATGAATACATTATTTTATGTGTAGCAAGCAGTTCAGGTACCTGAATTTGAATTGGAAGTGTGTTCACGGATTCTTCCAGCTCCATCAGTGTAGACTATGAGAATGTAACAAGCAAATTCATTGATTGTCAGTGCATCTAAAGGATGGTGATGAGTGACAGTAATGATCAAACCCCCTGCTGCCCTTTGGAAGTTGCATTGATCTTAGCAATTCTTTCCTAAACCATGTTGGTGTAAATTTTTGTTTACATAGCACAATTACTATCACCATTCATTTTTTTCATGATATTTTTACAAAATATAGGGCACCTTTTTATTATTAGCTGTTATGTTTTTAAAATCAGTAGCAAAAGTACAATTCTGTTTATAGTGAGGACTTACATTTATAAATTATTAAAAGAGTATGGACCAATATACACCTGTTCTTGTGCGTTATGGTAGGGCATGCGTTTCTGCGAAGCACTATGCATGTGTTCTGCCATTTGTTTTATCTACCTCTGACACATTCGTGTAGCAGCACCCCAAAGCACACATTAAAAAAACTAATGTGATTGGTGGCATCTGATTTTTTGTGCATTCTAGTGCCAATTGGTTTGACACACATTGCACCTAAATTATTAAAGCTCTGCAAGGCTCGAGAGGATACACTTTCATCAGTGAAGCTGGGTGATCCAGCATACCTGGAATGGATCTGGTCTAGGATTGAAACCATTTGCTAACTATTAGCAAAATACTTTTAAAAAATCCATATCAGGTTTGCTGGACCACCCAGCTTCACTGATGAAAGTGTATCCCCCTTAGCCGTGGAGAACTTTAATAAATCAGGCCCATCATGATAACACACATGCTAAACACATTAAACGCTCTTTGGTGTAGGTAAGTTTTTGTCATAATCAGCAAGTATGCAGAGATGATGGCGCACAATTGGTATTGAACCGAATTGCCTTTTCTTGTACTTGCCCAGTGGATACACCTATTTTATGACCCTTCTGTTTTTATACCTGCATTTTATAAAATATATAAATTTCTACATTTTGGGGATTTTGAGATTTTTTTGGGTAAAGGCAATCAGGGTTACCATCCTTCTGTACAATTCGATATAAGCCTCTATCTTTCCACAGTCAGGTAAAATGGGTATGACAGAATCTGAAGGCTTGTAGTGTACAGGAAACATCCCAGAGGCAGAAAGAATATTTGAGCGTGGGGCAGATAATTGCTTTTTGCTGTTTTATTGGCATATATATTTTATCATGTACTCAGTTTGAATTGTGTAGGCTTGTCAGAGGTTAACTTCTGAGAAGAATGGTTAGAAAAAAATCATATGCTTTGATATACTATTTACCTTTAAGCTGTAAAATCTAGCAGCCGTGTAATCACACTTCACTTTGAATTTATTTACATGGATACATTTTTAAAATTCTTGCTAATCACATAGTTTAACATAGCCTGTGCCTGTTAGCCTGGAGCTATTGTAAAATGTTTCATTTTGCTGTTGGAATTAACTTCTGAGCGTGATCTACCATATTTAACATACCTAAAGTAGGAAATAAATTGTATACTGCAGCAAAAAAAAAAAGATACCATTCATGGTTTTAACAACCATCAAGTATTTAGCAAATGCATATATTGCTTTGGCTTTTGTTAATTTTTGATACACCTGATTAAACTAAAAAAAAACAACTTATTGTCAGTGCATTGCATTCATCATTTCTTTTCACATTTATTTTAATAGGTGAACAGACACTGGTACCCCATTGTAACTAAATTTTAAATGGATATAAATTGCACTTTCAATGTTTTTGAAAAATATATTATAAGGAAAATGGTGTTATAGAATTACAATGAAATGCAAAACGTCATAGGAAATTACAAAGACACAGAAAATATGCATTTAAATGCACCAGGCAGGGCTACATAATAAAACATCCGTTGGCTCTTCTTTTCCTCCTCCTGTGTCACTGTTTGTTTCTGTCATTTCCAACCCCTATTTAATGTACAGCGCGGCATAATATGTTGGCGCTATATAACTACTGTTTATTAATAATAATATTAATAATAATAATCCCTTCTAAAGACAATTTATCTTTGGGGATAAACCTATCATAGTGGATTTGTTCACAAAACGTTCACTTAAGAAAGTAAAAATATTTTTTTTGCAAATTTTTGGATATTAAAGTTCAGCACATCATCACCTTATTATCTAAAGCTGATCCTACACTATTAAGTCTGATTGTATCATTTGGTTTTACATCCTTTATCTACAATTAAAGTTGCGTACACAAAAGCAATTTTTGTTGCTGGAAATTATCTTTCATGATCACTTCCAGCGACAGAGAGTTACAGATGAATGGACGAGCACTGTACACACAGCACCATTCTGTTCTATAGAGAGGGGAAAGGAGAAAGAACAAGTGAGCAGCACCCGCTGTGCTCTCCTCCATTGACTTGTATATTGATCATTTCCCATTCGTTGTTCATGGATCCGTTCTAACGACATTGGGCAAACGCTTGTCAGATTGGCTCCCAAGACAAGCACGGCCATTTGTTTCTGGCAATAATCATCTGACTTCTGTACAAAGCATAACTGCGTATTGCAATGACCTACTTGATTTACTACAGAATGAAGTGATTATTTATATCCTGGTTATTCTATGGCCAGACTAAGGTATATGAACATTTATTTTCCTAGTAAAACTGATCTTCTCTTTTCGTAATTATCCTCATTTAGTGATTTTTAAATTGGATGTAACAGCAACATTTCACAATTGTCTGCAATCAAAGGTCAAAAGGAAAGAGAGATACACACTCCAGATCCCTCAGCCTCTGTATACTTTTATTTATTCACCAGGTGCAAGACAGACCACGTGCACACCTTCTACTGATGCCCAATAGGGATCATTGCCCAGTGAAGTGGGGAGCCAGGAACATGCATCTGTAGCAGAGCAGTAGAACTTTCTGCTTAAAAACTCAAATACTTGTTAGAGATTTCATAAGCTAAAGATTTCTGCAGTTTTAAAACTGTGCCATAGTGGGAACATCATGTACTTATGAAGCCTGTCTCCTGATGGTTATTTTCACAGTGCATCTGAGCGCATAACAAAGATTTTATCTTTCACCTTATAGTTGTTATTCAGCTATCAAAATTTCATAGCACAGATGGCCAAGCCATCTTTCAAGATTTTGATCCGTCAGTCTTGGCATCATTCCTTTGTACACATTTGCTTCACACATTAATGCCCACATTTACAAAAGCTATGTGAGCGGAAAATAGCACATTTTTTGCAAATGTAAATAACTAATCACACAGTCATATCTTTTTTTAGTTCAGCAAGCAATCCATTAAAAAAAATCTTAGAAACATGACATATAAAACTATATGAATAACAATTTTTCTAATAAAATTAGAAAATGTAATAATTTAAATGATTTGGATAACAAATTAGAAGATATGAAGGAGTAAGTAAAAATCCACTAAAGAATTGCAAATGTATTGGTTCAATTCTACAAAATATTAATGAGTCACTCTTCTTTTTTAATGATTTCTATAGTGTCATTAATGCTCACGATAAAATACAAAGTCATAGCAATGAGGATGAGTAATATCAACAATACAAATAAATAAAATGTTTCCAGTACATGCATTTGTATAGCAAAACATATAAAGCAATAAAAAGATACAATAGGAAACCTAACCTGCTTGTAAGGCTATGTTTAGACTGGCAGTGAGGTTGTGGTAGGGTTACTGTTTTCTCACGCCACGGAACCGCTTCCTCGCTACATGATACGCCACATGTAGCATCTGACCCAGCACCCCAATAGAGAATCAATGGGGTGGCAGTGATCTGTCAGAGCTAGTGCAGCAGTACTGGCGGGCAAGTGGCTAGTAGGATGCCAGGTACAGTACGGTGTAATTGTAATAAATTACATGTACAGAAGTAGGAAACAGCAGTGCTGTACTACTGTCATCGAAAACTAGAGTTTAGGAAAACTGGATGGAGGTTATTATTGCTTTAACTATAAATACTACCATCATCTTCCATAGTGCTCTACTGAAAATATAGACAGTAGTTGGTAACATGCATTACCGTTCATACCTATACCACAAGAACATCCATTATTATAGATAAGTACATACATAAATAATGTAAGTGATAAAAATAACATCCAACAATACAATTACATGCTTATTTAGAAAGTAGAATATTACCATAAAGATAATAAACAATTGGCATAGAGCGGTATTATATGTAAAAGACATTTATAGTATAACTATACCAGACTTAAGGTGGAACCTGTTTATATCTATACGTTTTTGTTATTTTGTGAATTAACATTTTTTTGTGATTGTCTGCCAATGCCTATCCGGTTACACATGGCATTTACCCAGCTGCAGGGTATATAACATTACACAACTGTAGTTCATTGAACCAAGTAAGTTTTTCTTTGTGCATAGACATGTATGTCAAAATATGTGTATACTTTAAAACACCCCTATGTGCCAGAAGATAAATCGCTCATGCACATAATGCTGTAAAGTGGTGGGTACCTAACCAGTATTAGCGTATTTTTTAAAAGTTTCCAGAAGTGTTATGCAGTAAGGAATAGTTTACTCTTTCAGAAGTCCAATACCATGAAGTGTGCCCAGGAGAAGCAAACCTTACCAGAGGTTTATGAATTTTCATGCCCTGTACTGGTTGCATGCCTTTGCATGGAGAAAGAGCAACGGCACATCCAGAACCAATATGTTGCTTCCAGGAACAGTGCCACAACCCCACTGCAATGCAAGAAAAACATACATAAAAAAGTACCCATCCGATCCTATTAGGTTGAATGGGAGTGGTTGAGCATGCAGTAAACTGCGGCAGTTTACCACAAGTCTAAAGGAGGCCCTTATGGTGCCTAGTTTTATTTACACGTTTACACATAGTTTACCTTTATATTAAACAAGTAAATATTTAATTATTGACTTGTATGTGCCATATGACTGTGATCTTCTGCAAATTATTCTGGGGCTATAATTAAGGAGACAAAAGGGGCCTTGGAGAGTTTTAATAAATCAGGCCCAATGAGTAAAATATATGAATTGTGGGTAAAAGTTGATTCACACACTTTCTAAATGAAATGTGCACATTTTGGAAAAAATTGGGTGAATCTGGGATCTCCCTAAGTGTGCACTTTAAAGAATTCAAAACATATTGCTGCCTTATAAATAAAATAAAAAGATAACAAGCATGCATAAATGTATTCTAATTTTGTTATCCAGTCAGCTGTAATACATATAACATATGAATCCAATCCATATTTAATAAACATATACAAGATGTCAGCAAGGGGGTGACGGGAAGGTGGCATAATGTTTCTAAACAGCAAATATAATATATTTCTCGTGATGCGAAACAGGAAAGTATGGAGCAAATATGATTTTAAATATGAGTATCTACATGCGGATAACACTTCTATTCCACCTTTTGCTTTGTTTGATTCCATGCAAGGCCGATGCAGCTGTGTCTGCTGGGATGTTGATTTTGCTTCCTTTTAAATGTAAAACAAATTGTCTCCAAATTTCCCCTCTGTACACTAGAGAATATGATGCTATGAATTTTACATTTTATACATGGCTGTTAAAAATGATTGCTTCTCCTACCTCTTACAGAGATTTTTATATATATGGAGATTTTTTTGGGAGTTCCTGTGGAGCGTGCCTACGGGTCTAGCTAGAAGCTCGCACAGCCAAGGTATTTTATTGGACTGCTGAGAAGATGTAATTTAGGGATTAGCTATTGCAATTCAAAACTTATTTTATGTGATAAAGATTATAATAATATTTAGAAGGGACAACAAAATAAAATATACATAATACCATAGAACACTTCATATATTTCTGACCATAATTGGACAGACCACACCAACTTTTGGCAAACCTCATAGTTTATGCAAGTAAACAAAAGTTGCAGCCAGCATGGTGATTTCTGATCAAGTATGATAAAGCAATAGAACATGGTGTTTGAACTTTCATATTGTAGTAGTGTTTCTCAACCAGGGTTCTGTGGAACCCTAGGTTTCTTTGGAGGTTGCTAGAGTATCTTGAGCATTGAGCAATTTGTGCCTCTTGGGTCAGTTTAAGTGACACCAATTATTATTTAGGCTATCTGTAAGCGTGCCATTCTTCCCAATGGTCTGCAATGTAAAAGACATTCCTCCCACTAACCACCACCCTAATGTACTGTGATCTGTGAGTGGGCTTATTAAAATTATATTGAAGGCAACAGATTTTAAAAATTGCCCCTCTGCACTAGCCGCAGCTAATGCAGAATAAGGCGGCGTGCCGAATCCAAAATATAAACAGTGACGTGCATAGTGCAGCCAAAAATCAAGTGGGGTCCCAAACCCAAGTGATTTAAGGTGCCCCTGGTTCGCCACTCCAGGGGTACGACACTGGGGCGAGATTCGGACCGCTCATCAGACCGATTGGTAAAACCAAGCTTTTCTCCATCCTCGCCAGTGGGTCAGTCAAAACCCCTGGGAGCTCCTTATCAGGGCAGGCCCAAGCTCTTCCTCCGGTGGACAAGGCCGGCAGGTTTGCATAGGGCGGCCCCTTACAGAGCTACACCAGAGGTAGACCGTCCTTAACAGAGGTACTAAGGCACAGCATCTCCCCTCTAAGACGCTAATGCCCGTTCCAACCCTGAACACTGATAAGAACAGATTTTTTTTTTTTTTTATATTTTTATTATGAAAGTATAACAAACAACAATCGTATGTAATTCAAGACATAACATTCCAACACAAGATATAGGTTTGTTCAAAGGCAATTTTCACAAAGTTCCATACAAATGTATAAAGGAAAACACATAGTCTGCTTGGACCAGTCCACTCAAGTGTATAAATGAAATGATGTAGAGTCCACTCAAAGTGTATAAGTGACAACATATAGTCCTTTTTGGGTCAATCCACTCAAAAAATGAAATCATGTAGGGTCCATTAGGACAAATCCATAAAGTCCATAACTTGGAAGATCAAAGATCCGGGAAAGTTCCCCAAAAAATTAAAGTCCAAGATGGTAACTTGTCTTGTAGTTTGGTCCAGCAAACAATCCAAGAGAATGAGGAGAGTCCTGTTGTCCTCAGGTGGTAATGGTCTCCAACCTTAAAAGGAAAGGACACAAAGGGCTGCCCGCCTCTAGGGGAAGGGTTTGCCCAATCATAAACATAGTGGTCGCCTGTCAGAGGACTGGCTTCGACCATCAAGTCGTTTTGTACATTTTGGTCGCCTAGCAAAGGCCTGGCAGACCGGCAGTTTGAAATATGTACATACATCAAATGCAAACGTCATTTCTCCATCATCTCATAGACAGACATAGTCACGTTACAAGTGGATTGCATACACATTAGTCAGCTGTATCTCCCACCACATCGGTACAGGAGTCACAGACTAGTATTATAATCAGGAATACATTTCCAAGAATAAAGGACATTTGAGGCATGAGTGGTCAAAAGCATAAACCCCTTTTAGGGGGGAAAGCACCTTTAGTGCCATAAATTTCCAAAGTAAACCCTTCCGGGAAAGCACAGTTCGTGCGTCATATATAGCGTTCTGGCAGAGGCTCAGAAGGTTTTTTTGGATCCAAGGCTTCACACAGGGACTTACTTCTTGCCCTGCTAAACCTTGGACCTTAGAAAGAGAAAAAACACATACAAGTTTTCATACTACATTTTGTATTCGTAGGAAGCAGGATAACATGCCCCATTTTACTCCTGAGACACCTAACTAAATCCCCAATTAGGGGGTGGTAAAGGGTACTTCCCCTCTACACGTTATAATCACGAGACCTAGATGAAGGGAGAAAGAAGAAAAAAATTTTTAGATTTTAAGCAAAAAATCCTGTCAATGTCGACATCTAAATTAGGGGAACATCCGTACGTTAGGGCTTGATAAGGAGAACTGGTTTGTGCCTGAAAAGGAGAAAACACTAAGCGTTAACTTGGATGAAGCTTCGGGTTTTGTCGGCTTTACAAACCTGAAAAAAGGGGGGGAAAAAGGCATAATTAGTTTGCACATTCATACCACAAGCGCATTCCAATCATTCAGGCGCCATTCACGCTTTGCAGTGGGCGTCCCCACTTGTTTACAGTCCACCAGAAAGAAATCATACATCTTCCCAATAGCATACTTGATGCAATCTCGAGTTGATATGTCTTCCTCCTTGTACACGTAGATATTCCTTGTTTTCCAGATGGCCAATTTTAAGCAATTCATTATTATCCAAATTACTCTGATTTTCCTTTTAGCCATTGAACCAAAGAGGCCATACATTATTATTTCATGGTCCAGTTTTTGCAGACCAGACTGTAGTTTAAGCAAAGATCCTACCGTTTTCCACAGGCTTTGAGCGTGATTGCAATTCCACATGAGGTGCAGGGTGGACTCTTCTCCGCCACACCCCGATCGTGGGCACCTGGCACTGGCCACCATGCCCCTCCTGTGATGGAAAGCACGTGTTGGCAAACATTCATGTATCACTTCCCAGGCTATTCCTTTTAAATCGTTAGATAAGTAGTTTTGGTTTGCCATTCTCCATATATTTTTTGCTTTGAGTTCCCCAAAGGTCGCTATCGGGGTTGTTATTTCATCCTTGATCAACTCTTTGAGTTTTTAAAAGGTTTTTAACATCTCTGGTTCTTTTTGGTTTAAGTTGTAATCCCTTATGAACTTTTCGAGAATCACATATTGTTTGGGTGGTACAACCAAAGTTGGCGTGTTTAAAGTGGGCTTGTACCAATTCCTTTTCCGGAATATATGCCCAGTGGCATATTTCAAGAAGAAATTCCAGTAATTTTGGTTTTCTTTCAAATTCCTCAAACAAAGGGAAAAAAAACTACCCCAAAGGGCTTTCCTTAAATCAGGTGTTGATTTCCCACCATTACTTCTTTCTTTTTGCATTGTGATTCTTTTCACCTTCTCGGCTACCGAATTCCAGATAAAACGATATATCATCTTACTCAGAAACCTTATAGTATTATTGTTGGGGGAAATACTAGGCACAAAAAAAGCATCAAGGGTATCAAAACTGCTTTAGAAATGAGAATCCTTCCTTCCATGGTCAATTTCCGGCTTTTCCACAATTCAATTCTCTGTTGAATTTTACTCTTTACTTTTTCCCAGCTAGTGACCCCATTATTTGAAGCATCAAAGAGGACACCCAGTATCTTTACTGAGTCCACAGTTTGGATCTTGATATCAGCTTTCCTCCAGTTGCCGATCGTCAAGCACTCGCATTTACTTAGGTTTAATTTAAACCCTGATCCAACACAGAAGATGTTTGTTAAGAGAAGCACTCTGCTTACTGCCGCCTAGGTTGTGCACGTTAAAAACACATCATCCATGTACGCTACAATGTTAGCTGTTTCTCCACTGCCTCCCGGTAGTTGGACCCCTCTTACCAGTTTGTCCTTCCTTATGAAAGCCAATAAAGGCTCCAGGGCGCATATGAAGAGGAGCGGTGACAGGGGGCAGCCTTGTTTTACTCCAGACTCCAAAGAAACATCATCTGAGAGGTGGCCGTTGACCAAGATTTGGCTAGTTGCTTTGCTGTAAAGAGAAAATATGTTGGAAATAAAAGCTTCTGGTACATTCATCCTGTTTAAGACCGCCCACAAAAATTCATGTGACACTAGGTCAAAAGCCTTGGTGAATTCTAAGGATACTAATGCCATCTTTTGGTCCCCGTCGCGCTGCTACCATATGGCATCTTTCAAATAATTCAAGTTGTCGTGCGCGCATCTACCAGGGACCCCGCATGCTTGACTAACATGTATTACCTTGTTTATGACCTTTTTAAGACGACTCATCAATATCTTGGCATAAAGCTTGTAGTCACAATTTAAGAGTGTTATGGGGCGCCAATTTTCTAATGACTCCGGGTCACCTTTCTTTGGCAGAAGAGTCACCACGCCTTTTTTCCACGATGCTGGCCTTATCTTGCGATCTGCTACAGACTGTAAGACAATTATGAACTCATACTTAATCACCTGCCAAAATTCACTATAATATTCTACGGGGAGGCCATCGATTCCTGGGCATTTGTTCTTTTCGGAACTCTTAATGGCTTCCAAAATTTCCATCTCCTGGAATTTTTCTGTTAGCAATTGTTGATCTTTACCCTCAAGTTTTTGGTCCAAATTTTCTAAACACTCCTTTATTATGTTTAGATCAATCTTCTTTTTACTAAAAAGCTGGGTATAGAAGGAATGAACTTCCTTTAACATATCCTCCTGAGTGGTGGCATTATTTACTTTGGTAAGTTTTTGCTTTGAACTCATGGCGTTCTTAAAAAAATAAGGGGAACATTTTTCGTCAATTTCCATTACCTGTACTTTGGCGTTGTGAATGATTTGTTTTCCCCTTTGCGTTATCTCATGCTTAATTTGGGTTTTAAGGTTGTTAATATGCTCCGTCATTTCGATCCCATTTCTCTGTAATTATATAAAAGTTTGCAGTTGAGTATTTAGTTTTTTGTACCACGCTTACTTCTCCCCGGCTTCATTTATACTTTCTTTAACAAATAAAACCTTGGTTTGGGACTTAACCCAGTCCCACCAAACCGTAATTGAAGGGAAGTTTTCCTTACATTTTTGAAACTTAGAAAATAAATTTGGATACTTATCCTTGATGCTTGCTTTTCCAAGCAGGGAGGTGTTAAGACGCCACACCCCCTTGCCCTTCGTAATCCCAGGGATTTTGAACTTGCCAATCAGCATCTTGTGGTCCGAAAAAACTGTGTTTTGTAGCTGCACATTACAAATTTGTAATTTCCTACTTACCAACAGGTAGTCTATCCTGGATTTCGATAGAGCATTTTCCCAAGTGTAGCCTGGGTCATCTTTAAGAAGGGATCTCCAAGCATCCTGTAGTTCAAAATCCAAAGTTAAATCTTTCATTTTCATTTTAGATGTTTTATCCTGCCTGCGGGACCTCGAGCCAAATCTCTTTTCTCCGGGCAGGAGGCAGTTAAAATCTCCGCATAGGGTTTGATTTGACCAAAAAATGCTGTATGACCTGCAGAAAAGATTCTCTCTCCTGTTTGTCGGTGGGCGCGTATACATTCAATATCTCAAAAATAGTCTTGTCTAGTTGGCATTTGGCCATTAAGGCTCTGCCTGGAATTATTTCCACAAAGCTTAGTATTTTTATGTCGTGACCTTTAAACAGAATGCCAACTCCAGAAACCGGGTTACCATTGTCTCCGGACCATATGGAGGCACCATAGCTCCATTGACTTGTAATATGTTTATAATTAGGGTGGTGGTCTAAGGCGCATTCTTGTAGACAAAATATTGAAGTGTCAAGCTTACCTAGTACATCAAAAATAGTTGCCCGTCTTCTCGGGTTCTTGCACCCCCTGATATTCAGGGAACCAATTCTAATCTCTGTCATCTCTGAGTCCTTTTCCATCAGATCCTGGTGATAACAAACCTGAGGAAAAAATGACATTTGCATTATGTTGGTCTAAATCAGGGGTTGGGGGGAAATCCTCGATCAACCCCGTCCCCATTATTGAGGGTAGTTCTTGACTTGGAGGAACCGGGCCAACCTCAGGCTCCTCGGTAATATTCCTGGCCTGAGCTATGTCAGCCACCATTGCCTCCATTACCTTTATCACGTTTATCTCTGTACAACCTTCTGAATTCTTTTTAACTTTACTTTGGCTGTCAGTATCCTCCTCTGGTCTAGTTCGTTTTTTGGAACTGCCGGATGTATCCATGTCCTCCTCATTTTCCTCTGGTGCTTCCAGAGTTAAGGGCGGGACTGGGTTGATAGTGCTACTGACTTCAGTAATTACCATACCTGTTGGATCTTTAACCCTTCGCACTAACTTGGCTTGCTCTGTCACCTCCTTTGAGACTCCTTCATGGGTCACCAGCTCCTGTTGTGTCTCAACCGGGACTGCTGATGGACCAGCCTTCTCCTCATCCGGTCTCCCGCTTGCCTCTTCCGGAGCTTTTGGGGGATACTGTTTGGAAAAAGGACCGGGAAAAAACATTTTGACAGATTGCGCATAAGTTTTTCTATCTTCACATTGTCTGAAAGAGTGTCCAGCTCTACCACACCCATTGCATACAACTTCGTTTGGACAATCTTTAGCCTCGTGGCCCCTCTGGCCGCATTTCCTACAGGTCTTAACCCCTGACCCCTTACACTCCTCTGCAGTGTGCCAATAAAGGTTACATGTCCGACAATACTTGGGTATACCTTTATAATGGATGAAAATCCGATCTTTCCCAAGTAGGACCGATGATTGAAGATGGTGGACCCCGCCACGTGCTTCCAAACTTGGTCTGAGAATGACTTTGAATAAGTATTTCCCGTTCCGGATTCGGAATTCGTTGAGTTCTTTCCTGACAAAAACAACCTTCTGACATACACGATTTAGATAATACATGATATCTCCTGGCTGCAGGAAGGGATTATGTACTGTAATAGTAACAATTAGTTCATTACCAAAAAAAAGTGGAACAAAAACAAGACCATCAAGTGCTCTATCGTCAAGATGTTGGATTACCTGGTCATGAAAGAAGCTACAGGCATTCGCATCAGTGAAGGTCAAAAAGAATTCATGGTTCTTTTCTTTTTCTTTTCCTTTTTCTTTTTCTTTTTCTTTTTCTTTTTCTTTTTCTTTTTCTTTTTCTTTTTCTTTTTCTTATACAAGATATCCTCAAACCAAACTCCCAATTTGTCCATCAAAATCTTGGACACCAGATATTTCAGATCCATTAGTCCAGTCACGGAGATGATTTTGTAAGAATTGACGATCCTCGGCTCTCCTGAGCCAGGCTCACGAATAATTCCTCTCACCCTGGTTCCGTCCATTTGCATATGCAAATCGAAGAATACCTATGGGAAAAATCAGCAAAACTATACAGTCAAAGACCATATAGCGATCGTTTCTCTTGGCTTCCTGGCGGTGCCTACCCCAATAGCAGCGAGGGGGGAACCCGCAGGAACCCCCCAAGGCCGAGGCGGCTGGCGCCCTACTAACAAGCACTATTGACCCTGATGCAAGTAGACTTGATCAGAGCCAAAAGGCCGAGAAGCGAACACTTATTATTTAAATGTTTTTTTCTGTTTGTCACTGTCACTGGTGTGGTATTTGTGTGCCGCTTAGTATCTTGTGGGACCTGCATGAGCTCCTCTCTGGCTTCGGTCAGGGGGGGGGGGCATGTGTGTCCATCCCGGCTTCGGCTGGGTGGGCTTAGTATCCAGCCCTCGTCTGGAGTTTTGCTTCGGAGGATTTGGAGAAAAAGGGTGGCCCTTCCTCTTTTGAGGAGGTATTACCAAATAGTACCCCAGTGCACGTCACTTTTTTACCGTCAATGTAAAAATTATGAATTATTTCTTTTTAATTTATAAAAATTAAAAAAAAAAAAAAAAAAAAAAAAAAAATTAAAATTATATTGAAGGCAGCACGGTGGTTCAGAGGTTAGCACTCTGGCCTTTGCAGCGCTAGGTCCCAGGTTTGAATCTCGGCCAGGATACTATATGCATGGAGTTTGCAGGTTCTCCCCGTGTTTGCCTGGGTTTCCTCTGGGTGCTCCGGTTTCCTCCCACGTTCAAAAAAATCTATGCAGTTAATTTAAATATCTTCCCCCAAAAAATTGATATTAGACTGTATTAAAAACATGTGACTATGGTGGGGACATTAGATTGAGCCCCTTTTAGGGACAGCTAGTGACATGACTATGGACTTTGTAAAGTGCTGTGTAATGTTGGTGCTATATAAATACCATGTAATAATAAGACCAGAAAGTTATTTAAAAGGTTCCTCCATGTAGAAAGGTTGCGATGCAATTGTAGGCAATGAGAAGAAGGGGTATTTTATCTGAGATTTTATCACAGGTGCCCTTATAGGTAAAAATTATATTGGAAACACCAAAAGAGATGCACAGGTGAAGATAAGAAGTATTTTTGTGGAATGTTCATTGGTAGCATTGAACTTATTCTCTGTAAACTATAAAAAATATCAAATCAGCAATTTGAAAGGTACAAGATTCTGTTGGGACAGGCTGGAAAAGAGGACATTATTTACATTTTTAAACAGGGCACAAATGGATTTATGAGGCTGATAGGATAGGCCCCAAAGGTATTCATTGATTTTAATCTGAGTTTAAATAATTAGCTTTTTTAGAGATATCTATATTGTCATATTTTTTATATACGTTATTTTTTTATAAATTATTCTTCAAAGTCTGACTGAAAAAGTGTCAGCCCTATATAACAGAGTAAAATATGTTTAAACGAAGAATGCACTAAAGATAAATAAATAAACTAATTATATTAAATAAAGTTTAAAGCTTTTGTATATAATGTAATACTGTAATAATAACAAATAAGTATAAGCAATACTTATTTACCCTGACATTACTCCATATATGCCCTGGAGTAAAATTTCCCATGGTAAAATAAATATCTTTATTTTGTTTATGATATGTAACTCATATATTAGTAGATGTAAACCTTATAGACCTAATCATATTCAAATTTGGATAAAACAGTTCATTTGCTGGCAATTCATGAGAAAGTAAAAAAAAGTATGTGTCAGTGACCAGTTAATTATAGCTTTTAAGGTTGGCCAAATGGACATAGGTCACAAAATAAGTAATGGTAGTGTGACTGCATTGTTGGGCAAATGAGATCATTGTACAACTGCAATGACCATTGCCAGCAATTAAATCTTTTAATACAACAGATGTCCCTATTGAAGGATTTTGCAACAGCTGCAAAATGTTGGATTTTCCATCTCTTGGACCTAGGTAGCAAACCCCTTCCCACTGTATCCAAAGCCTCATACACTTTACCCTTTTGCTGCAACCAATGTTTGTATTATCAGCACACAATTGGATAATTGAACCTGAATATCCAAACAATTAATGGTTTCAAGATTCCTAAATCGGCCCTATTATATAATTGACTGTTTGAAGTATTTTGTCTTAAAGAAAGGCAATGCTAAACCAATAATATAATGTGAATGTATTACAATATCACACTTTCATATTTCATATCAGTTTAAATTCAAATTCCTTTTGATAAAAATTTGTTCCATATCCATTGATAATTTCATCACAGACCTGTAAAAAGTTGTCTCAGCCGGTCAGCCAGGATTGAAGGTGTTACAAATATAAAAATAAAACTGTCAAAGAGACTTTGAGGATTGAGAGGCAGGTATTTGTGCCACTAATTCGCTTGACATACTGCTTTTCCCAAATTGTAATCCCAATGTTGAAGCAAAACTATAGTTCTGCAATTAAAAAATGCAAACAGGCTGGATTTTATTGCAAAAAGGAAAGGCAATGTCTTTTCTGGGTTAAAACATACCTAACTATTCATAATCTTTTTTCTTGAAGTTTACATGCACAATTCATTGTAGGATGCTGGGGTATGCCGAATATCCCAGCATCCCCCAAGGTTGCTGAGACTGAATGCATTGGCATGGGAGTTTCATCATTCTGGCCTGACCAGTCAAGATGAGAGAAGTTCTGACACCCAGAAAAAGAGCAGGTGAATTTGGTGCCACCCTCAAGGACAAGTGAGTGCAAATAAAAAGAAATTGTGATCAGACAAGTAATTTTTTTTAATGTAGACGGGACAGGCGATATAACAATATAGGAACTGCCTGCTCAAAATTTTTTATTTTAAAGATTTAGTTCTACTGTAAGCATAAGGACCAACCTAATTTATCCAATCCGATTGAATCCAATTAGGCAAGCACCTGCACAGCACAGCTGTTGGTAGATCTAAGAATATTGTAACATGTAGTGAGCTTTAAGGACACATGCTATTTGTGACAATGAAATAAAAATATAGAAATAAAATTAAAGTGTATTCAGATTTTGCTTAACAGATTTCCAGCGTGTCCCTAATGCCATCAAACCTAATATTCCTCAGGAAATAACATTTCTACAAAGTATATAGAGGTACTTTGGGATCATTCTTGATGCTGTTGTTTATTTCCCGAATGTTCATTTTGGTGGAAATATTTCTAAAGAAACTTGGATTCATCACAATCACGTCTAACATGGTTTAGAATGTTTCTTTTTCTTTCAAGCGATCGTTAATGAGGTTGGTACTCATTTTCAGGTCACCATTTGGCATTAAAAATTTTAAAATTATTGTTTGGTTTCTTTTTATGTCATGGCCAGAGTAATTTATTTATTGACCTAATGAAGAATTCACAAGATCCCAGTCTACATGGGACTAAGAACAGACAATACAACACTACTGTCAGCGCTTATGATGTGGTCACAATAAAACCAGTCCCAAGGTTAAAGAATTAGGAAATCAAGCATATAGGTCTGCAGGAATTTCCGCTTCTACACAGCTGTATTTTTCTTGTTTGAGCCAACACTGTCAAACAAGCAAAAATCAGCAAACTTACATTTGTGTTTTCTTTCCAGACAGATGTTAAGTGATATACAATTTACTTCTGCTATAAAAAGAAAGTATATGTTACAAACCACATGAAAACGGAAATGCTGTCAAAAACTAATTTTTTAATGTCTAGGTATATTTCATTTCCTTTGGTCTCTGCAAAAGGTCAGCATGTCTGAAAAATAGACTGAGGTTCCATGTAACTGAGGGAATCTAATGATACAATCAATTCACAGAGCAGTCATGCAAACTTATGTCGAGTAAGATTTCCTACCAGGAGCTGCAATAAATGTTCAATAAAGTCCCAGGAAATTGGAAGAACAACAGTGTGTGACACCAAAGCTCCATGCTGTAATGTAAATGTTCCATTTTAAACATCATCACACTTAGCAGCATATATCAGCATGACCTGAAACCATTATCAATGAATATATACATTTCCATAGTTTAAAATTGTACTGGACTCACTAAACGTTCTATAATGAAAAGCATCTTGATGTTCTTTTATCGCTATTACATTCAGTGGCAATGATGATATTATTGTTTTTTGTATTGGAAGTGTCAGTGCATGTGTTTTGTATGTAGTAGTATGTTTGAGTATGTTATAATTTTGTCTTTTTGTAGTGTTTGTTGTATTTCAAACTCTCTAATTTTTATTATGAACATTATTAAATGTCAAAATCTCTAATAAAAAAACATTAAAAAACATCTAACCACTATAAGTATGCATGGCTTTGCATATATGTTTACTAAATTGTGGAATGATTTACAATGTATGTTCAATTTTTTTTTTAGTTTCAAATAGCACAGGGAAGAGTTAAAACCTCTTTAAGGCTATTTTTGCTGTCCGCAACCCACTAAGTAGATTTCTTTTCACTTCCTGGCCCAAAAGTACAAAAATTGGAAACAAAAGGAAATATCTCCAAATGAACATAAATCATCCCTTTTGGAAGATTTACCTTGATCTTTTGTTCTGAGGACAACTGAAAGGGTTATGTTAATAAATTATTCCCTTATCAATTCAGCTGCATGTTCAACTCAGCCATTCAAATCCCTCTATATTTCTTGTCTCAATGCACAATAAAACTATGCTTCCTTCTGCCACCTAGTGCCCAATTGTTAAAATGCACAGTAGTCACATTAGTAAAAGAGCCTAGACACTCATTAACATCTGGAGCAAGCTGCACTTTGATTTGCAAAAAGAAACAGCTGCAGGGTTTGTCTTGGTGTTTGTCTTGGTCAATAAAGAGTTACAAGATGTTACAGATCAGCATATGTTGGATGTCCCTAACTCGGAGACTACCTGTATTGTAACAAATTTATGGCCAAATTTCAAATATACAGGGGAATAATTCATAAATACAGCCCAAAATGCAGGAATTATCTATGTTTTCTGTACTGGTGACAATGGTTACCAGAACAAATAGAAGTGAATCTCCCCATCAAGGATACAGACAGCAATAAAAACGTATTCAAGTGTCTAGCCGTTCCCTACTTTGAAACTAAAATAAATATTTTTTAACCCTTACATACAACCCAAGTACTCCTAAATAGGAATCCCTAATTTAACTTAACAAAAACTAAAATTAATGTTATCATATGTTTCCTAAAACCTCATTACTTGTGTTTTTCTAAATGCAAGTAGTGTCCCTGAAACATGTAAATGTGATCAGGTAACAGCCTCCTGCAGTCCCTGGCAGAGGGAGAACTGCACAAAGAGCCAATAAGTTTTACTGCAGTACTCATATGCTAACTAAATACATGCACATAGGAAAAGAGATCTGAGTGACAGACAGAACAGTTTATTAGTCTGCTATTTCTCCTATTATTGTCTTATTACAGGCTGGTACATAGACAAGACCTTACTAAGATAGGTCTTACTCAATGCAGCAATAAAGCAATAGGTCTCATACCCTGCCAGACAAAGCTTTGTTGTATGATGTAAGATCATGTAAACCAAGTTGGTGAAATTTGTTATAAACAATTGTTTGCTATTAAACGTGCCTCTAACCTGTGGGAAATTTTGAGGCTCCCTCTACATATATGTCCTGCAGCAATGTGTGGAACTTTATGTGGTGTATTGTATATGCCAGTTTTTTACAATGGCTCTATAATGCACAACTAAAGTAGGTGGTTTCACACTACCACACACAAGTTGCTCATTTTGGTCCTGCATTGTGTTAAAAAAAAAAGCTGCATGACTTAGATGTCTGTTGCAATCTGAGATTCTCTTCTAAAATAATGGGACAGGCAAAATACACTCTGGCAATGTGTGTGCAAAAAAATTCAAGGCATACAGGAATACAGGTAATAGGATTGATTATTAAGTGCCCTGCCTTGGATAATTAAATTTTATGTGGTGTTACCTCACTGTTGTTGGAACATGTAGGTAGCAGATAGCTTGGTTAAGCCTACTTGAAATATCACTTTATTATTAAATCCTACAATAATTTTTTTGGAATATTCATAATTCAACTCTAGTAGTACACACAGTACACATACCCCCATTTAAAATATACCAAGGACTCTCTTAAAATAGGGCCATGTCACTGGCCTGTAATTACTGTCCTGGGGACCACCAATGTGTGTATGGTTAGAGCCATCCTCGTGGTAGCAGATAATATTCAACATTAGGCCTGTGTAGAGTGTTCTAACAGATTCTAATGGAAAACCATTGGGTTTCATATGGGCACTGTTGATAATTCTAACTGGCAAACCGAGGCACATATGCAACAGACCAATATGTGCTATTGTATACCACAACATTGACAAAAACAATAAGTCGTTTTTCTTAAATTCAGAACCCCTGAAACATAAATGAGCTGTCTTAACAAAATACACCTCAATGTACAAAAATGAATCTGGTAATGTCACAAATGGGTAAAGGTGCCCTTAGGGATAAATTCACCTTTTCCTAGGATCCAATATGACCTTCCTCTTAATTTCTATACAAGCATTATGAAGAACTCAGATGCAGCCTTTATATATTACTTCTATGCAAGGTGACCAGTTTCATGACCTTGTGCACCCTTTCTGTTGGGAGGGGATGCATAGGTCCAGTACCCCAATAAGGTGTATTGGCCAACCTTAGCTGTTGTTTCCATATGAGATGCAAGGTTATGAAATTCAGCAGCTATGGTACCACATATAGTATGATTGTCAGGTCTGTATTTTGTATGTCCATTGCATTTAAGATGATGGAAAGAGGGTATACTAAATACTTGCAGGTAATAGTGTGGTGCGTGCATTTTTCTGTGCCACTAGCAGGGTGAGGCAGTAGAGGGATACCGTTTGCATATTTAACAACTGTACTTCATGGTTAGACCCTTAGAATCCAAGCCATTTGCCCCTGAGCTAATAAACAGAAAAGCATCATAACAAGGTAAAAACCCTGACTCTATTTCCCGCTATGTAAAGTTTGGCTGCTGCCTGCATATGCATATAGCCTAACCTTTATTTTTGAAATGTCCCTGTAAATATGTTTTGACATAGCACCATAGCTGGAAGGTGTTGGGTACTCTGCATAGTGCCTTTCAATCGGTCAGCAAGAATATTTATGTTTTTTAAATCTCTAAAAGCAATGTTCTCTGTCTTCTAAAACACATACTAAGAGCTTTGTTTTGCCCTTCTATTTCATTTTGTTTCCAGTCTCATCAGCCAGTACATTTATTTGCCATCTGTGCATGTCCCAGAGCTTTGTGTGTGCTACTGACTAACTCATTTCTTCTAATTGTTAAAAGCGGCTGGATGTATGTATGGAAACATTTTGTGCTGGAATAAACCGAGGTAAACAATCCTCTCATTAATCTTATGCAATATTTCTGGACACACCAGCTTTGCTCAAGCTGAAACCTGGCTGTTTAATAAATGCTCATATACATGACAATATAAAACAGACATATCATTATTATGCTGCTTGATGTGCCATTGAAATGCCAGTTTGGATAACATCCAGTAAACTCTTTCTTAATTATTTTGCACAGGCTTATTAAATATGACATGTAGAATGGATGCTGTCACCCGTGGAACGAATAGTACTGTACCCTTGTATTTGCGTGTGCAGTGCCTCCAATGTGACCCCTTACAGGAGCTAGTAAATACATTGCTCTTTTTGTTTACCTATCTACTGTGTTTACCTGATGATAAGGCATCCCCATCAAATAAGCCACCCCCCGATTTTTGCTCAAACAATTAAAATAAAGCACCCCCCGCAAATAAGACATCCTCTGATACCTGATACTGTGTGCCTCCTCGATGCTGGCTGCAGTGCAGAGTGAAACTGAAAGTAACTTCAAAGGACAAGCAAGCTGCTGATCCCTGCCCTAACAGAGTCTGTTACCCAGTGAGTGATAGAGTGATCAGAAGTGGACAATCAATGGCACATACGGTAGTGATCAGAAGGGGACAATGAATTGCACAAGGTGATCAGAAGGGGACAATCAATGGCACATACGGTAGTGATCAGAAGGGGACAAT
>NC_092862.1:117787790-117792797 GCF_032062135.1 Pyxicephalus adspersus
CATGGAAAAATAAGACATCCCCCTGAAAATAAGACCTAGGGCATATTTTGGCATTTCAAAAAATATAAGACAGTGCCTTATTATAGGGGAAACAGGGTAGGTATAATTACCTAATCTACATACACATGCCCAAATATTGTCACTGTGTCACTGGAAATGATAGTAAAATATTGTTTCAGGTGATGGAAACATTTGATAGAATGAAAAAATGTACAGACAGCACTTTTCTGTACTTTGAAATGGAGAGAGAAGACATGAGTCCTCCCTATTAGGAACATTGGTCATTTCTTTTTGTATGGGTATTTTTGTAATCTAGTAGAACAGATAAACAAATGTCATTGGGGAACAGCTACATTTTCTACATTAGACAATCAAGTCTGTACATAGCTTTAATCACTGAATCTTTGTGAAGGATTTTCTGAAATGCCCAGTGACTAAAATGAATGGTAGGCAGAAATTCAGGAGACTTCAGCAGCGAAATGAAAGGGTCAGGATGAGGGGTTTGCTCATGGTTCTTCAGATTGCTCAATGACATATGAACAAGCAAAATAAACAAAAAGTTTAGATGTACAACTACTGATGATCTGGGGAATTAAAAGGAAAAGTGTTTTTTAACTAAAGAAAATATTATCACAACCCATGCATCAATTGCAGAATTTACCCTATGAGATCATGCCCCCACCCAGTTGACCCTTATGCTTATGCAACCTTTCCAAACGACCAGGATGTTTTGGGATTTGGAGATGTTTGGCTACATTATCTGATTTTATTTATATGGTTAAATGTCAATGGGCAAACAGCTTAGATGACATATTTGCCCACTGGGATACTCCTATTCTGTTATGGCATACCATAAACGTGATAGGGGGAATATTATAGAGTATACAACCCGTAAGCTCAAAGAATATCGCGCCCAATATACTGATTTGCAGGATAAAGTAATCAAAGCTTATAGGGAATATCTGTCCCAGAGAATGGAACCATTAAAGCAAGCCTGGCAAGACGCAACTAAATGTTTCAATGTGCACGTGGCTTCTAAAGTAGAAACCAAGTCTAATTTTTTGAAACACAAATTTTTTAGATGGGGTAACAAAGTGGGCTCCCTTTTAGCAAAACTCACGAAACCTCCACAATCCAAAAGATTTATTCTGAGAATTAAAGACTCCAAACATCAGTCACACTAACTGCTCAGGATAAAATCAACCATACATTTGAAGAATTTTATAAACAGTTATACACAGCTCAACCTTCACCTTCATGCTCAAATCTTTTGAATGATCTTTTACAAAAAGCAAGGCTTCCCAAATTATCCTCGGACCACAGGGAGTTTTTAAACAGACCCATAGTGGCTGAGGAAATTTATACAGCGATTAAGTCAATGGCAAACCACAAAACTCCTGGCCCTGATGGCTACACCACAGAATTTACAAAATGATCAGTACGGAAATGACCCCTCTCCTAACGGAGGTACTGTATATAACTCTATACTAACACACAACACCCCTTTCCCGGATTTTACTGAAGCTCATACCATTTTGATTCCTAAGGAGGGCAGGGATCCACTATTAGTTTCATCCTATAGACCAATTTCCCTAATCAACTGTGACTATAAAATACTAACCAAAATAATGGCTAATAGACTGCAATGCTTTTTGCCATCGTCACCTACTTTGCATCAGCTAGGCTATGTAAAGGGGAAACATTCCACATTAGGGGTGCGTTCTGCAATAGCAGCAACGATAGTAGCGGCAAAGCCAAACACCCCCAAGTCAATGTTATTAGGCCTAGACACTGAGAAGGCCTTTGATAGAGTGGAATGGCCCTTATTTTATGCAATCTTGGCGCATCATGCATTTGGTCAAATCTTCACATCATACATACAATAATTTATAACTCTCCAAAAACAAAATTTTTTATAAATGGCAACCCGTCGGCCCCAGTGTCCATGTTTAGAGAGACCCGCCAGGGATGCCCACTATCCCCCATTTTGTTTAATCTTGTATTGGACCCTCTGTTGCGTCTTCTAGAGTTTACAAAAAAATTTGAAGGTATTCAGATTGGAGATAAAGTGGTTAAAATAACGGCCTTTGTTGATGACCTGCTGGAACCATATCGGGTTATGCAATAAATCTAGATAAATCAAAGGCACTATATTTAAATAAATACACTAAGCCTTATTGGAGCCATCAATACCCGTTTGTTTTGTGTAAACACAAACTGAAATATTTAGGTGTTATGATACGCAGATCCTTCTAGACTCTATCATTCCAATTCCCCCCTCTTTGGAGATTCGTCAAAGAACAGCTACAAAAATGGGCCAAATTGCAGCTTTCCTATGTAGGACGCATAAATCTAATTAAAATGATCATGTTTTTGAAAATGCTATATATACTACAAAAGTGACCATTAGACAAACAGATCTCCAAGATATTTTTAAAGCTTTTCAGGCGTTTATCTGGGCAGGAAAGAAAGCGAGACTGGCAATGTGTATACTCCAAAAACTGGGTAAACACGGAGGCCTTAATTTTCCAAATATTGAACTATATAACTGGACAACAATTTCCAGATATATTAGAGACTGGATACACAGTATCCAGTCTCTAATATTCCTCCAATTGCATGGAGATTGTTGGATGAGCAATAATGGGTTGAAAACCAATGCTATCTACAATATTTTTTTTTCCTTTTTTTTCTTTTCTTTTATTGGAGTTTTTTTTTTTACTGTCATAATTTGTAACATTAGTCGTATTTGATTGTAAATTTGTCAACTAACGATTCCGTTGTCAGTGATATTTGCTATGCCACATTTTTTATTGTATTTAGTATGTTCTGTTTTGCATATTGTATAATCTTCCCTCGAAAAACTAATAAAAAATATATAAACTTATTATCACACTAGTGTTTGTCGATGTTTTCTTTCATGCAGTCTGTACTCCTGTTGCAAAAATATGGATAGCAGTATTGCAAATACAGTAATAATATTGATAAAGGATCAGGCTTTTTTCTAAGTTTGAAGTAATTTCTGTACAACAAGTCTTCATGCCCTCAACACACTGTGTTTTTTCTTGGCCAAACAGACATGCTCCTAGGAGAAATTACAGCTGACAATCTGACTTGTGTCTGAGAATTTTTTAAGCTATTGAATCAGCTTGACAGCCTGTCAAGTACCATTTTGCAGAAGAAGAGGTCATCAGTGTCACCTTTCCTTTACTTAGTATGGGTTTCCTCAAAGCATAAAGTATTTTCATTTTGGAAGAGTATACTAAGACTTAGAAGCCTGCGGAAATTTTGTCCAGTAATTCTTTAAAGTTCACATTATAATTCTCTATCCCCTCCTCTATTTGAGTTGTGTACATACAGGTGTGATACCCTTAATGGGGTGGGGTGGTGGTGGTGAGGGGGGGGGGGGGGTTATGAAAACATGAACTTGTATTTTAGAGGCCCATTCTCTCACTAATTTTCAGTTGTGCATTTACACATATACATTAATATCCAGTATTTGTGCATAGCATTAATTCACAATAATGCAAAGAAATAAACAGAACCTTCTCTTTTAAGGCAATGCAGAGATTTGTAAGTTGAGTCTGCTGTAATTAGGGGTTTTACATTACACATCAAAGAATTTAGTAAAATGCACAATATACTGGGCAATACTATAGAACATTAACATTACTATCAAGTCAATCTTGGAGGTATTCTCCTTTTGTGACAATATTAATACTAATGTTAAAAAATAAAAACAATGCAGTCACTAATACACTTTTGTATTTGTAATAGGGTGAATACTATGAGAAAATGTAGCAGGTGGCACCCTGCAGTCAAATATCACAAGTACAGAGTGCTGTAAAAACAGCTTTTCAGCTGAGCTCTCCATAATGCTGAACTGGTGTTACCCTTGGGGGTGGTAAAACCATACCACTACTGGGATCATCTTATTTTTGGAGGTAAGGAGAAATGGAGAAAGTGATCATGCTTCTTCTTGCTCTTATTGCTGACAGGCCCTTTTAGGCATAGTAAAGATTACCAACAGAATATCCTCTACTTTTGTTTTAAAAATTGGCTCCATTTGGTGTAAAGAATATGGGGGAAGAGGGGTTTTGAGTAAATGGCAGGCAATTTGGACATTTTTCTGAACACAATTTTAGACACAATTCTTTTTCTATAATTTTTTTTAAACTGGTTCTTATTTTTATGCTTATCCCTATTCTCCATACAGTATTTCTGTAATTGGAAGGGATTCTGGTATGTTTGCCATCTACTGTCAGAAAGCATAATAATTCCATCAAATACCTAAACGTGATAAAAACACTAAAAAGACTAAATAGGATATATTTCTTCAAGACTTTTTTTGCTGTTTGAACAATGTTTTTTTTGTTTTCAGGAAGACTTGTGAGAAATTGGGAATTACAAATAAAAACATATAGTACATAATGAATAGAAGTGTCAGGCACCCTTGTCATTTGTTTTCAGAGCAAGGTTCTGTCTCTTGTAAACTTTGAAGAAACATTTCTCCGCAATGTATATAGTTGCAGAAGAGAATGAAGGCTTGTTTTAATGCAGCTTGTGCACGTGTGGGTGTTAGTTAGGGCAGTCTGCATGAGGCTGGGTGCATTATTTTCAGGAGGCCATGTACCGTGTTTCCCCGATGATAAGGCATCCCCATCAAATAGGCCACCCCCCGATTTTTGCGCAAAACATTAAAATAAAGCACCCCCCGCAAATAAGACACCCACCGATACCTGCCACTGTGTGCCTCTGTGTGACTCCTCGGTGCTGGCTGCAGTGCAGAGCGAAACTGAAAGTGACTTTAAAGGCCCGCACACGTGCCCGCGACTCCGCTCCAGGAAGGACAAGCAAGCTGCTGATTCATGCCCAAACGGAGTCTGTTACCTGGCCATAGAAGCCAAAAAAAAGATGAGTCAGTGAACAGAAGGGGACAATGAATGGCACAGAGTGATCAGAAGGGGACAATGAATGGCACATGAGTGATCAGAAGGGGACAATGAA
>NC_092862.1:117793526-117804618 GCF_032062135.1 Pyxicephalus adspersus
CCCCCTGAAAATAAGACCTAGGGCATATTTTGGCATTTTAAAAAACATAAGACAGTGCCTTATCATCGGGAGAACAGGGTACAACACCCTGCTGATGCATCCCACCACCTATAATTTCCTTGCATTTATCAGAGAAGCTTAAGAAAGAATTGATGATGCTAATGGAACTAATTAAGGTCTATAATAAAAAAGTTTGTGGTTTTAAAAATTTTATTGAGGGCCAAAAAAGGTGAAAACTCTCATACAAAAAACTGATGATGCCAATGGAACTGGATAAGGTCTGTGATAAAAAAGTTTGTATTTTAAAAATATTAATGAGGGGCAAAAAAAAGTGAAAACTCTCATACAACAAACTGCCTAACGGTTACACAATTAGTTGAATGGAGTTCACAGTTGTGTCACATGATGTTTACATAAAGTTCTGAAAGACCCCAACATTTACTAGACAAAAGCATCATGAAGACTACAAAGATTATTAGAACAGGTCTGGGATAAAGTTCCCATTCATATTTAAGTTGTAGAAATAAATAAATAAAATACCCAATACTTAAAAGTCATTAGTAAGAAATGTAAAGAATATAGCACACCCACAACATTGCTCAGAGCAACCCAACTAAGTGACCAGATAAAGACTAAGTTATTAGAAGAAGAAGATGGAACAGTAAATTCAGAAAAAAGATATTTGGCCCAGTAGCACTAAACCTGACATTTGTCTTTTTAAGTCTTTACACTAAACGTTTAAAGTGATTGAACTGGAAAATGGTGAGGAGTGAGGGCAAGGTGCTGAATGTAGGGAAATTCTTTAAAAAAAAAACTTTAGTGAAGTTTTAAAAGTTTTTACATTGACGTTTCTGAAACTGGATTTAAGGTTCAAGATTTAGGAGAATGGGTATATAGACAAAGCTACACTGGAGGGATTTTTTAAAACCCTGCATCTGGTCATCATGAAGTTCTATTCTCTGATATGTAAAGCAACATGGCTAACTAGAATAATAAACTACCAATTTGTCACCAGTCTAAGCATTCTTTTATTTTCTAGATGCAGCTGCCCTCTGGTGGAATATTAGTAACTCTTTAACAATATATACATCCTGTATACACAAATATATATATATATATATATATATATATATACAGGTAGTCCCTGAGTTAAGGACATCCAACATACAGACGACTCCTAGATATGAACGGGGCTTCCCTGATTGCTCATGTGCAGGACGGAGGCTGGATGGGGGGAGGGGGCGGTTTGCATGACTTGCAGAAGAAATCTTTTGCTAAACACAGCTGAGGTTGTGGGTGATCTTAAGAACTGATCTGTAGCATCTTGTAATTCTTTAATGACCAAGACAAACTCTGCAGTTGTTTCTTTTTGCATAACAAGGCACAGCTTGCTCCAGAAGTTTTTTTTTTTTGCTTTGTTTGTGATTAGGTCACAGTGATTTTTTACAGTAATTGACACCATGCTGCCTAATGCTACCTAATGCTACCTAAAGCTGTGATGGCGGAGGCACGAGCAACTTTCACATCGTTGAAGTTACGGGCCGTTATGAAGTTTTTGTTTCTCCAGGGAAAGTCAGCAAAGGACATTCACACTGAGATGTCACAAACACTGGGGGAGAAGTGTCCTTCCTACAGCACTGTTAAAAGCTGGATATCTTTTTTCAACACTGGGCATTTCACCGTTGAAGATGAGCCCCGCAGTGGGCGCCCCCAACCCCAACTGACCCGGCAACCTGCGATGCTGTCCATGAGCTTAATAATGAGGACTGGCAAATATCCGCAAAAAAAGATAGCCCAGATGCTTGACATCTCACAGGAGCGTGTTGGGTTTGTTATGACCACTATCCTAGAAATGCGCAAGCTTTCAGTGAAGTGGGTGCCCAAATTTTTGAACAGTGATCAGAAGAAGGAACGAGCTGAAGCATCCAAAGCTGTTTTGGCCCATTTTGAAGCTGCAGAGGACTTTTTGGCTAGGTTAATGACTGAGGATTAAACCTGGCTTCACATCTATGATTCTAAAACCAAGGAACAGTCAAAAGAAATGGTGCCACAGTGGGTACCGGCGGCGAAGAAGTTCCAAACCCAGAAATCGTCCCTCCAAAAAAATGGCGTCTGTTTTCTGGGACAAGGACGTTATTCTGTTGGTGGACTACCTACTTCAGGCCTCTAGTATCACCAGACAATGTGATGCTAACCTCCTGGACCTGCTGAAGGAGGCAATTAAGATGAAACGCCGTGGAAAATTGACCAAAGGGATCCTTTTTTTGCAGGGCAATGCACCTGCGCACACGTCCAATGTTGTGGCTTTCCAAATTGAACAGCCTGGGTTTCCAATTGGTCCACCATCCCCCCTACTCACCTGACCTGGCCCCTTCGGACTTTTATCTGTTCCCGAAATTGAAGAAACGTTTTGGCAATGATTTGAGGACATTTCTGATGTCAAGATGCTGCTGAGAGCTGGTTTGCAGCCAAACCAAAGGACTTTTATTTGAATGGTCTAGAAAAGCTGCAACTACGCTGTACCAAGTGCATCAGTCTCAGGGGGGAATATGTTGAATAAATGTGTTATTTCATAACGCATTGGCTCTCTTCTTTCTGGCAAAGCCAGGAACTTCTCAGCATCCCCCTCATGTATAAATAAATAGATAGATAGATAGATAGATAGATAGATAGATAGATAGATAGATAGATTTTAACTCCTGTTAAAAGTACCAATAAGGGTTTAGTGGGAAGAATACCACTTACATTAGTGGTCAGCAAGTTGGTTTCCACCTTTGCAGTCCATTCCACCAAGATCATTGGCATCATGCTAATAAATCTGCTAATTTGTGTTGGAGCCAAAATTAGGCAGACACCATCTGAGAAAGGATCAGCAACAGCTAAAGGAACCCTTAGAAAACCTCAGGAGGAACCCCGTTGGTATTATGTTTATTATGTTTATACATTTATTATTTTTATTATTTTTTTACAATTACTACCATCTGGCTAAATTTGTACTTATAAACTAAAAGAGAACCATCACAATAAATCACCCTGTCACTACCTACATTTAGTTCCAGCATGAATTATTTACCCCATGCTGGCATTTTGTTTTTCATTTATTCTTTCCTTTTCTTTTACGTGTGTCCTACAGCTGCCATTTCTTGCCTCGAAATAAAAGCGGCCTATGTTGGCCTTGATTACTTTCTTGATAGAGGTTTTGTTTACTTTTGACAGAAGATTTAATAATAGATGAGATTGTTGAATTGCTGAGGGTGCATTGTTCACCTGACAATGTCTTACCTACGCAGAGCTCTTTGTATACACCCTATGCCTTGAACATCCAAGTGTTTACCTATGTGTGAAGGGCCCACGCTGCACGCCAAGATGTGGAAGGTAAGATTATAGTTGTCCCCCATTGCCAGATTTCTATTTGTTTTAGAATATGCAGGTTGGCATTGTGCTGATTAGTCAGTGCTCATGTTTACCAATTTTTTCTTTTATTCCTTTTATATATCTCTCTATAGCAATTCTATTTTGATTAAGCTATATGTGCACAAAGAATCCTAGGAGCTGTCTATCAAAGCCACAAATTAGATTTAGATATTTAGGCTACAGATGATAGTTTGAATATGATTGGTGGCTGTGAGCAACATAAATAATGTATTTGTCCCTATTTAAAGAAAAAATGGAAGTCACCTCTGCAAAGAACACAATTAAAGCCCAAGTAAATCAGTGGTTTTTCTTTATAGCATAATTTGCCTTTCTTGGTTCCTCCTTCTCAACTCATCAACATAATGGGTGATCCAGCAAACCTGGAATTGATCTGGTACAGGATTTAAAACATTTGCTAGCAAATAGCGAATGACCATTCCAGGTTTGCTGGATCACCCGGCTTCACCGATGAAAGTGTATCCTATCCAGCATTGGAGAGCTTCAATAAATCAGGCCAAGTGAAAGAAACGACTCCATAAAAACTTTCTGTTTTCTCTACATAGGATATTTCAGACACATTATTACTAGTTGGGAGAGACCATTGGGAATTATACATAGCTCCCTGGAAACTGGAAGCTGTTTTAATCTGCACATGTTTAAAAGAAGTAAAATCCAATAAATGACAAGAGTGGGAAGGGGACAGCTCAGCTGGGAGGAAGGGTGTGCAGAGAAATCAGAAAGCAATTTTAGTACAGGGGATCAGCCTATACAACAGAAGTAGGCTGGAGTTCAAGTTTAAATACATACCTGTCCCATCTGCACCACTGGACTTTGCAGAGTTTTAAAGAGAAACTTGTTAAACAATCTTCCATGAAAGTGCCGTTATTGTAATCTGCATCTGACACTTCCTGGTTTGTCAGAAACCTGGTACCCTCTTCATTCTGTAGTTGCTTCAGCCATCCCCTGTGTTCTGTAGTCATGCATGGTGATATTATCATTGCAGCAGGGGACACTGGCATTTCCAGAAAAGTAAAATGCAGACGATGACATGGTCTTTAGCAGACTTCATAGGTAAATGGCACAGACAGCATGTCATTCATTGTTTTCTTTGCAGAACTTCTTTTAGCTAGGATGCTATAGTAGGGAGGCCTCTGTGTTTAGTAAAATTAAGAATAAATTGTCATTTTGGCTTTCCCAGAAAACCATTAAAAAGCACTATACCCACAGAGGTACTCACCTGTCCATATACATTCATTAATATTATTTTTTTTGTTCCAAAATTAAACTTTATTGAGTTGACAAATGAAAATATGTTTTACATGTGTGCAAATGATATACACATTGATTATCACAGTTAGAACTAAACATTTATTTTTGTGTAACATATGTGTGACTCTGAACTTTGTGCTTATTATTCTGTATTATGCTGTACTGACTTTAAAGAAAATCTAATCCTAAATAGATGACATTTAATTTGCAATGAAATATAAACATTTTTCATTTTCTTTCATTTTTGAAAATATTATTATTTTTTTTAATAAAACTGAATTTAAATAATGTAAATGGATTTATTTAAATGAGCGATTATATGAGCTTTTAGTGACTGGGTTAATCTGCTTTGATATTTGACTGCCCATGTGCCATGTGATTCTAAATATCCCTATATTTTACATTGTAGGAAAAGTTAACCATGTATAATTATGTCAGTCTGCTGTGCAAATCGTGTACCTGCTGGTAAGTTGGTAACATAATGTTTTATTGTTTATAAGAAAATCTAAAATTGGGCCTGTAAGACACACAGTGGGATGACCTGACAATTGTTTGCATGTGGCATGGTGGCTCAGTGGTTAGCATTTTAGCCTTTGCAGCGCTAGGCCCCAAATTTCAATCTCGGACAGGACACTGTCTGCATGGAGTTTGCAGCTTCTCCCTGTGTTTGTGTGGGTTTCCGCAGGCTACTCCAAATTCTTACCACATTCCAAAAACATGCTGTTAGGTTAAATGGCTTCCCCCATATTGACCTTAGACTGTATTAATGACATATGAGTAAGGTAGGGACATTATATTGTGAGCTCCTTTGAGGGACACTTAGTGACATGACCTGAGTAATATCTTGGCGCTATATAAATACTGTGTTTGTGTAAAAATGATGATTGCACTACAAAAAGTGTCAATTTTGTTAATATTATACTGTGTGTTACACAGAAGTGCAGTAGCCCTTCGAAATATGCGTTAGTTTATTTATGTATTTGTTTTGCACTTGCATGAATTAGGGTAAAAATGGGAACTCTAAAATCTAACCACCAATTAATTATTTCTCTACACTTTATAGCTTATCAGTCAGGAGGCAACAGTTAAGGTTTAGATTTTTTTATACCTAGAACATTCTGGTGTCAGCCCTCAATAACAATAAAATTAGATAATACAGTTTTGATAGATGCCATAATAATTTTGGGCTCAACTTTTAACATGTCATCATCTTTTCATTTCTCTCTATCCACATGATCAGGCACTAAATGTTTTGCCAGGGGTTCCCCACAAATACTCTTATTTTATACTGAACATAGCATAGAATTTTTCAGAGTAATTTATTTTCCTGACGCTAACTGTATCAATAGTAAAATATTTATATGCAAGGAACATGGCCTCTTGTGATCACCATTGTAACAGTGTGTCACAAAGTGATACATAAGGAAACACAACTGGGAGACAGAGACAAACTGTTGTCACCTTGGAATAAAAAATCCTTACATATTGCAACAGGATCACCAGGTAGTATCTTTGTGAAAAATACCCAAAATCAATTTTTAACTACATAAACATAATAAAGTGTATGAGATTACATTGTATTCTTGAATGTAAATATGTATGAACTAATGGTGACCACTAGATGGCATCACTGCATTTACAGCATAGTTGTGAAGTCACATAAATGTTTCTTCTTGTCTTAACCTTTGTACTCATTATGTGTATGTGTGTGTATTTTTCCAATTCCTGTATATTTCCACTATAAATTACTTGTTCTAACTAAAATAAATCTCAAGTATTGGTGAAATTGTGACCAGTATATGTATCATTTGGGAGGCCTTGATGTGATGTAATGAAACGTTGCTCCAGTGGCAGCAATATTAGCAAGCAAAAAAAAAACAAAACAAAACAAAAACAGATCCTTGCTATTATATGTAAGCCATGTGCAATCCTATACTGAAAAGGGGTTATAGCAGGGGTCCCCAACCCCCAGTCTGCAGCCCACCAGTGGGCCACAGCCGTCTGACAGGTGGGCTGTGGCTCTGGGACGCACCTGCCAGAGCCGCAGACCATGTCTCGGGTATGCATCGCAGGCTCTGGGAGGTGGGATGTGTCTCTGGACACAACCCCACCACTCTCCCATCACAGGCTCAGACCTGCGATTGGAGAGTGGGCAGGTTCTGGCATTTTGATGTCACTTTTGGGGAAGTTTCTTCCCCTTTGAGTGACACACGGCTCCCTGCACATGCACGGTCCGAAGTCTGTGCATTTAGTGGTCCGCGAGCTCCAAAAGACTGGCGACCACTGGGTTATAGCATACAGGCCTTGATACAGGGATGAGCAATCTATTCACTTCCTCCAATGATCCAGTTCAAGGTATCGCTAACAATTCATGTGCCATGATACAATATTTCTCACCTTTTTTTCTCCTAATAAAGTGGTCCTTCTTCCACCTTTTTACTAGAAGTCAAATAGTGGAGAGGTATGTAAAAATTTACTGGTATTGTTTTCTTTCTGGTATGTTCTACTGGGACAATGTGCTGCGTTAAGACCTTTTCTTTTCTTTTGAATATCATTATCATCAATGAAATACCAGTATGAAAACTCAAAATAATTGTTAAAATGTTTTAGTTTTTTAATAACTTAAAAGTTTTTTGATAACTAAAAAAAAACAATTGGCCAGCAACCATACACAACATCAATGGTATTGATTCCATATTCATTTTTGTGTGATACTTACAAGAGCTATATTTCCACCAATGAGACCTGAAAATCAAAACCTGCACAGTAAAATATTTGATTCTGTTTGTTGGGAAAAAAACACATGACAGGTTACCATTGGCTCCCACTTGCTTATATGTGTGCAAAGTGGAGTGAAATTACCCAGATTTTATTCTTACAGAGAAATAATGAGAGCTGTTATTAAAGAGACTGCCTGTAACTGCTTGTAACTGATGATATTTAATGAAAAATGGAAGTCAATGTTCTGTGTAATATTTGTATGTGGGGGTGGATCACCTAACTCCTGATTACGTGTGGGAAAAGGATAGGCATGCATGAGTGAGCCCAGAAGGGCATTGAAGAAGATATATAAGACTGTCAAGATAAACAGGAACTGCAGGTCAGGGAAACACCAGTCCAGAGATTTTTGCAATGGGTAAACTTGTATGATACATTTCCAGTCTTTTGTGAAATAGATCTCCTATTTTGAATATGTGACAAGGTTAAGTAGATTTTTATTTAGCAATACCCAAATTTCTTTGACGTATTATATAACTAATAAATTGACTATACAATATATTTTTAATGAATTGAACAATACAAGGTCCCAGAGATTACAGCATTATATACCAAAGGTAGCGGGTGGAAGCAAATGTTTTTAAGGTTGCATATGAACTGCTATTCTTTCTCATGTGTAAATTGGATATGTTTTATCAGTTCTTCATGTAAAACCAGTTATCTTCCTCTGTAATTAGAGTGGAATTCCTAAATGGTTTATTGGACTAGTGCAGGGCATCTTATAATCGCTGGCCATTTCCTCCATTCTTTCTCTTCTTACTGTTCTCTAGAAATGACGAGGATTTTCTGCCTTGTTCCAGGTGTGCCTTGTTCCACATGACCTTCCTTTATTTCTACACAATTTATTGGAAATTAGACTGGTTGAGCAAGATTGCTGAGACTGTTTATGCAAGACTTTGAATTCATTACACAAGGCGAACTTTGATTGTACAGAATATTGAATGCAGAGAACCTAATTTTGTTTCTACAAACACACAAGGCAAAGAACTACATTTTGACTAAACTTAATGATAGGAGAAAAAACATATTTTTGCTATTATTAAAAGTGTTCGTTTTAGCAGCATAAAATATGCAGTACATCTCTTCAATAGATACACATTTTCCTAAGCTTTGTTTCTTTACAAATGCTGCAAGTACAGAAAATCAGAAGTTTATACTGCCTGAAATGCTTTTGCTTTTTTAGACTAACAAAACACTTGTGCTGCACTGCAATCCCAAGCAGTATTGTCAGAACCTACACAGTTCTCCCCTTTCATCAGAGGGTCAGTTCACTAGAGGAAGTAAGGTGTTTTTACCGAATTTTTGTCAAGCTTAATAGGTAGTTTTCTGTACTTGCTGCATACCAGCAATATTCTAACCTCAGGCCTCCAGAGAAAGAACAGTCAGCAATAAGTTAAGCAGAGTGTGAAATAAGTGATTCATTAGCACCTTACCCATAGCCCCCTCTGAGGATCTCCCTATCCTCACATTTGGCAGCCTGCAAGAAGGTGGCTGCGGGTGTATGCAGGTAGTGATAGTGAGCAAGAGCTGGACACAATGTGGGACCCCTACTTCCTATCTGTCTCAAGTGCTGTGTTCACCAACCTATTAGAATTTTTTAAAGTAGTTGTAGCTAGTGATTGAAAGATGGTAGGTTGACAGTGTTGTCACTGCGGCTGTCACAGAGCTGCTGTAACTGTAGTGAACTTGCAAAGACAGGAAATTCCACAGGAGTTCCACAGTAAAAACATCTAATTGTAAAGGCTGCACTTAAAATATGTTCAATAACCATTGACCTTGAAGAAACCATGGCAGAGGCGAATATCTTGTACTATTGGTTATTTTTTTTATTATTATTATCATCATTAATAATATTTTAAATAATAAACAGGATTTATATAGCGCCAACATATTACGCATCACTGTACATGGTTAAATGTATCTAATTATTTAATATGAGAAGACTCAAAGGCAGATTAAACATAGTAATTCACAGATTCCATGACAGTCTACTTTTAAAGCTTGGCCTCGCTCTTCTTTTCTATATGACTTTCACATTTCAGTTTTAATAATTAATTTGAAGATGACTGGTGGTTGTTAAAACCATCTTGTTTTTTTTTACATTAAATTCTATTTTCTATATGACTCAGCATAGAACCATGAGTAGGTTTAGTTACACTTAGATTACTAGATTACCAGCAAAAGTCTGAGGGATGCACTATTAAAATTCCTGTGTGAAAAACAAAAGCACAGATAGGCAGTAACCATGGTATGATTTGTAAAGTTTATCCACTAGATACACATTTGTTCACTATTAGGGTTCCATTTATACCACAGCACATTTTCATGTTATATTATCCATATAAAAACATCAAACACTTTTGGCAGTTGAGCCATTCACATTGTAGTGTAAATGCAGTAGTGTGAAAGGGGAGGTAAAAGGGAAGGAGGAGGTTGGCAAGCATATGGTTAAAAGAGAAGGGGTACGGGTTAATATTGGGAAAGGTTAATAAAGTGGGGGGGAAGGGGAATGTACCAGGGCAAGGGATCCGCACTACCCTGGTCAAGGTTACTTACATGCAGTAGTGTGAAAGGTTAAGCTATAGAAGCATATTTTATTAGGATTTAGATGTAAGAGACATCTTTTCACAGCATCTTTTCAAGCTTTTAATCTTCCTGCTATTACCAAGCACAAAGCACTGAATTTGCCCTAAGAGTACATTCTGATCATTATGTTTATTGTGCAGATAAACAGAACCCTCTAAAGTGTCTTAGATCCAAGAGATGATTATAGAATAGTCATATTGAACAACTACTGAGAAATCTCAAATTACAGCATATTTATCCTAAGAATCTAGTAATACCAGTTTCTAACCAATGCAATACTTTTCAGAAGTAACCAACCCTCCCCCTCTGTCGTTGTGTCTTCATACACTCTTTTGTTCACCATATCCACACTGGTTCACCAATTAAAGGTGTTTACCTGTGCTGTCGTTTACATTTTGCAGTTTTTTTTTTATTATTATGTAACATAATATGCATAGCTGAATGTAGAATTGCCAATACTGTGGGATAAGTTGATGGAAAATTAACCCCTGGAAATTTTCGGGATTTCCGCCCAAATGGCTCCCAAAATGTAATTTAGTCTTTATGTAAGTCATATTAATAAAACAACAGTTTAATTAACAAACAAAACACACAACATTTACATTTGTATATGTTTATTGAAGACCTTAATTCTAATCCTAACGGTAATAAAAATAAATGATAAAAGTAATTGATGCAAGAAATGTGTAAACTTATATGTAAAGAAATGAAAACTAGCATAATGGTGTAAAGAACATTATCTAAATCAGGTATTCCAATCTATGAATGGGGTGTTACAGTCAGTTGAGATGTAGGTATGGCCTGGTCTGCTTTGTGCTGAATAAAAAAAAAATCCATTGACGCCCAACACAGTCAAATCATAAAGCTTAGTAAAGTAAAGCAATTTAGTATCAGCTAATCTTTCTAGAAGCTGTCATTATACAACAATCAATGCACAGACACACCTTACAATCCTCATATTAGTGGTATGGAACCGCAGAGTCAGGGCTAAAGATCTAAAGGCATTTACTTAAATGTGATAAATGTCATTGTCCAAATGAAAAAT
>NC_092862.1:117805294-117845233 GCF_032062135.1 Pyxicephalus adspersus
ATTAAATACAAATACCAATCCTTATTACCCACAGTTTTAAATATCAGCCTTCTGCATGAACAATTTTAAACCAGGCCAGTCCATCAGTGTGCAGTAAAAAAATCTTATTTATGACCTCATGAACATAAAGTGTTCCCTCCCTTTAAAGTTTAGAGTCATAAATCTCTAAATCTTCATGGATGAAATTCTACTTAAGACATAAAATGTATTTTAGATTGCAAATAAGCTAACAGTAATATTGATTTGCTGTAATGGTTACATTGTAGATATGTGAAAGGTCTTTCATGTATATAAAAAGTAGAATTTTAAAGTCTAATTGTATACTTTTTTTTACTATGCTTGTGAAGTTTAGTATTTACAATGATATTGTATCACTATGCTATATAAAGTTTACCTATATTGTAATCCAATAAGTGAATTGGACAAGAATAAAGGTTTGTGTGTATAGCTATGATTCTTTTTAGGTTTACCAGTAGATACCAACATGTAATATGAAGGCTGAGCTGATCGGATATTAATTGATACAAATCATTTGGACAGAACTTTGTTGGAAAATTACACAGCTGTTGTGTAAGCAAATGTAACTAAAGTGGCCAGATGAAAGGATTTGTGAAAGTATGACCCAGATTTACCCCTAATGCTTCCTTTCCCCTCTAGATTCTGCCACAGCATTATTATTTTTTTTTTCCTTAGTGAGCAACAGTTTTTATTATTTTTTTTTTCTTTGTAATATCCAGGGGAAGCTGCTAGAGACCTATCCCCTTTTGATTTATGCAAGCCCAAAAAATACTCCCAAGAGCCCCCTCTCTACGGACAACACCATTCAGTACAGGAACAGCGAAATGTGTCGGAATAGGTGGAGTTCTGTAGTCCCGTAGGTGGGGCCGACAATGAATGTTGACATTTCATAGTATCAAAGATACAGGGCCTGATAAATTAAAGCACTGAAGGCTGAATAATATGCACTTTCATCAATGAATTTGGGCAATTCAGAAAACCTGAAATAGATTTCTTTAAATCATTTGCTATTTGTTAAATGTTTTAAATCCTGGACCAGATATGTTCCAGGTTTGCTGGATCACCCAGGTTCACTGATGAAAGTGTATATTTTCCAGTCTTGGAGAGCTTTAAAAAATCAGGCCCACAACATTGTTTGTAGGAACAGAAAATTAAGATCACAATGGATTTCTTGGAGATCAACGAATATTTTTCTGTACTTTCATTCCAAAAAACATTGGTTTGCATATATGACCTAATTCAAGAAAGGTTTCCAAGCGTTAAAGTGATCTCTACCAACTTCTAAAAAGAATGTTCCTAGCTATTGTGCTTTGAATGCCTTTCTATACAGTTGGGGGATCATCTGGCTTTTACTCCACAGATAACAACAGCATAAAGTAAGCTTTTCATGACAAAAATGTGCTAATGTGCCACTTTAGACCAGCGGTTGCCAATGTCTTCACGGGAGGCATATCAGTCCTCTGATACTCCAACAATCCTGGTGTAATAATGCTAAGCAGGAGGCAAAGACTGCATATGTAATAAAAATTATTCACAGTGTTTATAAATAATAATATAAAACAATATTTACTATAAAGCATCCATGGGCCGGTGCCAAGGTCAGAAGGATTATAAGGGTGACACAAGGGCTAACATTGTAAACTGGTCTGTACAGTTAAAAACAGATTGTGTACTACTCCCAATACTATTCACAAGCATTATTCACATTACATAAAGCATGGTGTTCATTTTTCAGTGTCAGTGAAAGCACAATACCTAAATGCAGTTTCAATGTACATTGTCTAATGATATTTATTTGTTAGTTCAATGCACAGGTAATTATACATTCCTATTTTATAGGCAACCACCATCATCGCCTTGGGGAACAGGAGTACTAAACCAATCCAACAGACAAATTCTTCAGAAATGTTCAGCTAGCTGTATTCAGATACATAAATGCACTTCTAAATGTTGTGTTGGGGTTTCCTTGTAACGCGTTCCTGGGAACTGTTGGGGGATTTTGAGGACATGATTCTAAAGGAGCCACAAGGTATCCAGGCAAGTCAGTTTCAATGCATGCCCCATACAGAAAGTGAATTATTAATAAAAAGAAAGGTAGGAGTGTAACAATGTTGAAATAGGGATCAATAACATACCATTAAAGCTAAAGTGTTATCACCCTATGAATTAAATGGCTTTGTAGCTTTGCCAACAAAACTTTTATTTACTCTAAAATATAAAGATATCAGGACGTGCTTGGAAACATACACAAGACACTGATTTTTTTTTATTTATTTTTGACAGAACTGACAACTAAAGAAATCCAGGATTGGTTTATTATGATAGTCTAGTCATATACAATTAAGGATGTGTACACACAAGTGCTGAATGCCAAATCTTGCTCTAGGACTGCTGGCTCCAGTGTTATTACAGACTGGGTCTGACAGATGCTGCAGACTGCATTTATTTAATGTGTTTCAGAATGAAAGTGGACCCAATGCTTTATTGAATGCATGTGTATTAAACATTCATTTATGTATGTAATCTGCACAGTACATTAATCAGTGCTACTGTGTGCTCAGCAGTTTGGGCACCAAAGATGTAAATGTACCTACATCAAGGTGGACAACCATCTTCCCTATTAAAAAAGTATCCCGAACTTTAATGAGACTTCAAAGCTCTACTTGGCATTCAAAAATGAGGAATAACCACATTATTTTTGATTTTTTGATTTTGTAATGGAAATAGGGGATGCAGTATTTATGAATGCACACATTGATAAACACATTAATAATCCAAGCAAGCCTATTGTTTAAGAGGTTTTGGAATTTCACACCAAATAATGAGTAGTTCTTATCTGGAAACCTGTTGGCTTTCTTTTAATAACATCAATTAGTTTCCTATAAATAACATATGTTTATCTTAAAATGGAACCAAATATTTTTTTTACTTCCTTACAGAAATGTGTGCCTTGGGGCAGGTAAAGGCATTGTCATCATTTATATCTGGTCATATGGTGGCGGAGTTTCCATTACCAAATATGGAGTTGAGCATTAACTGCCATAAAGAAGTCGAATAAAATCTTTATGTCTTCGTAATCCTTAACTTGATTTTCCAGTTTTTCCCCCACCTGTTCTGGCATTGCAAAGTCAACAGTAAACACGTAAAAATCCTCACATTGCTGACTGCTGCCACACCTAAGCTCAGCTGCTGAACACCGCAGAGATGCATTTTGAAGACAAAAATATCTGGTTACTTAGCAAGGTGTTTGTAATTTCATTTTGCTCACTGGGTAAATACACAGCTTCAGGTGAGCTATAATGTATATGGCACACACAGGTTACAGGGAAAGTTATTACACTGGAATCTTACAGTGTGCAACTGCCACAGTAAAAAGTGTGCTAAATGTTTGTTTTATTATTAACAAAACAATAAACAATCGTCACACTTACCTTTTTAAAATGGCCTAAATGTCAAAATCATCAAAATAAAACCTTTAAATGAAGAGGCAATATACTTACCTTTCTGGTGCCCTATGTGTTGTGCTCCACGATGCCTGTGCATTGCTTACCCACAGTTGCTGGAAGTTTTTTGACCTTTTAGGTGGGTCTAACATTGACTGTATCTTTGTGCAGAACTATAGGTTAACTTTGTTCCCTGCTAGCAGAAAGGACTACAGTACTCCTATGTCATAGAGAAAAGGAAAAGAGAAAATGTTCTGTAGACCTAGCGTACTTTCTATCCTAAGCTGTCAAAACTTATCCTCCATAATACATAATGTTGCCACCCTGGGATGAGAAGTATGTCACTGGTAGAATTGCCATTTGGTAGCAAAGGAAAAAAGCCATCTAAAGACTGCTAAATTGCAATATAATAACCTTTTTTTTTGGGTTAAGATATTCTTAATGGACTTGTGTTGTTGTTCATTTTTTTCGAATGCTGCGTTTAAATGTCAAACACAGTATGTGACCACCCAAGCCTGCATTTGACCTTGCAGTTCAAAATTATCTCAATAGGACATGCTACAAACAAAAAACACAGCGTAACGCAAAGCAGGTCAAACACAGCCCCCAAACTGCATTTCAAATGTAGCTAAACCATGCCCATTGACATGAGCCCTAATAATGATTCTCACGCTAACATTATTCCCATTCCATTCTATCATACAAATCCTATTTCCCATATTTAAGAATTACAGTCTAAAAATCTGTACTTCAAATCTGATACTAGTTGTAAATATCCCTTGTATGTTCCAACAATTGAACTCTCAATCTCCTAATGAATATAAGAGATTCACAATACAGCCCAGCCCTAGGATCTTGAGCCTACAAAGGGTGATTAAGGCTTTTCATCAATTACAAATTACAGTAATTCTAACTGACCCCTAAATTAGCATTGTGCTATCTAAATCCAATAATTAACTACATTCTTATCAGATTTCTATTTCCTATATGTTTTTTTCCTTAGGTTACTCCTTTTCAGATATAAAAGATCTCTTGTCATATCATCCTGTTAAAAGCATACAATAAAATTGTTGACATATTCATAGTACCACTTATCCCAATCATATCCAAAGATTTGGGTGTAGTGTCACCTCAGTGTTCTCAGTGAACTATAATGTAGCATAGTACCACCCACCTATTGCTATGTAAAATGCATCCCCTACTTTTAGTAACTTTATTGAATAGCATTTTTCTATGGAATTTAGCTTTACTCAGCACATAGGTAGGTGCCTATGTTCATTTTTAAGTCTTTGAAAGCGCCCCTGGTGCTTCCCAAATCCACAGGCATGCATTGATTACTATTCCTATCCTTACAGATTAGATTTATTTCCCAGCTCCACAACCACTCCCTTTGTACTTTCTTGGTAATTTAAATTAATTTATTAATGTGACAAGACAATAGCATCCATTCTTCTAGCATATTTTGAAATATTTAGTGATAGCATTGGTATGTACCTGCCAGTGCCAAGATAGAATAAGCACTTATTTTATTTTACAGCACAATGAGGCTTGATTAATCTAATACAAACATTCATTGTTGCAATTAAAGGTTGTATTCATGGAAATAGTTGCAGTACCTGCATATAACATGCAAACAGTGGCCACTTTAAAGCCTTGCTGATATTTAATCTATAGCTAAACAGTAGATCATGTGGCTGCCACTCAATATATAGGGCATGAAAATATGATCACACACTTGTTCAGCCAAAAATTTAAATGGGAAAATACATTTGTATGACTGTGGAAATATTGTGCGTGGCAAGAGGTCATAAAGGAATGATCAGTTTAAATATTGGCATACAAACATTAAACCTATAAGTTAACCAACATAACAAAAAAAACATATTAAACTAAGCAGGTCCTTGGCAAAGTCACTCTTACCACCTACCAGCCATCCTAGCTTATCAAAGCTTGTCATTGTATGAACACAAGAAATGTTTATGTGATGGTTGTTTGGCGTTTCTGTTCGGATTAGGACCAGCATCCGATTTTTCAGTTCCATGGCACTCTTAACAAAGAGTTAGCTGCTTTGCAATTCCCTGCACTGAAAGTGAACAATTATCTGTTAATCCAGTTGGCTTTGGTTCAACTACAAGCTATTTATGCACAGGAGTTTAACTCTTCTCACATCCAGCTGTTCCCAATGATCAGTGTGGATCCTTTCCACTATAAAAAACTACCATCCATTCCAAGTGTATCTCTACTAAAATCCATCCAGTACAACGTGCTCTACATATCCCCTGATGAAGCTGAATGTTGAAACGTGCCGGGTTCTGAGACGTTAATGCTCACCATTTTATTAGTGATACTGCTGTATAGATAAGTTATCGACCTTCCCATTCAGATTATATGGGGAAGATTAGGCAAAGCTCTGTATCACTAATCTGAATGTTAACGGGAATTTCTTTTATATAACTTTTTTCACAATATAATATTTGTTACACCACTCAGGCCAGTCTATTATTAGGGTCAGGATACAGGATTGTTGCACAAATATGTTCATTCGCATTAAATGAATTGGCATGATTGTGTAGAACAAACTACCAAGCAATTATTGTCATTATTACCAATATCCTGTTTAATATCCTCCTGTAATGCAGTCAGGTAGATTTTGGTATTCTTGTTTTTCTTTTTTGTTAAACTAATCCTAAAACTTTCATTAGCAGAGAACATTTAACACCACTTTTTAAGTCCCAGTGTTAGAAGACACTCCATTCAAAACCTGTTTGTTAAATCCCCAGTAATATAAAATACTGGAGTGCGTTCAATGCCTGCTTATTAACCCTCCATTTATAAAGTACTCCTACTCCAACTGCTCTTACGTTCTGCTCATTTAAAAGAGCACTCAAAACCCATTTTTTCAAACTTGCATACCCATCTTCTTCTGTCTTTTGAAACCATCACTACTTCCCACCACTATATATCTCCCATCCTATTGTGTTCAAATTCCCCCACCTACTAGATTGTAAGCTCTTCGGGGCAGGGACCTCTCCTCCTGTATCACTGTCTGTATTAGTCTGTCATTTGCAACCCCTATTTTATGGGGTACATAACAGCGCTGTGTAATATGTTGGTGCTTTATAAATCCTGTTTATTAATATTAATAATAATGATAATAATATTAATATTAGAGGACCTTGCAAACTCCAGCATTAGGTTCACATTCAGCGGTTGTGTGAACCTAAACAAAAGACTCCCAGCGTTAGAACTGACATTATTCTCTGTTGAAAGAATGGTGGTTTGTTAATCCTATCCTGTGCAGAATGGGTTATACCTAATAAAGGATATAGAAAGTAAACATTAGAGGACAAGTGTACAGAGTTATACAGAACAATAAAACATCTTAAGGAGTATGCACATCTTAAAGGTTCGCAGTCCCTGTTTATTTAAACCGACCAAACAATGCATGAGTGTTGTTTTGTTCAGGTTTGTTATTTCTTGCACAATTTATTCACATTGGTTTGGTTATACTAAATACAAGTGATCTGTATTGTAGGTTGAAACACATGCTAGGGTTCTTCAATAAACAGTAGCACATAGCAAACTTCTGCTATACACCCAAAAACAGCAAACTGCACCACAGGTTAACACGTTTGCATGTGGTTGCCATTGTGGTTGTGGTGTTATTCTTCCTTTAGAGAAGGTAAAGCAATCAAGCACCCAAATGCGTCAGGAACCACAATCAGCTGCAACCACGTGCAAACACATGCACAAAATGGTTCCTAACTGCTCCCATTCATTACTTTAGTACCCACACAGTAGGGTGACAAGGACCATGGGGAGTCCAATTTTGACATTAAGAAATGCAAGGGATTTGAGTATTGAGTATTTAATAATGTGTGGGTATTAAAGCCCATTTCCATACAAAGTTAATACTTATATTACCTTATTATACTCACTACTAACCCCCTTTATGCCCCTCCAACAGAATGTTATGGGTTTTTTTTTTCTTACCCTTTTCTAATGTCTTCAGGGCCCATTATGTTCTGGGCCCTCCACCTTTTTAGTCTTACTCTGACAGTGAGGAGTCCTGAATGATTCAAAATATAGATTCATGTAATGACATCAACTTCTCACTGAATCAATACATTGAAAATGAATATCACTGTGCTTGGAGAGCATGGTCACCATGCACTCATTTATCCCAAAAGACTGAGGGTACTCAGGTCCTGCGGGGGCATCTCTGGTTGAAAGGCTCAAACCTTGAGCTTTAAAGTTAACCTGTTGCTTTGCAGCACGAAACAAATTTTTTTAAATACTTAATAGCTGACTGACATATGAAAATGAAATTTGCATGAGATGATGCTAATAAAGCAAACCAATGTGCAAATTATCTATTAGTTTAAAAGCAGCAACAGTAAAATCAGTCAGTAAACGTCTTACTAAGGAGATGCAATAAATTACCTTTTTACCTGGGATTTTTAAAATAATTGCAGTGACAATCACACAGCTTATCCCGAGGATTCAGGGTTCCAAGAAGCCGATACTGATCCAGGCTTGAACCAGGCCCTGCTCTGTGTTTAAGGTACAAATAATTTGTTCCTTTTGTAATCCCCTTATGAATTCTTTCAGACCATACACAAAAGTTTAATTTATTTTTTATTAGTTTTATTTGATTCATATATACTGTTTCATGTACCAGAAGTATATTTTACTAAATCGGATAAATCAAATTTTGAATGTTGTATAGTTGTATATATGTAAAGAAAAGGATGAGAATCTTTAAACTCTGCTTAGTTTGCAGACTTAAAAAAGATATTATTAATAATTGAATTTTACTTTTTAGATTCTTAAAATTAAAAACCCACAAACCTAACACAACTTTTGTTGCACAAAACTACACTCCAGCCCTTTATACCATGGCTACAATGATGCTGAGAATAGGCAACAGGGCTGTGCAATAAAAATTCTATTAAGCAGTCAAACTCCTGTCTCATTTAACTAAACTCCAGGTATATAAAAAAAACACCTTTCAATTCATTTAAAAAATACCTGGACATCAAAGCATGTATTTTTGCTAAAAACAACACCATAGATATCTGAATCTGTTATGTTATGAACCTCCTTTGACCTCCCTGGCGGTAATCCCGAGTGTGGCTCGGGGTGAATTTTCCATACAAAAAGCAGTAACCCCCTAGCAACACTCAGGGTGGTATTGCCAGGGTGTTTAAAAATCCTACCTGGTTCCCACGTTCCAGCGGCGTCCTCCAGTGATGCCCGCGGCGTCTTACAGCATCTTCTTCCCCTAGCGATGCCAGCCGGGCATCTGTGTAACCTAGGGATCTGCGTCCCCCAGAGTGTGAATGGTTGGAGACACAAGGCCAGGGGAAGCAGCTGCTCATGAGTGTTTGGCTGGAGGGCAGGACCGTGCCGCTGGAGGGCAGGAAATTTTAAGTATTTTTCAATGTACCTTTTACATTTAAAAATACTTAGTATTCCTACCACCAGGGAGGTCATCCGCTGCACAGCAGTACGTAGACTGGGGGAAAGAGGGGCCGTGCTAACATAATTTAACAGCAGGGGTGTCCTTATCATTGTGATGCTTTATCATCATATGTAATAGTATCTAGGGAATTCACTTAAAAAGGGATTCATTTATCATTAACTTTTAAAAAAAGACATCATTTGTTTGCAAAGCATTCTGAAAGCTTCTTTACATGATGTAACAAGACTATATAGACTACATTTTGCCTCTAAAAAAGACATAGATTCCCTTCAGGACCCATCCTTTGTACCCTTTGCACAATGTATATGTGTATGTAGGTCTTTACACATAATTGTATTTAACTGTATGCCTTAAGTTTGGCTATAAAGTAGATGTAAACCCAATCACTAAATCTCATCCACATTTTAAAATGATAATTTATTTTCAAAAACATTACATTTTATTCTCCCCAATTTCAGTTTTTCGAAATTTGCAGTTTTTTTGCTTATTTCCAGTCAAGGAGTGACAACTATATCCCAACTCTACTCCTGTGCTGCTATGTGTGCCCATGGTGGAGACTATTTACAGCCAACTCTGGAACTAATACATGTATACATGTCAAAAAATTCATGGAGTAAACAATCAGCACTGAAATGCAACAATAAATGAAAAAGGTAAATAATATTTTTTTACAAGTTAATTATTTTTGTAAACTGTTTTTAAAACAATTCCGTTAAGGGCTTACATCTGTTCTAAATGCAAGATTTTTATTTCCCAGAGCAGCTTTATTTACAAAGAGACATTTTTGAGTGTATGGTTACATTTTATTCTGTCGCTTATTTACTTTTTCTGGCCCTGAGGCATAAATATGTTCAGTTGTCATAGCCCTGCTTATGTGTGTTAGGAAATATGCAGACACACCTAATTCCACTTTTAATTATATTTTGAAGTGTTAGCCGGTTCTATGAAAGCATATACTGTATATATATATATTGTCTGTATATATAATTTGTGTACTGCCCTTACCTGATCAGATATTTTATAGGACATTTACTGACCTGGAGGGACTGTTGTGCATTAATAGGACACTTGGCAAATATTATTCCTATTAGCTACTATGATTTACAGCATTTTGTACATCACTAATTTCTTACTGAATAGGCCAGCTTGTGATGATCTACAATGCCTTTTAACCACCTTATTGAAGGTATGATTTTAGCATTACAACCTTTGTATTCTAAAGAACTGATGCAAATGACGTTCTTGTCATCATACTGTGGCTGAGGTATGTGAAAGTGTGTGATGGGCCGGGCCAGCAGGTAGGAGGATCAGAGCAGCTCAGTCTCAGTTTACAGGTTTAGGAACTGCTTGACTGTCACAGGTGGCAGGACACAATATCAGTCCTGATAGAGAAAACTTACAGATAAGGAATTACATTTTTTGTCACCCAGGTAAGGTTCCTAGTATTCTTAATTTAATCGATTTAGATTTTATTATTGTTTTATAGCATGTAGAAGGTGTTGTGCCTATTATTTGAATGTTACTTTGCTGTGTTTGGACTGCAGAGAACCATCTGCCACCACTGTGCTGTATGGTTCATAGCCTGGACCGGGCTTTTAGGTAATGTATTGAGCTCCCTTACTTATTTCGTTATACTTCGCACACGCCATGACTGCTTTAGGTCACCTATATACAGCCACTATGCCAGTTCTAGCTGTTATGACATTTCCCATAAATATAGTCCCAATACAAATGGTCCGGGTGCAGGATGATTTAATTTCTCCACCTGGGTACTTACCTGTAGATAGTCTCAGATGTCTCATGTCAGACCAGAGTTTTAATTGAACTTGAAATGTATTTGTTCAATTCTTTATATTCAGTATTTATGTGCTGAAATTAATTCAGGACTGGGCCAGTGGGCAGATGGCTAAAACAATATTTGCTCTGTAGAGGTGTGTAGGTTTAAAAACAAGTACACAATATCCTTAATCCATGTGTTCAGAATACCACCTGGAGTAAGGCATGGTTATATAGCACTGTATGTTTAAGTATTAAATCTTTTATGCTAATGAAAGGAATATTTGCCTGTTTATTGCTTCTGGTTTTACACATAGTAATCAGAATGTCTTACTAAATTGTGACAGTGTTTACAATACCTATTCTATCATAAATAGGAAATGTAGCTAAATCTTTAAGATTTGTATAATTCATGTAAATCCTTTGAATCATGCAGGAAATTGGTTATTGTTTGTTATTCTATATTGTCTGGCATCCCCCAGCTAAATGCAGTATAATTAAGAACTAACCTGCTGAATAACATCCCTATAAGTAGATAAATTGCCAATGAGAAATATCATTTTGTAGGAAGAAATGGCAGATTTAAATCTGTAGATTGTATAGACACTGCATTAGCAATGGGTAACTCCCTATGTGACTCTGCAGAGAAACATGTACAGCAGCCTACACCCTTTCACCTATGAAGGCTTATATGCCCTGGGGATCTGTTCCTGCTAGAGATCTGTGCTCAGATACAGTTTTTATGTACTTGGGCGTGTGTAAAAAAATATTCTTTCTCTACATAAGATTCATTTCTCATATCACATCATATGCATAGATATAGTGCACATTTATGAATTGTATTACTTGTTTCTGGGCATTGTTATTTCCCATATATAAATTTAAATACAGCACTTTAAATACTCTTTGCAGTTTTAATAATCTATTGGTATAATAATATATAATATAATAATAATATAATAAAGCTATTGGTGTCGCCCAGTTAATTTCAATAGATGAGAACATGTAAATCGAGGAGAATGTAATTTCCCCCAACCAGCCAATACTCTCCAGAGGCACTCTTCTATGCCTAAGTTAGCCACCACTTTATACTTGGTACTATTGTGTGTACTTGGGTCTAGAGGCCAATTTCAGCATTCATTTTTTCAGGTATATATATATATATATATATACACAATGCAAAATTTTACACTAGTCATTGGAACTTTTATTAGGTAAATGTTAGATTTTTATAGAGGTCTTTAGAGTAGACCATTAAAGAGGGACAACCGAGGAGGAAGGAGGGACAGAAAGATTTGAATCCAGGAAGGAAAGTAATTCCAAATCACATTTGGAAGCATAGGGGTATTTGGACAGTGGGCGGTAGCATCACTGCTTAATCTCAGCTGCAGTACAAGTCTACTGGGCAATTTGCTGACCTCTGTGATGAGAAAAGAATGTCAAAAATTCATGAAAAGTATCAGTGGACTGGGGGAAGGATTTTGGACAAAGTGACAGGGTATATCCAGCTTAACTCCAGTAAAAAAAAAATTTTGAATAGAATGGAGAAATAGAATCCTGGTCAGGTTTTAAATGCCGTTTGTGGCTCCATTGAATTAATCGAAAAATCCCCTAAAAATTTAAAATAAAATAATTTCAACTCTTCCTCTCTCTCTCCAATTTTTTTTTAGCCCTATAAATGAACTTTTTTTTTTTTTTTTATAAACCTTGCTAAACTCAACTGCTATTGGCTATGGGTTGCAAAATCATATTTCTTTCCTACTAAGTTGCAGAAAAAAAACCACATGATTTCCTGGTAATAATTCCAGTTGTCACCTGCAGAATAAAAAAAGAGGTTTTAAAAGTAACTTAACACTTCATCAGGGGATATTTTCCTTTTAGTTAAACCCAAGAGGATAAATATTTAACAAATATTGTTAACATAATCCCTCCTTTGTATGTTTTTGTGTAGATATGCTCCATAGTGAATTTTTGGTGCATTGAATTTTTCTTAGATCTGTGTACTTAAGGGCATGGATAAAGTGCACCTGTCACTTGTACACAATGGCCAAGTCAGCCATCTTAGGGGCTGTTTCAATTCTAATGAAAACAATGCCTTGCTTAAACTAGGTGAACTAGGTGAACATATTTATCAGTCGCCATTTAACAAGGGTTTTTCAATGGTTGAAATGTGGACCCTCCAGAGTGGCATCTTCTAGTGGCATCTTGAACCTGTGAGGGAGTGTCTGACAAGTCACCATGGAATTTACAGACACTACACTTTTATATGCAGGTCACATACAGCTATACTTAGCTATTTAAAAATTGACTTTCAATTAAAAAAATAGTCTAAGAATCATGAAAACCTACCACCGACCCTTAAAGGTTACATTGTCCTTTGGTAAAGTTCCCATCTCCCCGGAATTTAGGCAGCCTAGACTTATTCTTACCTGAAGCCCCAATCTGGTGACCTTACCAAAGGCATGAAAGCAGTTGGCGGTTGTCTTTATTCTGATCATGATGCCACGACTCCCTTATTTCTATGGTTAGCCATACCTGTGGATTTCCAAAGCTCTTTCAGAATAGGTTCTATCCAAAAAAATGAGCAGCACATGCAAAGATTGATAAAAAAGCCTGTTGGGTCCATGTCAGCTATAAAATTAATGGTTTGATTGAATTAGGGATGATGGTACGAATAATGCCAGGCTGCATGGTGAGGGGGCTTTATAATTTTAAGATAATTACAATTTGTTGGTGGTAGGTAGGCTTTCAAGTGTTCATGATGTTCTTCAGAGTTGAGAGTCATTGAGCTACTGTGTGCAGGGCCAACCTAAAGCCTAAAACCTAATCACTATTGTCTCAGGTGAAAATCCTGAAAGTGTACTGCCACCCCCGAACGTCAGTTTCACAGACATTTAGTGGATCACAACATCTCAGGAAGAAAACTTCTATTTAGAAAAGTTCTATTTAGTGCAAAGATTTACCATCTAAATTAAGTGTTAGGCTTGTGATTATCCTAGAGGAGGGCTACAGATGAGCAAAACGCCAATAATCATGCTATACTCTAACAAGCTTGTAGATTAGGACCTACAATAACCAACCCATGCTTTGCAATCACATCTACTTTCTTCAACAAATAATAATATTAGGACCTATTCTTTTTACACACATTGACACAACACTGTAACCTGCATACTGATGTCTTTCTAGAAGCATTCAGAGATCTGCACCGTACACACCCAGCTGAACCTGGCAAAGCATGTGTGTCATATGTTTCTGCAAACATTTTATCTCCTCCTTCTTCCTTGACTCAGTGACTATTGTTGTTCGGGATCTTATGACAAATACTGTCAAGCTGTTTTTTTTTTAAAGACAGACGAACCTCAGTTATCTTAAAATGTTACTTCATCAAACTTGTAAAGAGGTTTGGTAATAAGTCATCCCCCTTAATATGTAATAGAAGTTCGTCTTTACAGCAAGGTCAGAAATTTGTTAAACATTAGCTTGATTGTTTTACTCATCAAAAATAGTTAATGTGATTAACTACTAACCTCTTAGCGGGAACATCAGTCTGTTCTTACTAAATTTTTTGTGTGTAGCTGAGGATAGGTTGGGAAAGGGCAAGTATCTCAGAAAACTGGTAGCTTTTTACGGGTAAGCTTAGTGGGATTTTATTAATATTAACAAACTGTATTTATAATGCACCAACATATTACGTAGTGCTAAACTAGATATAGGGGTTACAAAAAGCAGACAGATACAAATATTTTATTATTAATATACAGTATTTAATTAGCGCCATCATATTATGTAGCACTGTACAAAGTCCAAACTCATGTCACTAGCTGTCCCTCAAAGGAGCTCACAATCTAATGTCCCTACCATAGTCATATGTCATTAATGTAGTCTAAGGTCAATTTTGGGGGGAAGCCAATTAACCTCACTGCATGCTTTTTGTGATGTGGGAAGAAACTGGAGTACCGGAGACATGTGGAGAACCTGCAAACTCCATGCAGATAATGTCCTGGCTGAAATTTGAACCTGGGACCTAGCGCTGCAAAGGCCAGAGTGCTAACCACTGAGCCATACAATGACAAAGGATAAGGAGCATTTCTTTGTACAGATGATAATCTGTAACCAAAAAGGGCTACAATGGATAATACAGCAATATATGAACAGAGTACCATGTAATAGACAACAATTTCATCCTAAAGATATTGCTTGCCACTAGTGTACCTACATATATCGTAGAATATCAGATATTGAACATTGTTCTTCATACCATGACATAACATGTTCCCATATTGCAATAAGAAATCTGATTACTGTTATTAGTACCATTTCATGCCAGTTGTTTCCTGTACTTCCTGACAAGTAGAACAAACTACTTTCTACTTAATGTCATCAAAAAAGTCTTCCGGGCTTGCCTGCATTATAAAGGTAACAAACTCTTTTATGGATATTTAATCTTATATTGCATAGAAAGAAACTGTTATCCAAATACCTGGTTCAGCTGGAAGGAGAGATTTCATTAGAGTGTACAGAGAAAGGGAGTATAGAGAAAACAGAATTTATTCTTAAAGTGGAGGTTCTGCTAATGGTTTTTTTTCTGCCTGGGGCTCCCTTAGGAAGTCTTCTTTCACTTCCTGTCCTGCAGACAATGTTTACTTGAAGTGAGTTCTTATCTTTTCCCACTGTATCCAAAATCAGAAAAAAAGTCTTTGGATACATTTTAACAATTATTGCATGTATTAGGGAAAGGGAAGATAAGACCTGAAAAATATTTTACTGTACAGTGCCTAATAAAAGAACACAAACTGTATTCCTACTGACACAGCTTGAAAAACATTTATGGAATTGAACTGTAATTTTTAAGCATGCATAGCCACTATTTCAAAGACAACTGGTCTGAAGCACATTTATTATTTCTGCAAATCGCCAACTAAACTAATATTTCCTAAACTATCATAGTACTAATAGTAAAACGCAGCACTTAAATAGACCAATGACTACTTAGAGCAGAACACAGTCAGATCACCCTACCATGATTTTGCGAACTCTTGAGTTGAATTTTGTGAGGAATCTAACTGACCTACTTTTTGGATTAAAGCAAGCCCACAAATATATGACCTGAGTATTCAAACTCCATGCAGATGGTGTTCCTGGTGGGAGCATAGTAGACCTGGAAAGAAAGAGTGCCGACCAATTTGCCACATTGTAGCTTACAGATTTTTGCACTAGACATATGAAATAGGTAAATTGACATGGGTATCTTCTTTAGTTTTAGTATGCTTGGAGACCCAGTTGGTAGCAGTTGGTTTATTTATCAAGCTCCCACTGCTAAGGCCACTTAGGTCATTAGCACTTCACTACAGGAAAGAAAGTTTGATACTTGCCTTTCTTCTGGAAATCACTATAGGGCATGAATGATATAGAGAAATTACACAAGCAACCTGGATACCATAAGGACATAAATTATAGGTGCGTTGTTACAGGTGGGTGAAGACACTTGCCTTGCTAAGCTGTGAACTTCTAATATAGTAATTTGCAGTGATACAGCGAAGCAAAGGTGGTACCGATCGCATAGGGTGGCAAAAGTGGCTATACAAAATGTCATGTGAATGATAGGAGTATTGGCTATATGAGAACCACATGCCCACACCAATGTGACTTATTAAAAATTGAAGTACCGGTAGATAAGAGTTGGTGACAGTTGCCAGGAAAAAATTACATGGTTTTGAAAAGGATTTTTAAGCAGTAAAGCTAACATTGTTGACGTATCCACTTATTCTAATAGTGTAAGTCACACATGCCAGATCCTATCAACAAAGAAAAACTCATCAAATATTAAGTAGTATATTTGGACAGATTTTGTATACATGCATGTATACAAAAAACTTTAAAAATCTCCTTAGCATTGGTCTGTACTTAGGAATACCTTTTAAAACTGTCTCTGGATATTTATAGCGTATACCTGTTTGTGATCTTGAAAGATTTCAGTGCCTTTTATCTATAATATAATAATAACACTAGATGATGAATTTGTAGTATTTATACATCCACTCATGAATCTGGCTGACAGTTTCCTAATAAGCTCAGTCTCTTAGATCAGTTCCAGGTCTTTCCAGGCAGGGTGTGTCTGTTGTGTGTGTGTTTATATCTGTGGGCACAAGAAATAATATTTTACAGAGGAAGGATGGGTCATCTTTGAAATGACTATCATCCTAATATCATGCTTGTGTTAGTATTAACCCAGTATCGAGTATGTCATGGATAAGCAGTAATACTCTGATGATTATCCTAATTTGTATATATAAATTTGATGTACATGATCTATTTTTTTAAATGTATGTCCTATCAAAAAGATTTGTCTATTTTGGCAAAAAATTCCATAAAGGAACTTTTTAAATTGAACCCTTAGGAACCAATTAGTTTTTTTCTGGATGTAGCAAGGTGAGAATAAGGTCACAATTAGATTGTAAGAGCATGTCAAGACACACTTACAATAGAATACAACTTTTACGGGAGTGTCCACTTCCCAGGAATGTTCCTGGAAGAAAGGTGATGTCATACCTCGAACCACAGCTGATGGGTGTAAGGTATATGTAAATCATCTAATAATATTAGGTTTAAAAAAGGAAAGAAGGGACAGACATTATATGCAGACAGAGGTTGGAACTCAAGTTGGGGGTTTTGTCCAGCGACTTGCAACCTGACTTGTGACTTGACTTCCAGCTTTCTCCGCTGATAGCCGAAGGGGGTCAGGAGAAAGGCAGTGAGGTTTCTGTAACACCTCCTTCCTCCCCATCTTCCTTGCATTTTAAGTCCATGGCTTTCCCCTCTGACAGCTGAAGGGAGTGGGGAGGAAGGCAGTATTACAGAAGCCTCACTTAGTATGACTTGCAAATGACTTAAATTAAGTGACTTGACTTGGGACTTGACTTTGAAGAATTCTTGGTGACTTGAGACTTGATTTGAGACTTGGGCCCTGATTTACTAAAGCTCTCCAAGGCTTGAGAGAATACACTTTCAGAAGTGAAGCTGGATGATCCAGAAAACATGGAAAGGATTTTTAAAAATCATTTGCTATTAGCCAGCAAAAGTTTTGAATCCTGGACCAGATTTGTTTCTGGTTTGCTGGATCACCCAGCTTCACTGATGAAAGTGTATTCTCTTTAGCCTTGGAGAGCTTTAACAAATCAGGGCCTTGGTGTCAGTGGCTTGGGACTCGACTTGGACTTTGACTTGAAAGGTTACAGCCTAATCCAACCTCTGTATGGAGACCATTCATTGTAGTGCAGGGTGCACTCAGAGCCTTAGGAAGCTTGGTGTGTGTACGTCTACTTTTGTCTTGTAGTGTCTATGGGTATATTTTAGACAGTTTAGCCATCTTCTACCAGATGACAGAGACAGAGAACTTTTATATTGATGCTTTTTACTTCATACCAGTGCTAAAGGCTGTATTTTATATTATGTGTATATGTTAAAGTGGAACCAAACCTGCAAAAAAAAAATGAGTTTAGTTGCACTTTAAAATATATAGAGCCGAATATATATAGAAACATTCATATGGTTTTAATGGGGTTATGCATTTAAATCTTGAGGGTATATAAAGATGTATATAACAATAAATACAGACAGTTTTATGTGGTATTATTAGGGTTTTTCATTTATATCTTGAGAATATATGAAGATGTCTACCTTGGAACAATCATGCGGGGATATCTTCCCCTTTTGATCAATGTGTAGGGTTCGCATATTTCCACTTTCAATAAGATTTAGTTAGAGGAGGGGGAGAACAATCCTATAGGAATGTTTCAACATGTAGTAACATCTCTGTGGGCGAAGGTCAAAAGTACTTCTCTAGGAATGTCCTAAATGGCCAGATCCTATCAATTTGGTCTTGAAACTGGCTACTATAATGCACAAAAAGGATATAAAAAATAGTGTACATCCATAAACACACTGAAAAGCAAGAAAACAGACTAGCAAATTCCCCGTCTGCATTAAAATTTAATTTCTTTATATGCCAAACGTCCTGTGTAAAGAGCATTGAGGAGGGAAAATACTGTAATACTTCTGAATTTTAGTGTTCCAGCTAGTTATTTATTCTTTTATGATAGAACATTAACTATTTTTCTAGACGTTTGTGTACCTTAATATAGTTACTGTGACAACAAACTACATGTAGCCAGAAGGAGATGAAATGGAATGCTGCCAATTGCTGATGTTAAAGAAAGTTTATTGTTAAATTTATTACAGCTAACCTACAATATGCAGTTCTTAGAATCGTATCCAATCATATGCTTTCAGTAACAACCATAAGAAACCATCATGTTAATTAGTTTGTAATATTTTCCCTCTTCTCATCTCAATAAATAATTTTATTAGTTTTCCCAATCCCCACTTCCCATTTTTTTTTGTAATAAAGAAAATCTATAAACCATGGCAGTGCTGGATGTGGCAAAGGTCTACTGGTGTGTCCTTCTCAGCAGTCAAAGGCCACATTCACAGCACTAGCAGCAGGAACAGATCAAATATATTTAAAAAAACAACAAAAAAAACATGAAAATACAAATTTTATACTATGTTCTTATATACTTATGCTGTCTTGCCAACACCTTAGTGTCTTAAAACATAACCTGCAAAATAACTGTTTTAATTGTATTTTAGGGGCAACCTGGCCGCTCAGAAGTTAGCACTTTGCAGCACTAGGTCACAGGTTTGAATCTCAGACAATATCAGCATGGAGTTTGCAGGTTATCCCTGTGTTTGCATGGGTTTCCCCTGGGTACTCCGGTTTCCTCCTAAAAACAAGCATTTAGGTTATATTTTTTTGTGTTATGTATGGTTAAATTATAGTCTTAATGCTTTCAATGTCAATTTTTGAACTGACCATTCCTTTATGACCTCTTTGACCTCTTTATGGTTGACTGCTCAATAGATGTTGTTGTTCTATTTATCACAAAACTCTAGATACTGAAGCATATGAAAATCTTAGAGCATTAAAGGTTTCTGTGATTATATACTATGGTTGCCACCAATATTAGATCCACAATCATACAAATGATACAAATGTATTTTTTTCATTCAAATTTTGAATGTGATCATGTTTTCATGGTTTTTCTCCGGGTTCTCCTTTATGGTTCTTTCCTCCGAGTACCCTGGTTTCCTCCAGCATTTGAAAAAGATACAGTTAGGTTAATTGGTTTCCCCCTAAAATTGTCTTTTTACTGTATTAAAGACTTATGACTATGGTAGGGACATTAGATTGTGAGGCCCTTTGAGGGACAGCTAGCGAAATGACTATGGACTTTGTAAAGAGCTGCATAATATTATGGTGCAATATAAATACTGTGTAATAATAATAATACATGGGCAATGCAGCTCCCTGATGTATATACTGATTTAATTCAGATTTTGATCTGATTTAATTGTGCTCTTCTCCTGGATGATGCATAAACCCTACCAATGCTTGTTCCAATAAATACTTTCCGCTGCAAAACTAAAGCAATTTTATTGGGTTCTTGCAGTACATGGTGCTCGATCTTGCATAGAAATTGGGACCCTGAAAATGCAAGAATCAACAACTACAATAAATAATTATATATTATTTTTTGTGAATGCATAGCAGGATCACACTGAAGTGAAGAGGGCAGTAAGGCATCAGAGAAAAAACAGAGACCTTATAGTGAGAAATGGATCCTTCCATAGTGATGTTTTGTGGTTTATAGATTGTCCATAACTGCTATGGTTTTAGCACTGGTTGCACAAATGCCATCCTAATGCATTTTAAATCATAATACTTGCTTATTATCCATGTACACAGTACTAACATTGTACTACCACATGACATGTATCTAAAATCAAAATGTATTTAGGTTTAATGCCCTGTCTGATGTTACTCTTGGTTAATTGCCCCTGGGACTAAAAACAGGCAAATGCTAAACTTAGCTGTCACCAGAACATCCACACAGATACAATCTTCCTCAAAGAACACTTCTGGTGACAATTTGACATGTTTACTTTACTTTTTACGTTCTTTTATATCTACAAGATAGGAACTAGAGGTAAAGTTACCCATTAGGATACCGATAGCTTTATATAAACTTTAGGTCTTACAGGAAGTTATATACCTCAGTGGACATCAAAGGCAACAGGTATTAGTTTTAGTAATATTCTTCAATAATTATGGATAGGTAACATCTAATCACCAGATCTGACAGGATATGTTGGGTAAAAACTGTGTCCAGGTGTTAAAGCCTTTACAATGGAGGCCAGGGGAGTATTGTTGATGGAAAAATCACTTTCTGCCATAGTTATGGCTGGGCTTTAACTCGATATATTCCCACGCTCTGAGTGAAATTGAGATTAGAAAACACACCTTAACTTCAAATATTTACTAACATTCCTTGGATACATTTACATATTACATGTTCCTTCTATCAGCTACGACACTTTGCTTAGTATCAAGACAATTAATGAGACAGTATTACCTGACTTACTTTTAGAGTTATTTATATAAATTTAAAAACAGATCCTGAGGGTTTTTTTCAATTTAAAAACAGTTCCTTACCTGCAGACGTTGCATATGGGTGTGTTTTAGTTCTTTTAGAGTACCAATGTCCACTAGCATGTTGATTGGGGGCATCTTATGGGTTCTCATCTGTGTACATGCAGGTCCTTCAGACTTTTATTAGAAGCTGTTCTTAAAGATGTCTAGTCTTAATTTTTAGATTTGATGAGAAGGAAAAACATTTAGTGGAGCAGTAAAGCTAAAAAATCTCTCTCCAAATCCGGTGGCACAGTGCCTTGCATATTACTGAAGGAATTGAAGACAAAAAGTAAGTTTTTAGGATACTACAAATATTAATTATAGATGTTCTTGATAACATATCATATCTACACCTGAGTTTAGGTCAGCGTAGTCTGCAAGAAAATTTTGGTGGTAGCGGCTCTGGCGGGTGCGCCCCCCCAGCGGGGTCAGGAGAAGGAACCCGCTGTGAGGACACACCAGCCAGAGCCACGGACCATGCCCCTGTACGGTGCACAGGCTCAGGGAAGTGGGTGGGTTATGTCTCTGGACACAAGCTCACCTGTGATAAATGAGTGGTCGGGTTCTGGCATCATGACGTCACTATGGGGAAAGTTTCTTCACCTTTGAGAGACACATGGCTCTCCTGCACTTGCACAGTCCAGAGCTAGTAAATTTAGTGGTCCGTGAGTCCGAAAAGGTTGGCCAGTGGTTTAGGGTCCACCTAAATAAAGCCATTACTGTAGTCTGATTGCAATCCGAATCTGGGATACAACAGGTTGTAAAGTGTGCTACTTTTAAATAGTACAGTAATTTGCTTGATGTTAAAACAAGAATGCTGTGAATACTTTTTTCTCTTTACTGGAATTGTTACATTTGGACTGTCTATATTTACATTTTGAAAGATTATAAACAGTTCTTGCTTGAATGTATCAATCCACAGCAGCTGAACCAATGCTGTATTTTGTTTTGTGAGGAAAGTGCAGGCCACCTGCCAGGCAACAAACAATACAATATATACAGCCACGTACACAGCTGACCTCCTGCCAGTGCACAAAACAAGGGATGAGATTTTATTGTATTAACTGGTTACTTGCCTTCAGAACAAAAGATAACACCTGAGCTTGCTTTTCATCACTTGAACTTGCTGTTTTGGAAGCTCTGTTGCATTAGTTAGCTTCTCTTGGGGGACTTATTACTGGAAAAAAGCATGGAACGAATGAAAGGGAAAATACTTTAATAATTAATGGCAGGATTATGCAATATGAAAAAATTTGTAGGAAGCATGGCTCCTAGTTGCCACACTCTTGAAGAGATAATCCATATTTGGATCTGTGTTCCTCTATGTATACTTCTACTAGTTGGTCCTAACATTGCTATCATGAAGAAGTGCATTTGCTAAAAGAGTCTTTGCATTTATGACAGTGAATTGAAATAAGGAATGAGTGAAAGCAGGGGATTTTGTAGCTAAATATTTTTATGCACAATTAAGAAATAAACAATACAATTGTATTATGCGGAATATACAAAATTATTAGTAAGTCATGTCCCTGTACCTGATCTTGACAATAAAAGAGGGTTACAGAAACTTACTACTATGACAACTGCTGAAGTTAATATAGTAAACAATTATATGAGCAGTAAGACTGGATCCCGATGTCCGACGCATTTCGCCGGTATAGACTTCATCCGGGGATTTAGTGGAAAACCAGTTTAGTCTAAGTGGAGTGCAGAGGCTGAGCACCTACTGCAGTGCTTAGCCTGAGATAATAACGGCTAAGGGGAGTCCATGGGGTGTCAGCATGAAGATTGCTGACAGGAAGAGAGGAATTATAAAAGTGAATGTTGACTAAGATTAACAAATGACATAAAATGTATTTCCCTCACTTATAAGTGGGTATTCCAAGCAAACGTTTACCTTATTTACCAAAATTCACTTTGCAAAGTGAACAATTTGTACGTCATTACTAAATCATCACCAATATATCAGAATCTACTTTTTATTTTCTTACAAAAACAATCTGCACTGTAGTTTGGGGAACATGCTCTTTCTTGTGGTTTCTGTCCGGAAGACCTCTAACACCTTGTGAATTTTCATCTTTTATAAATACATTTGCTTTCATTTGGCATGATGGGCAGTATGACCATTAGAAGGTAAATCCGATGACTGGATTTGCAGTCACTGGCACTAATATGTGTATCCTGTTTGGAATCTAGGTTAGATGGCATTCTGCACTTATCAAGCTTTTCCTTGATAATGGAAATGGCTAGAGCATGGAAACATAGGCTTTTCTTATTTGGTAGTTGTAATTTATTATACTGTGTAATGTTAATAATTCTAAAATAAATATATTTTATAAAATTTTCATTTTAATAAAAGAATATACCCAGTAAATGGCTTCATATGATAATCTTATATATGTAGTTTTTTGCATGTCGTTTTCTGTAAAAAAAAAATACTTTTCAAAGCCCATCTAAGGCTAGGTATCAATTTGTTCTAAACACTGGTATTGTACAGATCATCCCAGAAATGTCAATTCCTGCTCACGTGATTGGCTCAATGCTGTTCCAAAAAGGTTTTATTTTTTTGCTACCACTATTACAGGACTACCTATGTGATCATAGTAAATTCAGGCAGGGTGTAAAGGGGGACAACCCCCTTAGTGCTGTCCAAAAGTGTGAATCCCGACATCAACTGAAAGTGTGTGGAAATTACATAATTCTGGCCTAGCCAATCAAAATGGCCAAGGATTAGTTATCCAGTGAAAGTGAAATAGAAGGCAGCACCCCTGACAGAACATGGACAGGTGAAGATACTTAAAACATTCCAATCAGACTGATTAGTTTGTTTTAGTTGTAGAAGGGACATCATCTGTCTTAATCTGCAATAAAGAACCTGCCTCATCACAATTATTTAAATTTTTACATTTAGTTCTGCTTTAAGTCTTTTGAGTGCAACTTCAGTTTTTTTGATAGAAACATGCAAATAACCTTTTCTAAAAGGAAAAGGACTTCCCCAAAATGTTTTACATGCCCTATGCGGCATTTATGTATGTTGATGCATGCTACGCCATCATAACGTGAATTAATAATTCTGAATAAAAAGTACCACAGTGCAACACACATATTGTGAGTTGCTGCAACATGACTGTGTAAACCTGATCTAATCTAACAATTTTTTTTGTAAATGTGTGCTATTTGTTTTTGCATATAGTATAGAAAAAAAGCAATGTTTGAAAAAACTTAGATTCGAAAAACACAATCATTTCCGAAGCACACAGTATAGTTTAAACTCTCCCTTGTCCACATACTCCTACTACAAATGTAAACTCATCTGTTAATTTTTAATCCTAGTTACAGGAATATCTGCAGGATACAAATAAATACAACACAGCTATAATATATAATAATATGGAGGCTTACTAACTAACTAATACCCAGAAGCATCCATCCATTCAGGATATGAATTTTAGAACTGCGTAACAAAAGTAGATCATGCAAAAACAAGAGGAGGAAAAAACAATGCTGGGAATAGAAACTGCAGTGCAAAGAGTACTGACAGAAGAACAATGAAGGGCCACAGTGTAAATAATTATAAATAAAGTAATTACTAAAATCTCATACTAGGATTTTACAGTATCACATAGAAGGGTATGGAGCCCACATTGTTGCCTTGTTCTGGATGGAGCGTGGATGAATTGTAAAGATATGTAAAATACCGCTCACCATTAATATTTATAGTATATAACACTGTTGCTTGTTGATCAAAGGAGTGAATTTTCTTAAATCATCATAAGGAAGTTTTGCCCTGTTATGATAATGGGCCATATATTATGAGGATTTTTTGTCTTCCTCTAAATAAATTGTAGGTTTAAAGTTGTGAGTTTGACAGTTTTGAACTATTATTTTTTTGGTTGGACTTGATAAATATGTCCTTTTTTATTGTGACTAGTTATATGACAATGGCTCTGAAGGGGTAGATTTGGGTTTGATGCTGTATCTTTGGATCATTTAGTTCCACATACCTCAAATATTATAAATATTGACATCTGGGCTGGTTCAGTTGTACCTGAATTCAGCTCTCATATATTTCTTGATCAGATAATCATCAAACATATCACATAGGCAACAAGCCAACCAAACTACTAGGTTAACTTTTAATGGGTATTTAGAACATTCTGCCATCTCACTCTCATGTTAGAGAATTTCTGCACCATCCTGAAGCTTCATTCTTTTATCTTCACTCGTTGATCAGGCCAGTAGCATTAGGTAAGTCTGATATATAAAGATGGCGCTTGTCAATGTGCTGGATCATTAAAGTCATGTGGTGTATTTTTCTATACAGAATGCCTATGGCAGCACGGTGGCTCAGAGGTTTGTGCTCTGACCTTTGCAGTGCTAGGTCCTAGGTACAAATGTCAGTCAGGACACTATCTGCATGGAGTTTGCAGGTTCTCCCTGTGTTTATGTGGGTTTCCTTTAGGTACTCCGGTTTCTCAGATACCAAAAACATGCAGTTAGGTAATTGGCTTCCCCCCAAAATTGACCTTGGACTGTATTAAAGACATATGACAATGGTATGGACATTGGATTGTGAGCTCCTTTGAGGGGCAGCTAGCGACATGGTTTTTGTACAGCGCTGCATAATGTGATGGTGCTAAATAAATACTGTGTAATAATAAAATAGTCAATTTGTGATGTAAAGGATAAGTAAAAAAGTGAATGATCAGGGCTTGGTTTCAACTTTAATTTTAAACTTCATTTTAAAATGTTTACAAACAATAAAAATGTTTTACATTGTTCATGTTTTGTTATAAAATATTATAGGCTGCATATAAAACAAATATTCATTATGCAAAGTATGCTTGGCTTTTTAATAAAAGGCTAGCACTCCCTGAATGTTTTCTTAAAGACCTTGTGAACTGATAAAAAAAATGTCTAGGAGAAAGGGTAGTGTACCTGCTATTCACCCCTTTTTTAATATTTGCAAAATGATTATTTACAGAACTCAGTTATCTTGCGTATAGTGCCCCCTACTGGATAATAGTATCAAAGATGATATGTATAAATATTTACTCTCTCTCTCTTTATATATATATATATATATATATATATATATATATATATACATATATATATATAGTAACTCATCTCGTATTTATCAGACAGCAAAAACCATCTGACAATATTTGTAGTGTCCTTTTTTTAGTACTGGATGCAATAATATAATAAATTTATTAAATAAGAGTACAACCCAGGGTCATGTTTTTAATATACATCTGGACGGTGTAAGAGAGTCTCCACATAGTTATTCTTTACATAGCTGGTGGCACATTTAAAATCCTCTGTAATTTTGAATATATTCAAAATTGACACTGGAAATACTTCACCTCGCATTTCACAGCATTTTAATGTTTGTTCCGTGTAGTCAGATTGTAGGTAATTGTATATAAAGTTAAGCTGACAATGCCTAAAATATTATAATTCTTAAAGCAAGGCTCCAATGTCCTGTAATAACCACAGACTACATAAGGGCCAACACAATTACCTGCATCTCTTGGTATAAAAGCTACATAAATTTCTTTCTATCATTTACCATAGATGTTTTGACATGATATAAATAGTTCACATTTGCAGATTACTGTATTTCTTTGATCATAATGGTTATAAGTAATAAGAACTGATTTTTATAAACCTATTTCAAATAATGTTTTTCAGTTTCTCTGTCAAAATGAGTGGGCAGCCGTTTGCTAACATCAGTAGGAAGCCGGGTTTGCAGATATGGTCCATCGAGGTAAGAGAATATTCTCCAAGGTTAACGTTTTAAATGACCCAGAAACTGAAGCCTTAGAAAGCTATAGGTATGATGAATGGAATTTATATGTATGCTTTTTCTTTCCTTGGTTCAGCAAGTCCTAGACATCAGATGGTAGTAATATATTGCACAAGAACATTAACCAATTGGCTATTAATGTCTTTAAAATACTAATACAGGAAAATGCATGCTGCAATACATTTCTATATTGGAAAACAAGGGTTATTTTACTTAGAATTTACAATTATCACAAATAATGCCAGATTTTCAAGTTCATTTTCCACGAAAATGAGTAGATGTTTTTTAAAGTCTGTCATTATCCACAAATAAATTAAACCTGCATCTTTTATGGAGTAGGAAGTCATAATCATATAGTATATTCTTTATGATACAGACAATGGTAACATGTCAACAATGTGTTGTCACAGCCAATAAACAGCTATTGTGACTTGAACATAAATTTTAAGGTTTAAATAATCCTCTCACTACATTATACCTTCCCCTTACACGTCTTCATAATGGGCTTTGCACGCACCTGCTCCTGTTTGTAATGTCTGAATCAATTTGGCTTCCTCTAGGAACAATGGAGTTATTGTAATGCACTGTGAAGTATGCCATCACTGTATAAATAAAGTATAAAGAGAGAGTACAGAAGAAAAGCGAAGGAGGAAGAGTTAAAGAAAAGGAAACCAGGACTGGGTGGAGAGGGTGGATGTTGCAAATAGGAAATTTTTCCTGATAATATAACTGAAAGAATAATTAGACAGCTGACCTGACTCTCTGAAATTACTAAACTCTCTGGTTATCAGTGTGATCCATTTTCTGTAATATTGGATGAGGCTTAGACTTGGAACATTGATACAGATCAGGAGTCCTGACTTTATTCTCCTTACTAATAGTAAGGAGTCCATACTATTATTTCCTAGTCTGAATCCTAGTCTGTAGCTCAGAAAGTATTGAAGCAGGAGACTGGAAGTATAATCAGAAGGAAAGTCAGATTACAGTCAGGGTTGCCTTCCATTTCAAAAGGAAGGCAAGTCATGGATTATGTTCTGGTATTGACAATTTTTATTAACTTTGAATTTTTTATGTATTGGGGAAAATGTAACTGACAATATTGGGAAACTGGATTCTTTTGCCTGCCCTTTTTTCTTTTTGTGAGGAAAATAGTTGGTAGGTATTCAGTTGTGTGTGCACAGATATAAATCAGGTCAATATAGAAACTGGCTCAGAAAAATATATTATGAAGCCATAACTAAATCAATAAACGACAGTACTCAAAATGGGGTCCCTGCTCATCTGTGGCAGCAATACTTGAAAACAAAAGCAATTTTCTATGGTTTTATAATTTTATTCATATGCAACAGATTCACTTTTTAATAGACAGACATTCAAAACATATTTTTAAGGATAGGAAGGAGGTTAAAAAAACTTGGTGTTTATTGTTACCAGTTAACAGTTGGAGAGATTTCTATGTTTACAAAAAGCAAAGAGAATGCAAACATGTGTGACAATAATTTGACAATTTTATTATTTTATTACTGGTGACAATAAAGATTACATATTTAGAAATTTTGCTTGTAATGTAGGGAAGTGTTAGATTATAAAATTATGAGTCTGTTGCTGTTTATAGATAAAAAAACTCAGATGTCAATGGGACAGGAAGATATAAGTAAGTAAGATAAGACAGGAAGTATAAAAATTCCTAGTGTTAAAACTATGAAAACCTGCTAGCCTTTCCAACTTGATCCAGGACCAAAACAGGTGAAGATTAAATATTAAATTCACTTTCTAAAACAGATGGATTGTCATAAATTTGGACAAATTTTGCCATTATGATACATAGGGCACAATACAAAATGTGGAATATATTTACAAAGTTTACAGCTGCTTAGCTACTGAATGTACAGAAGCAAAATCATGTGCTGAATATTTTAGGCATTAGTTAGTAAACTCTGAAGCCCCCTCTGTTAAACTTTCTAACCTAATAGTATACTCTGGTCCCAAAAGAATAATAAAACCAAAATGAATACATGGAATACAACCTACTTTCTGTGTATTTAATTTTTTTTCATTCAGGTGTTGCTGTATTGCACCAATCCTAGTGAAACCTGCAACAGGCCTGCTGATGATACTGGAGCACAATAATGAAAGTAGCAATTAGATCATCACATAAATAAAAATAAAAACATATACACAATAAATGCTTTTTCCAAGTTCATTTAGTAATACGGCGTGCAGTTTAGTCTGCTCCCACTGTTTTAAAACTTTGTTTAATCAACGTTGTTAAAAAATGTTTTGCTGTAAAATGTAAATGTTTTTCATTTATTTTAGAAAATGGAACTGGTGCCACTTCCTGAAAAAGCTTATGGGAGTTTCTTTGAAGGTGACTGCTACATTATTTTATCTGTAAGTATTATTACATCAGCATAATGTGAATGCGCTCCATCCCAGCATAGATTTTCATATATTGATCCTAGGACGTATCATTACAAACTAATATATATATTCTTTTTGTAGTAATTTAAGCTTTCATGAAACCTATGTTATCCCATTAAAAATATTTTTAGTCTGTGTGTGCTGAAAAGTGAGCTGTTATTGTTCGTGTGTTCAACATTGTATGTCAAGTCATCTGTTCTTTTAGTTCTGCTATTTAGATACAGCTATTTACATGAAATATTTGGGACAATATAATGTGTACACTCACAGATATGCCAAAGGAAGTGGAGGAGACCATATTAGTCTCAAGTTCACTAATATACAGGACTGGATGTATACTTTGTGTTCCCCTAGACCAGATAGCTTGTGCTGCTTTCCTAGTTAATTACAAATAAAAAGGTAAAGGAGAGGAGAGAAAGGGAAGGGGGGGGCAGATAGACAATGAGAGAGTAGCGGGCGGGGGGGGGGGCAGATAGACAATGAGAGAGGAGAAGAAGAGTTGGAGGAAAATGGAAAGAGAGGAGAAAAGAGAGGGAGAAGAGAGAAGAGACAGATGGAGAGTGGAAGTGAGAGAAGAGAAAAAGGGGCAATGCAGTGAAAGGGGGAGAGATTAATGGAGAAGAAAGAGAGGAATAAAAGAGGAGACAGAGTTGAAGAGAAGAAAAAAGCGAAAGAAAATAGGAAAGGGAGAAATTTGAGGAGAGGGGAGAGACAGGGAAGGAGAGGAAAGACGGAGCAAGAGGAATGAGGGGGGAGGGGGAGAAAGAAGGAAGAGAGAGAGGTGGAGAAGGAAAAGAAGGAAAAAAAAAGAGAGAGGAGGATAAAAAGAAAGAAAGGGAGGAAGAGGGGAAAGAGCAAGAGTGATGGAGAGAAAGAGAAGGACAGAGAAAGAAGGTAGAGAGAGATTGAGGGAGTGAGAGGGGAGAAAGAAAACAGGGCAGAGAGGCAAAGAGGGGGTAGAGAGAGAAATAAATAAATTGAGAAGAATGATACTTTTATTATATATATATATTTATATATAGTATATATAAAAATGTCACCTTGCACAGATCTCTATACTTTATGTGACCTCAATATAATCACTTTCACTTTTTGTTTCTGTAAAGTAGAGCTGGTCAGCCAGCAGCAGCAGTTTCCAATTCTACGTTCTATTGTAATGCCACCCCTTAGTGGTTATGGCACCCTAGGTCATGGTGGCCTAGGTGGCCTTGTGAGAAATCCAGGCCTGCTAAAATATAGGCTCCGATATGTGTCACTTGGTAAAATAATTGTTGTCATGTGAGAAAGGAAAGCAGAATAGAACAGCTGCAGTGAATATATGTAAAAAAAAAAAGATTTGCCCCTAAGAATGTTTTGTCAGCATGTATTTTTGACCATGATGTAAGGATTCTATATGTAAGTTTTGACAGTATTGAAGGTCGAAAGCAGAATATGTTGTAACAATAACTTCTGATTGCAAATTATAATGTGTTATGTGGGTAAAAAATAGAACCTTGTGCGCACATTTACATATATGTAAAAGTATTACACATTTCATATACATTCTGGCAGGATGATACTTCATCACAAGCATCTATTGACCTTATCTGTTTTTGTATCTTTTTGTGTGATCAATTTAGGTATGAACTTTCAGGTGAATTTATATTTCACCTGAAAATTTAATTCAGTGTACTGTCCCACCTAAATTTCTGACCTCATACACAAATACACCTATAACAACTCTTTTCACTCCTTCAATGACCTACCAACATATTTGGTCCAGAGGAAGGCAAAAAAACCCTAGAACAATTTGCTACAACAGGGGAAAAAATCCGGCATCTGGCAATCAGATGTTCCCTGGATCAACAGTCACTGTTATCTTTATTTTAAAGCCTTAATTCCCAGTTATATTCTGTGCTTCTAGAAATCATCCAGCTTTTTCCTAAAGCAATCTATATCAGTTGCTGAAACTAATTCCTGAGGGAGCCGATTCCACATTTTCACAGACTTTACAGTGAAGAATCCTTTCCTTATCCAGAGATTAAATGTCTTTTCCTCCAGACGCAAAGAGTGCCCTCTTGTTCTTTATAATGATCTCAAAGTGAATAATTGGGACGACGTTCTCTATATAGACCATTTATTAATGACTTTCATACTAATGACTTTCTCACATGCACAACTTCAAGACTTCTCCAGGGCCGCCCAACTCTCTAGTACTCTCTTCCTTTTAGGCTTGCTGGTACTTTCTGCACATTTAAAAGAGCCCTTAAAACTGATCTTTTCAAACTTGCCCTATTGCGTATCACCTTTTCTCCTCCTATGTTGTTGTTTATCATTATTGTACAGTGCTGAGTTTTGCCACTTTATACAGTTTATTAATGGAATGGAAAGGCTAAATTTAAATCACAAAAATACTTTATTACACTGATATCTTAGCTAATGTTGCAGATACAGTTCTGATAGTTACCTCTATCACCAAGGTGTTGCTTCTGTCTGCTCCTGTTTTAAAAAAGCTGCTTCACTGCTCCCAAGCTGCTTTAAGTATTTGGCTGTTGAAGTCAAATATTTTCATCCCCTGCTGGCTGATGTGTTTCCTTCCTCCGACCTGTAGTTTCTTATTGAGGTGTAAGCCAGTGGGAGGAATCACAGCTGCGGAGGGGGACCAAGTATTCTACACACCCAGAAGTGCTGAATACTTGCAGTGGCTGAGGGATAGAAAAGGGCAGCTTTTAATTACATAAGATGCCAGAAAGATAAGTATATTCATATTTCTTTTACCAATGACCTTTTGGCTACAAGTGACACAGTAGCTCAGTCATGCTAATAAAACTGCCTGCAGTAAATAGCCAGGATGGACTACTGCCAATGATTTCATTCCCAGTGATTTATTTGCCAGAGTAACCCTACCCTAAAACCATATCCATACAAATCCACTGCATTGCAGTTCAGTACTGTGCAGTATTTAATATATTAACATGTCACACACTGGTTATAATGCACTTACAATAAGTGACCGCACAATGATCCATTTGGCTACTCGTAAGGGTGGCATTCTTCCCACTGGCCAGCATTGTAGAAAGCATTCTTCCTACTGACTACTAAACTAATGTACTGTGAGCTGTGGATATAGTAATTATAGCAGGGGTTCCCTGAAGACCTGAAAGTTATTTCAAGGGTTCCCCTGTAGTAAAAAAGGTTGGGAAACACTGCTGTAGATTGATGTCATTTATAGCGGGACAGCATGATTCCAGCAATATATATGCTGCAGGACAACCCAGGACCACTTTCACTTCACTAACATCACTGTCATTTTATGTTACCAGTGATAGTGTCGTTTACCAATTAATCTTAAAAAGAATAATTCAAATGGTATTGCCAGCTGGGACCCTCTGTAGGTCTTTGAAGGGGTTAAATCAAGACAGTCATCTGCTCTTTTTATTCACATTGGTTTTGCACAGTTGATCTCTTTAATGAGGAGGTAGTTGAGGGTGAAGGAAAGGAAGGAATGTACATGTTTGCTAAAGGTGACACAGTATTCTGACAGGATCAAACAGAAAAAGCCAACCATACTTGGAACACATCCCAGACAATAGCAATACTAGGTCAATCTGTACAGAACACTGTGCCTTCTCCTATACTGCAGATTTTCTGTATAAAAAAATGTTCAATAAAGCAAAAATGACTGATTTTATTTGCATTAGTGCACAAATCCAAAATGAGATTTGCAATATTTAAATGCAAATGATGATGGTTTTATTTATGTATCATTCAGTTTTGCTAGCATATGCTGATACTAGACAAACCCACAACTTTTTTTTTTTATTCCAAGCTTTGTTCCATTCATTCATGGAGTCTTACTCCTTCTACAGTACTGGCAGTATCTGAAATGTTTACAGAAGCAATTGGTGAGCTTCTGAATTTGTCAATTGGTGACATTTTAATGGCTGTCCAACAGATCAACTCATGGGACATTCACTTATCACTGCAAATTTTTGTGAGTCAGTTAGATTTCTAAACAATTATGGAAACCATTTTACATGCTTGCTCATATTTGTGGAAACCTTGCTCAATTTATTTCTTACACTTACACTTCCCTGTTAGTATTTGATTTGTAAAAAGAATCGCTTCTTTCTTTATACCATGCGCTGTTTCTTCTTGTTCCAGCTGGAATTCCCACAAGGTTATACAAAATTGTAATAAATGTGTTAGGAGTTGGGATCTTGAATGGTTAGCATGTGGTTAGGGTTAGGCACTAGGAAGGGGGAGGAAGGGTTGGTCACCAGGTGATAAGTATACAGGTAAAAGAGACACTGTTTGTTGCTCTTATGACAAGTTTGGGAATGAGACTTAAGAATTGATACAATGGGGCTGATTTATTAAAGCTCTCCAAGGCTGGAGTAAATACACTTTCATCGGTGAAGCTGGGTGATCCAGCAAACCTGGAGTGGATCTAGTCTAGTACTTTTAGGAAATTCGTTCTAAGTTTTCTGGATCAGCCAGCTTCACTGATGAAAGTGTATCCTCTCGAGCCTTGGATAGCTTTGATAAATCATGACCAATATGTTGCAAACACAATGCAAGCTACTGCTTTCTCTTCTGTAGTAGTTATGCCAACTGTGTCTAGTAAATAATTCAGGTCGGCTTTTTGTTTTACATATTATGTTTTGTTCTTTGACAGATCAAGCAGACATCCACAGGTACAGCTACTGATGTCCACTACTGGATAGGGAAGGACTCCACTCAGGATGAGCAAGGGGCAGCTGCACTCTACACATCACAGATTGATGAGGCGTTGGGAGGAAGCCCAATCCAACACAGGGAGGTGCAAGGATATGAATCAGCAGCGTTTAAAAGTTACTTCAAGAATGGGGTTATGTAAGTCTCATAAAAACACACATAAATCATATTGCGTTTTTTAGCACTTTTTCAATAGATTGTTGGAGTTATTTACTATACTTACACCACCACTCTACGGCCCATGCTGGACTAAACTTTGGTGACTTAAAGGGTTTATAGAATTAGTAGTTTTCACAAGAAAGATAAGACTGTTGTATGTTTCCAAGTCAGCTCACAGAAAGTGACAAGATTAACAGGTATTTTCTGTGCTTGCTGAAAATGTGTTTAGCATGATACAAGAAAACTAATGACATCACAACAGCTCATCAGAACTGGTAATATTCTTTATATTACACTTTAGATCTTGGGTTTATTTACACTTTAACTGTAGTTTTATTAACTGTACTTTTACCAGAGATGAGAAATTCCTGGTAATATTAGGTAAATTTATGCTTGTACCTAGAAGTCTGGTAGCCATGCAGTGCTGGTGAACACCACACTGCTGATTTGAAAAACAGGCATACATTGTTCCATGAAATTTTTTAACTCCTTGCATATTGCACACTACTGAATACCACTGCACCACACATTGGGTCTGATTTATTAAAACTTTCCAAGGCTGGAGAGAATAAACTTGTGAAGCTGGGCGAGCCAGCCAACCTGGAATCAATCTGATCAAGGATTCAAAACATTTCCTAGCAAATGGCAAATCACTTCCAAGAAATCAATTCCAGGTTTGCTGGATCACCCAGCTTAACTGATGAAAGTGTATCCTCTCCAGGCTTGGAGAGCTTTCATAACCCAGGCCCATTGTGAGAATGGGGCCTTAGACTTAGGAGACAACTCTCCAAACAAACACACATTTTTAGTTGAATAGAAAAGGGTAACAACTCTCTTTACCACTCTATGTACAACCAAAAACATTTTCAGATTAAGACTGTAAGAAATCTGACAATAATAGAACAGCATTTACCAGCTCGGGCCTCCATATAACCATATAAGTAGAACCTGGTTAAAAGAGTTACCCACCAGCTTCTGATATCTCTTAGAGGTTCCAGTATTGGGAAAAGCTCTTTTTTTCCCAGCTATATTACAGTTTGGGGTGTTGGATCTCTGAATGCTTCACTATTTATGATTTAGAGATTAAACTACATAAAAATCCAAAAGAGATAGTGGGACCCCCTCATACCATATATGCTGGCTTGGGAAATCAGTCATAGTGATTTTATCCAAGAAAACCTCAACTATGAATTATTTGTCAAAACTTGAAAACTTTTTACAACACAGCACAACACAAATTGTTTTATTGAAATTCTATTAAAAGGTTTGCCAAATAATTTATTAAATAATGTTTTAAAAGTTTGCCTGTATCCTATTGGTTAAAGAGAAATGCTCACTATCATTTACAGATGCTTTTATTATTTCCTGTAACCATATTCATAGATAGCTTTTGCTATGTGCTGTAATACCACATCGATCTATTCTTGTATAGCACCCCACATATCCTAGGCTGATACGGTATAATATTAAATAAATATTATTTTTTGCTAAAATATGCTATAGTGTAGTTTTCATAAAACTTTTTTTATTTTTCTTCCAACCTGCCAGCTACAAGAAAGGAGGCGTCGCTTCAGGATTCAAACATGTGGAGACAAATATGTACAATATTCGGCGCCTTCTTCATGTGAAGGGCAGGAAACATGTCTCAGCTACAGAGGTGCGTGTTTACAGTGTTCTGTATTTCCTAGTCATACATGTGAACCATAACCAATAATATTGTGAAGAAATTGTGATCCACATAAAGCAGCCAGAAGATGAATGATGAAAATAGAATCTGCGTCGGGTATGCCACTGTTAAAGTAAATAACTAAATTTAGAGCTGATATATAAGTTATTGGAGCTTATATACCAGCTAAAAGTTTTTTATTTCTAAACACACATATATTTCCCCAACTCACCAGCCTGGTGTACAACCAGACCAGAAGTATACAGCTTGGTCACCACCCTGCCCCTATCCTGTAATTGGACAATACAGCAGCCATGGCAGACTGATGAGAGTCAGATGGTTCTATTATACTGTTCCAATGTCTGTTGTCAGCACATCTACTGTATATGCAGCACACAAGATTGGTTCTAGGTTCTGTCCTACCATTTGCCAAAACCCATTTTTACTGTCCAAAGAATTACAGCTATCAAGTCAATTGTAGATACAATACTTGTTGAAGTTGCATTTAAAAGAACATATTACACATTTGAATTATTACACAAATTAAGTCATTGGTGGTATATTTTTTTCATATACTTGGAGTTATTCTTTAAAGTGCAAATGAAAAGTTAGTATATGTTTAAAATAACTAATTGTTAATACCACATTAGCACAGCCAGTCCAGCAAAGTATAATGGAAACCTGTATTGTAACTTGGGAATTGTTTTCCGGTTCCTCAACTAATGAGCCTAGGGATACTGGGGTGGAAAAATAACCACAGTCAACCAAGGACAATATTACCACGTGACAGTAAGTTTAAATTCATGGAAACTGTGCAGTGCAAGTTTATACTTTAGTGATATTTTAAGTTAACATTACAGTAGTAGATACTCTATGGCAGTGTTCTTAAGCAAATATGTACTTCACCCATTTATGGTAAAGGAAGTATCTGCATACCTTGCCTTAGGGTCCCCCACTGCTTATTTCAGTGCCAGTACACCTTAGTACACCTGGGTATGAAGAATCATGTGACCTACTCCTTGGGATAGCGCTGAGCTAATTATTCCATCTTTCCATGCAGGTGAAAGGAATGATGGAGGAGCAAAAGCTTTGTGCTGCCGGGAAGGGCTGAATTAAAGTTACCTGTTGTTTCGCCATGTGTTTGCAAAGCACAGATTAAGCGTCGAAAGCTTAGAGACATTGGATAATCAGGGTCCTTTTCTGCAGAAATTGCAATGTTTTATTTACTATCTTGGACTAAAGGTGCGTACACACTTCCAATTTTTATCGTTCCAATCGAACGACGAACGATCGATTGGGCAAAAAATCGTTCGTAAAAAAGTAACCAACGACGCCGACGAACGAGGAAAGTCGCTGGAAACGAACGACCGGACCGACGGATCGGATTGGACGACGATCGTTGAACATCGTTCGTGTGTACGGTCGTTCGTTGATCGTCCATGTTCAGAGCATGCGTGATGAACGAACGTCCGTTCACTTTCCTGTCGTGCACATAGTTCCTCTATCGCTTAAACGATCGTATCTATTGTGTGTACAATATCTACGAACGATCGTGTCGTTAACTCTATGTGCAGGATCGGTGCTATACGATCGTTCATATATATCGTGCATGAACGTTCGTCGTTCGTTTTCCAACGATAATAATTGGAAGTGTGTATGTAGCTTAAAGCAGGTACATAGACAATTGTTCTCCAGAGATAACAGCGGCACCATTGGTATCAATTTGGCATAAAAGAAATACCACATTAGTTTGGCAGTAAGATTTATCAATGTTTGATGACTCAATATATAATATTTGTCTGTTTAAAAGTGTAACTTTATTCAACATATCAAAAACAAATTATTTGAGTTTCATAGAATTTAAGTTACTTGTTTGAGGGTTCAGGGAACAAACTTCGGCAACAATACAATTATTGTTCAATCTCTTCAATACACTGAACTGAAATCCTTTGTGGAAATAACCTTTTGAATGTGTTTATCTATTCAGTGGGTTGTTGAGTACAGTATCATGTTTGTTTTACCAAGGGCATGAGCTCAGATCTGCTTCAATTCATCTTCTGTTGTATTGACTTTATTTCATGTAATGTTTAGGATTCCAAGCAGCACCCCTACTGATTTCAGAAGTATTTTTGAGAGTATATGGTTAAAAACAGAATAGAAAAATATATAAAATACATTTAAAAGGTAAAATATGATAGAACTAAAGCTAAGATAAAAGCTGACTCATGCGCATGAAATATTAATAGCATGTATGGATTTCTGTATGAATATTTCAAAAGGCAATTTTCAAATGTTTTTTGGACAAAGCTAAAATTGCTCCTATTTAAAACTCACTTGCTGCCTATTAAAATCAACACGGTATACTGCAGGAAATCTTTCCTGAACCCAACCTAAAATGGCCAACATTATAAAAAATGTATTCAAACATACAGTAAATGCTAAAATATTGTGAACAATAAAGTTTAAAAATATTTTACAAGTCCCTTTAAGCAGTACTTTCTGAAGATTTCTGAATTAACTTCTTATTGCAAAAGGCAGACCCTATAACAAGTGAATTATTAAACTTTCTTCCAGGTGGATATGTCATGGAATAGTTTTAACAAAGGTGATGTTTTCCTTCTTGACCTGGGTAAAGTCATCATCCAATGGAATGGGCCAGAAAGCAACAAGACGGAAAGGATACGAGTAAGTCATTTTTTCAATATGATTCTTGTTTTTACCTTCTTTGCGTCTCTATGCTGTTTTTGTAAATGTACCACATATACATACACTGGCATTTAATAGGATGGGCTTCCTGATGGTGACAACAGAGGACCATGTATGTTTAATGGGTATTGAAATAGCCACTGGGCCCATGTAACAGCCTGACAATGCAGGAGCATAATTCAGATGCAAACACAATTTGAAGGGAGTAAAATATTAGTTTTCTTTTTTTCCTAGGCTTGTTCCTTGGCGCAGAGTATCAGAGATGATGAGAGGGGAGGAAGAGCACAGATTGGCATTGTAGACAAAGAGCAGGATTCCCCTGACTTGATGCAGATCATGACAGCTGTGCTGGGGCCCCGAACTAGTGAACTAAAAGACGCCACTGCAGATGAGAAGCCTGATGAGCAACAGAAATCAAATGTCAGACTCTACCAGTAAGTCACAAGCTTATACTGGATATACCTATACAAAATAGAAGCAACATTTAGAGGGCTATGACATACGGAAATGCAATATCTAATCTCTCATATCATCATTTATATCTACATACTATAAATCTACTTTAGTGACATGACCTAAATAGTATTTAGGTGCAATATTGTTCAGATTTTCATCTGCAGGAAAAGGAAACTTATTGAAATCTATTTAGGCATGAAAACGCACAGCTATTTCCTTGACACATAATACCTGTTTTACATGAATTTGGCTATGCATAAGCATGTTTTCATGTATTTTGATCTGTGGGATTTCTGTTGCTACCTGCATTTTGTGGAATTGAAAAAATGTCTAATAATACACGCATGTTATTTTTCACAGAGATTCCGGTTAAACAACTGATAAGTGTATCCAGCCCTTTACAAGCAGTTAACACATTTTGGTATTTCAGTTTCTGAAAAATTATAATGAATACAATCTTACCACTGTAATACGAGTTCTGGAAATGCCCTTTATTTATTTGTATTTAAATGGTATTGAAAATCATATTTTTTACTAAAGTTTCATTACATAACAAAAATGCTGCAGTGGCCAGCATTATGAATTTCTTTACCGACCTCTTTAAACAAAAAATCCTCACTTTGGATGGCAGGGTAGGTTTAAGGTTATGTGACTATGAGTTAAAAAAAACGGAATTGCCCATTGTCCCATTCCTAAAACAACCTTTTGTGGTATAAACCCCAACTGAGCATATGTATAAATTTGTAG
>NC_092862.1:117845538-117862436 GCF_032062135.1 Pyxicephalus adspersus
GTGACATTGCTCTAGCATTGGATTTTAGCATCTGCTTTCATGGAACAAAGTTGAGATTACTGTAGTGAAATGTAAAAATATATTTCTTGACAATGCCTATAGATACAAATTTGAATGGGATTTTTTTATGTACCTTTACTGCTTGTTCTGAGTATGATAATACTTTAGTATACATGGTCTGGACGCGATGGAAGTAACAACAACAAATGGGTTACTAGTAATCAGTAGCTTTGATTTAACACATCCCTGTCCCTGTACTTACTGACACTGATATATCTAATTCATACAGCTCTATTGTTTATTTAATTTATATGTTTAAGTATTGGAGTACTTTCTCAACAGTAAAATATTTTTTTACAGTGTTTTTGAAAAAAATGGCGATTTAGTAGTACAAGAAACTGCAACAAAACCTCTAACCCAGGATCTTCTTCAGCATCAGGTAAGTAGATTTTATAGAAAGCTAAAGAATGCAAGAGCTGTCATATTGACTTATATAACTTGGAAGTCTTATGACACAGTCTCTGCTTTGACACATGTCAATGGCCAGTCACAGTCTCCTTTAATTACAACAATTTCCAGAGTCTGATAGCATAAAAGTGATCTCTTACAGTCCCCGGCAATATGTCAGCAGTAATTTAGATTGTTTGTATCATGAAAGTTGTAACTTGGGAAAGCTGACATTTACATCAGCAGCACTATACAATATAATTTACATGAAATCAGTAACCACAAGAAATAAACAATCATTAGCCATGGTGGAATAGTCGTGTGACTTTTTTGTGTTTGATTCTGCAGGACTGCCACATCTTGGATCAAGGAGGAATAAAGATTTTTGTCTGGAGAGGTAAAGATTCCAGTCCAGAAGAGAAAAAAGCAGCATTCAGCCGAGCAGTAGTAAGTCACCCAGATCATGAATAGATTCTGTACTGTATTGAATATACATATCAATGTTTATAATGACAGTACATGTAAGGTTCAGTCAAAGAGAGTGTAACAATAGGGTGGCAGGGGGGTATCTTGGCACCACACTGTAGCATTGGTGCGGATAAAAAAACTTCAGAGGAGGAAACACAGATGGATAAGCAAAACAGAGGGTCAAGTCACATTAGGGCTCTAAATCCTAGCCAAGATCACCATCACTTTCTCTTTCTTTCGCTCTGGCCAGGCACTAATACACTTCATAATTTGCAGAATTGTGCAGACTGTCATAGAGGCTGCAAATTGCATGGGTTTTGTTTTTTATTTACCCCATAAGAAAAGATTTTATGCAACTGTTTTGGAAAATAATTGAGAGTAAGAAACTGGTACATGGGCTACTTTTGTGTTACTAAATTAAAGGTCTTCTGAAATGAAGGCTTGTATGAATATGCTAAGATTTTTTCCTAATTTCCCCCAGGAGTTAAATCTGGGAGCGACAAAATTTATAGGCAGTTATCTCTTTTGTTTGCTGCATAATTGTTGTGGGTCAGTAAATCTACAAATTAGAACCAGATACTGCCAGATTGGATTTTTCAGAAGGAGACCAGCAATGGTAGCCCATGTATATCCATCATGACAGTGTACTTTGGATTGAACTTTAAGAAAGGAGATCATTTAATGAAAAAATATACCTGTAAAACAAATAAAAACTGGATTTTGATAGCTTTCTATTGGTTTAATGCATGTGATAGAATGATTTATAAGTCGCTTCATTATGGTATTTTTTTGCTATGACTAAAAGCTTCATATGTTCTAAAACAGGTCCACAGTACTAACAGGGTTTTGCATGCCTATTAATATTGCTTTTGTTCTAGAACTAATACTTACCTCACTTTACTACCTTATTGTGTGTATTGGGTGAGCACAGCTTTTCTAAGTACCAGCATTTCCCTGTTGCCCTGCAGAAGACTATTACCACCTAACTTTTGCATTGCTTTAAATAATGAAAGCTGTGTTTTTACAAGTTGTAATTTGCTAACTACATTATGCTTTTTATTATATGATGTTGATTGTGTTTTTCTTGTAGGGTTTCATTCAAGCCAAGGGATACCCAGCTACCACTAATGTGGAAGTGGTGAATGATGGAGCTGAGTCCACCATGTTTAAACAATTGTTCCAGAACTGGGGGGACTTTGGAGAGACACAAGGACTTGGAAAGACATACAGTGTTGGGAAGATTGGTAAGATGTTCTGCATTTTTCAAACATGCAAAGTTATCAAAATGTACATGTATTTGTGATCTAAAGATGCTAAAAATGTATATATCTAAAATTCCTAATTCCTAAAGCTGTGATGTATTTTTAAAGGAGACCTTCTATAGCAAATAGCAGTAGCTCAAACCATCAATCAGTAATATATTATTGTCTTTGCTTGTCTATATCCTGTCTATTGTCTACTCTGGTAACTAAAATTTATTACATTTGGCCAACCTTTAGCCTGAGCAAACTGACCGATTGCACAGGGCACCATGGAGATCAATTCACTATGGGTACTGGAAAACCTAGTCTCATTGTTAAGGTGTTGGTGGCGTGGCCACTTCAGCTCACCTTGATTCCAAGGTGAGGTGTGCAACGGAGCAACAATATTACTTTACTATTCCTTTTCTCCCTGTTTCCAGTAAAAGAAACTAAAAAAACTGTTTTGTATAAAGGAACTTGAGCTATGTTAAAATTTATTTATTATTTGTGGTTGTGAGAGGGCACAACGTCCAGTTTTGCCAAGTCTAGTTTTGTGAAAACAAAGGCCAACTATGTTACATTATGCAATTGCCCTTTACCTTAATGTCCTATTTATTAGGCCTGATTGCGTCTGTGGTATATTCAGGAGCAGTAAAAAGCCAACTCTTTATATTTCCTACTCCATTTTATTTTTTTGGCTTTAGTTTCTAAAAATATTATTACACTAATGCTACTTCTAAAAAATTATACATGGTATCTTGGTACCAGAGATAATGGTATATGAGTTATATACTATATTTTCAATGTAGTGCAAGTTAGTGTAATTAAAACTCAACTTTGATATTTTCAGCCAAGGTGGATCAAGTAAAATTTGACATTAACCAGCTGTACGCCAGGCCAGAGTTAGCAGCAGAACAGAGAATGGTGGATGATGCATCTGGGAATGTACAGGTGAGTCAGTAATTCATCGGCATGCATTATAAGTATTGTACTTTGGTAAAGGAACTTGTGAATTCTTTATTGGTTGTATTTAAAATTACTATAAAACTTTCCTTCACAGGTCTGGAGAGTGGAAAACCTGGAGCTTAAAGAAGTTGATCCTAAGACATATGGAAGGTTCTATGGAGGGGATTGCTATTTGGTGCTGTATACCTACATTAAATCTGGGAAACCAAATTACTTGCTTTACATGTGGCTCGTAAGTGGGATTTTGTCTTTAAATGAGTAAAAGAATAAATTATATAGTGATAATTAGGCTGCCTGGTCACTATAATTATTAGTTGGACCACCTTTTGCTGTGATATTATTATGATATGTTACTTATGCAATGTCACAACATTTATTTCCACTCATAATTGCATTGTTTTTTCACAAAGGATTTGTATTGATGATGAGAGATTCAGACTGCTGGTCAACCCTAATGTATATTAAACCACAGCAAACAACCAGTGGGCTTCATTCATTGGCCTGAAACCTCCAAACCATTAAAGTAGATATGACTGAGGTCATTGCACACCATTGCCTTGTTGTATACAAACCTAATTTAAATGCTGAACTCCAGGCAGATATAAAAGACATAAATTGATTAGAACATCCTAAAATGTAAGTTTTAGTGCAAGCAGTAGAACTACCTACATATGATTTAGTTTTACCCTCTTGAAGTCCCAGCAAAGCTAGTGGAAGAAGAAGCAGCACAAGGAGCCAGACAATTGAGATTAAGTTTAACTATGGTTTCTGTATATTACTGGGCAGATATTTACATCGAGGTCCAATATTTACTCTACATGGAAATTAGTGTGCTATATGCTTATTTCTTCCATACACAATGTCAGTGTAATAACTGTATCCTTCTTTATCACTGGACAGGGCCGCCATGCTTCTCAAGATGAGATCACTGCATGTGCTTATCAGGCTGTAGAACTGGACCGCAAATACCAAGACCAGCCAGTTCAAATTCGAGTGACCATGGGGAAGGAGCCAAAACACTTCCAAGCTATCTTCAAAGGAAAGATGATCATATATGAGGTTACAATTTTTTTATATATTTTTTTTAATTATCAGAATAATATCTTGGGATGCTTAAAAAGGGTTTAAATAAAAAAGGTAAAATAAAAAATGACTGATATTACCATAAAAAACTTTTACAAGGTCTAGTGTCTGGGGTGTCTGTGTTGGCATTGGTAGAACGCATGTGTTCTTCTCCTGATAATAGGGTTTATTATAACAAGTAAGAAGTATGCTGATTGGCATCTGGATTTGGCACTGGACACAAGCACATGAAGCCAGACACATGATATGATGCAGACACAATCTATTATTAGAGACAGACAAAGTTTTAAGCACTTTTGTCCATCTGAGTGCAAACAGAACAATACAGCTTGCACTTATACTTACAATTATTTTTTTTTTAATAAAACTACCTCTTTCATCTATCTATAATCATAGATTAAATAGATAAATAATTAAATTTTATGCTACATGTACTATTTCACAAATAGCACTGATAGGCGAGGGAGTCTTAAGCCATATTTTCCGCTAATGCATAGCTGCTGTTGTGTTGTAATCTCCAATCATTAGCCTTGTAAAGGTAAACTGATCAAGAGAGAATCTACTACATTGTGTGCAGCTGTCGGGCAAGTATTTAGTAATATTGGGTTGTCTTTGAGGGCAATAAGGAGTGCTTCCAAAGCACTAACTGCCCTTAAATTATTCATTTAAATTTACAGCAGTGCTTAAAATGCTAAAATTACATGAAATATTTATTTAGAGGTCTCTTTAGCCTGCCTCCAGTACTATGACATCTTGAGGATGATTTTTTTTATCATACTTGCACAGGAGCTAGCAGCTGTGATGGGTTAATAAAACTGTACAGTACAATAAGATGGGAATTGTCGGAAAATACATCATCCTCACTATCAAGTAAATTATTCACACATATTAGATTTTAAGGAATTCTAGAATTTATTAACTGTATTTAGAGATAAATAAATATTTTGAATGAGGGGTTTAGCAATATTCAGCATTCCTGACTGTAATCATATTACAATACTGGTACATGGAAATTACCTCTACTTTCTTCTTTTCTTATAGCTTTTCCTGTGGATTGGTAAATCATCCAATGAATATGAGAAAAATGAATCACTTAACTATGCCAAAGAATATTTGAAGACTCACCCTGCAGGACGAGACTTATCCACACCAATAATTGTAGTGAAACAAGGACACGAACCCCCAACTTTTACTGGCTGGTTCAATGCATGGGACTCTCACAAGTGGAGTGTAAGTAACATAATCTACGGCACCTCTGTAGGATGTGTACATATTACAATGGCAGCAACTATCTGGCTCATATAAATACAGGACAGGACATGAAAAATGGGATAAATATCAATACTAAGGGGGACAAATTTTTAAATGTGGGTAATAATTGCACTGCGCCATTACTACTTAAAATGCACAGTGATGTGTTTTATAAATGCACTTTGATGAGCAGCTTCAACTTTAACACTTGTGCAGACATATAAAAACTCAGTAACAGTTATTTAAATAAACTAAATAATAAAAACAGCAGCCACATGAACTCTTTCTGATGAATAAAGCAGAGAGAGCTCCATAACTGAAAAGGAGCCAATCATGCAAAGTCACATCATATACCTCTCATTGCTTCATTCATTAAAGAGTCCCGCATAGTACTGTGCTTGGTAAATGTAACCTTTCCAGAATAGAATCCATCTCAGCTCTATTCCACTGTATATTACAGCTGTGTACTCAAAGACAATTATTAACTTTATCTTCCTAATGTTAGTCTGAGGAGCAGTAAGTATGGCAAGCATTTACAAAGAATTATAAAACATCAGCAGCAACATTTGTGACACAGTGAAAGGACCATGCACATAAAAGTGATATTTTAGCTTTTGAGCAGATGCTGTAGATTTAAACCACCTAATGGCATCTTAAACCTACTGGGGAATTTGGTGTTGATATTCTTACACAGCAGGTCCACATCTCCTATGGCCATTCTATGATGGGACCCCTTATCCTGTTGAATTTTTATTATTTTATTTATTACTAAACATGCAACAGGAGAAGAAACATAATGTATGAGTAGGATGAGATTTAGGTTTTTGAGAATTTGCCACTGTTGTATTTTCCATTAGACAGAAAAAGACTGAGGGTGAATAAGCTTTACGACTCAATCTTTGTCCCTTGTACTGGCAAGTACACTATTGCCAAAACAGTGGGGTATAACTAAAAGTGTTTTATTAATATCCTGAAGGTAAACATAGACAGATATTTATTATGTTTGTCTGATTTTTTTATTGGTCTATTGTTTATCAGTCTGACCTGTCATATGAAGATATGAAGAAGAACTTGGGTGATGTCTCTGCTATTTCACAGATCAGTGTGGTGAGTCTGCTTAAAAACATATAATACGCAGATGTACTTTGAATTTTATTGGCTTTGCTGCACAGCCATTTTTGATGTGTGGGGAGTGCATTGACAGTCTATTCAATATCAATAAATTGCCTAAGCAATTCTTCTAAATACACAGCGTTATAAAGTGAATGGGCTGATAAACACAATTGTTAGAAGGAAATATGGCTTACTGCATGTTTATAATATACATACTAAGTTTCGTATTTTTTTAAATAACTGATATAAATATGTTATTTCTCCAGGACTTTCAAAACACAAACATAAATGCGAACAAGCCAAGTAAGGCCAGTGCTCCGGCAAACACAGAAAACGGCAATGTGGCTGTTCCAGTGTATCAGTCACACAGGAATGCAAACCCTCCAATCAGCAATGGAAATCACATCGCCACCAATGGTACCCCCAGCAATAGCAACCCTGCTGTAGAGGCTTTCCCTCAAAGCAATGGAGCTAATGTTTTCAATAAGGAGCTACTTATTAATAAAAATGCAGAGGACCTGCCTGATGGAGTAGACCCCACAAGAAAAGAGGTGAGTACAATTTGGTGAGAAGAAAAAGTGAGCCATGTGATCCCAATGCTGGCAGTACTGGGCAATTTTTTCTTTACCCCCATCATAATAGGAGAGTGAAGAAAAGGGGATCAAACATGGAAAAAGGAGGGTGTTGGTCATTAAAATGAACCTGTTTGCTGTGCCTGGTTAATTAAACAGATTCACTTTAACTATTCGTGCCTATCTGGAGATATCTGGAGATTCTAAGGGATTTTTTGCTTGTTACAATCCTAAAAGCAGAGGGTTTTATATTTGTTTCCAGGAAATAAAAAGCAATTTAAAACTGTCAGGAGCCTGGAAACTATAGTACAGAAATAAATGGATGGTCATTTTTATTGTAAAACTGCAATTGTTTCCCTTTGTGCATTTTGGAATCTCCTTCTGTTTTTCTTATTTTTAGTTCCCTCTCAATTAGGGAGATTCTGTTTTTAGAATAAACCAGCACATGGGACAGAAATGAAAATAAAATGGACCAGAATTACACATGCAAACAGCTATAGGTCTGTTTCTAGGAGTAATAATATTTTTTCTTCTTTTTAACAGATGTACTTGTCTGATAGTGACTTTGCCAACATTTTTGGGATGCCTAAAGCCCAGTTCTATCAGCTACCAAAATGGAAGCAGCAGAATATCAAAAAACAAAACGGCCTGTTTTAAATCTGTATTTTTTTGTCATTTACGTGGGAACATCAAGAACCATTTTACTTCAAATGTTATCTATGCGTTTGCTGAGATGAGCACATTCCTGTTTTCTGATCTGGAATATGTATTTATTATTGAGGTTTCTTTAAAATTTAGGTTAGTCAGAAGCTGTGACCATCTGAATTTTTTTATCACCTCTAGAGTCCCTAGGATAGGTTATGTGCTGTTTAGAGATTGTGACTGCTCTTTTATTCTGATTTCCTCAACATTTCCACAATTCCATAATGACGTAGTGTCCCATCTCTCTCATTTTTCTGACTTTTAGAATATTTTTTATATTTACATCATCAAATACTCAATTTCCAAACTCCCATGATTTTCCAAAGTTCCCTAGAATTCATATGCACCATTCTGGTTGTTGAGCTGCACACATCATTGGATAAATACCCCTAGATACCTGAACTTTTATTTATGGGAATGAAATAAAAAGCTTTGAGTTTTGAGAAGACCTTACTAAAATGAACAAGAAAATCTGGAATTGAAAAAGTTTATATATAATTTTGTATTGTGTTAATTCAATTTGTGTACTCTAAATCTCAGACCACATTCTTAGCTCTGTATTTTAGCTATGATGACCACACAAGAACCTATGATTGTGAATGCAGAATTAGATAGCTAAACAACCCACTAACATTTGTGGCTTAATTGGTAGTTTTAATTAAAAAAAGAGGCATACCATTTTAATAAATGGGGGATTAGATAGAAAGAGCAATTATGCACCCAAAAATACATCTTCTAACTGGTCCTGACTGTTTGCAGGGCTATATTGTCTTATGAGCCCTTATTGTAAATCTGTTATATTAAATAGCACACCATTGTATAGTCATTCCTCTTCATATTCATACACTGGTGCCATTTTATTCATCCAATGTTTATGAATGCCACTATAGACTCGCTACTAATAAACATAGCTATTGCCAACATGTTGATTAGTGTTATTCTCCTTTATGCTGAATTTTTTTTTTTATTAACCTCTGCAGGGAGGGGTTAGATAAAACATATAGAAGAATGTGCCAAGGTGCAACTTTTACATAGTGTTTTATTATATATATATTTTTGATCATACAGTGTGATCTAATAAACTCACTCCAAAAGTTCATTGTTTGTATTGTTCATTTTGTTTAAATACACAAAACAAGGACAGTTTTACCATTGAAGACATTCATGTGCCTACTTTAAATTTAAGAAAATTCTTAAATTTAGGATCTTGCTGGAAGTAAAAGGAACCAAAAAGCATACCCCCTGTCCCGTTTTAGAAAGTTTGTCATTCCACAACTCTAATATAATGTACGAGCCTCGTATATAAGGCCTTGTACACACACTGTAAGCTTCAGCTTGTATACCCATAGACTTTGTAAGGCTCTTTGTTATATGTTTGTGTGATACATGTCCAAGTTAATAATATTTTTTTACATTAAATGACCTGTTTAATGATCTGATGAACCCCGTTTGCTTACAAAACAGCTCTGGCATGGACTCCATAAGACCTCTAAAGGAGTCCTGTGGTATCTGACACAAAGCCATTAGCAGCAGATCTTTTAACACTTATAGGGATGAGGTGGTGCCTCCATGGATGAGACTTATTTTTCCAGCACCCAACTTCCACGTGATCTAAGAAAATGATGAGGCCACTTTTTTCATTGCTCCCTTGTCCAGCTTTGATATTTTTGTGTCCTCTGCAAGAACTTGGGGTCAGCACTGCAGCTATATCTGCACGGTCTGTCCTGATTAGCAATGTGTGCTACAATATTAGCATTTGTCCAGTAACGCTCTTCAATGAGCCTTGAGAACCAACTTTCCTGTTGCCGATCTACCATATGTTCTTACTTGACCACTGTGGAAGATATCAATCACTGTAAACTAAGAAAGTCCTGCTGTTTTGAGAATACATTAATACACTCCATTTACCCATCACAATTTGCCACATAAGATCCTTATCCATTCCCGATATTCGGAATTCTAATACATCACCTTTAAGAACTGTTCACTGCCTATTATAGCTCATTCATTGACATATACCACTTTAAAAAATATTATCAGTGTTATTTACTTCACCTGTCAGTAGTTTTAATGTTGACACTGATAGGTGTACAGTTAGGTCCATAAATATTTGAACAGAGACATTTTTCTAATTTTGGTTCTGTACATTACCACAATTAATTTCAAATGAAACAACTCAGATGCAGTTGAACTACAGACTTTCAGTTTTAATTCAATGGGTTGAACAAAAACATTGCATAAAAATGTGAGGAACTAAAGCCTTTTTTTTTTTTTACACAATCACTTCATTTCAGGGGCTCAAAAGTAATTGGACAATTGACTCAATGGCTATTTTAGACATTAAAAAAAAAAAAAAAAAAAAATCTAAAAAAGCCTGGGCTTGAATGAGCCTGTGTTTGGCCAAACAGAGTTAAATACTTGGCTAGGGGTATTACCAGAAAGTATTACAACCGAAAGTTGTTCATTACCTTATTTCTTGACAATAGCTCATAGAAGGTTATGGTTTCCACTAAGCAAAACACAATGCCTGCATATAAAAATATGTCTTCCCACACGTACAAATCAAATATATTTTAAATTTTCTATACTGCATGGATTTAACCTACTTTGATGAATAACATTGATACCAACCTATTGCAAGGTCTCCAATTTTAACCAAGTTAATCTGCCAGGTCAGGAATCCCATAAACAGCAAGTTTGTGTGTTTTCTTGGCATGTTGACTTTTCTAAATTGCTCTGAATAATGTGGACAGTGTATTGTGATTGAGTTCTCCAATCATTGAATTTAAATGTAGTTCCTGTGATTTCCCTTGAATGGTATTTGTAGACATGAAAAAGCATCAGTCAAAGCCAGAAAACATTTATTTGCAAAATGTGCATCCCATTTATCAACGAGTATTATTTTCTAGAATAGATGAAGGTAAACATGTTGAGGAATAAATATGATGGTACAGGCTTATTATATAGTAACAGGTCTTACAGCAGTTGTACATAAAACAAGAGAAAATATTACAATTAACTTAAGACTAGACAATTTGTAGCCTATAAAACAAGCTGACATACATCACAAAGCAAGGTCACCTATTTATTTGAGAAAAGTGCAGTGAAATACCGATCATCAATTCATTCTGCGGAATATTACCAGTTTTATCTAATAGGAAAATTAGTAAGTTGCAAACAAATCAGAAACAACTGTTCAGTTAAAGTGGAATTCTAGCCAAAATGTTTTTTTTTTACTTTGTGAGTGTGAAAAAATAAGAACCCCGTCAGTTTTGTATTGTTATCTGTGTCCTCTTTGAGAAAAAAAGGTATTGTACTTCTGACATATTCAAGGAGGAAGAATCTCCCAAAAGGCACAAAACAATAGAAACTTAACAGAGATTCTACATGCTCCCTCTTCCTAAAAAAATGTGTCTATTGGATGACTATGTCCATGTTGTCTCAGTGACTAAGGTAAAGGTAAATATCTTTACTGGTATAGGTATAAAGTTAGACATTTTAACCCTCCTTAATCTAAAAAAAAATTGGCAGAATCCCCACCGAGAAAGCAGATTTGACTGAACCACAACAGCATTTGTATTACAATATTAAATAAACATATCTGCAAGGTAATCCGGGATGATCAAAGGGATGCATCTTAATGCAACAGAACATATATTTCAATGAGAGAGAACAAGCTGACAGATAGTTAATCAAGCACAACAGAACATGTTTACATTTCTAATGTAAACAGCAGTTTAAATACAAATGTAAATCACAGTGTTTTTGTAGTGTATTGGAAAATGGTGAAACACAGGCTGCCACCATAGGAAATGGTGAATGATGGCATTAGTTGTATGAGTCAAGACTTTTACGGGAAGAATCCCAAACCTCCTAATTCTACCAGAGGACAATCATTGAGCCTTTTATCAGCAGCATAGGATCTGCAGGTAGAAAACCACAATCTATATCCCCCCCCAATTCATAATCAATCCTTTTAGGATCACTCTTGAAAAAAGCCTGACTATCACCTATAGTGACAGCTTCTTTTGCAGTATTTGAGGTACAGTAATAATTTATAAGCCCTGTGCATAGGTTGTATACAATACTATGGTCTGTCAGTCTGTCGGTAATCTTCCATTTGTAGCCGCAAAATTTTAATGGTGCTAGACTGCGTATTAGGGGAGCTAAGGATTTATTTACATGCCTCATAACCTATATTATTTTTTAAGGCACATGCAGCATAGGCTACCATGCTAAGGCTTCTGGGTAATCAGTTTCCGATTGCATTACCTGAGTAAATAGAAAAGGCATAAACTGATGCAGATTGTTGCATAGACTAATGAAGATTGTCACATATGCCATATTGTATGAGTACACAGTGAGGCAGGAACAATACAATAAAATAAAACTACCAGAGCCTGCTCAGATCTTTCTGATCCATTACAATGTCCAAAATATGAACTGGAGAATTACTCAATAGTTGCTTAGGTTGTCCCTTCAAATCTCCATTTGTCATGTTGGTTAACATAGACTGCTCCTGTTTTGAAGACCCAGCAGAATTCACTATGAACGTCATTCTGGGACCTCAAACATCATGCTTATTGGTACTGCATACACATATACAAAAATCTAATTTTGGGGTGTAATACAAGGTCCCAGTCTACAAATTTCTCTATCTCTGATCTTGAAGATGTCAAAGTGCTATTTTGGCACAAAGTTCCCTTTTGAATTATTATACTTAAAAAAATCAAAACACTAAACATGGAAGTCAAATTAACCTTTCTAAAACCTCAGTAAAACTTATAAAATTATATTACATTAAAACTGTTATAAAAAAAGGCTAAACATTTCTGGACAACCTTGTATAGCAGTTAAAAAATCTGACCTAGAAAATGTCAGTTAAAAAATAAAATAAAATAATGTAAACGTAGGTGTAAATCAGGCTTTGCTTTCCTGGAGCATGATGTGCACAAACAATGAGGCTGAGGGAAGGGGATCTCCGTTCCGGTTCAGTAAGTGGATGTGACGATAGCCTAGGATGAAAATAACCAATTTGGGTTAATACTTTATATTGACTAAATGAAAAGCAATTCCTTAAAAAAAATAAACACAGCACAAAAACTTGGCTTGGTTTCAAGGGAAGCTCCACCAAAATTATGCAAGCACCAGTATAGTGGGGAAAGGTATCGGTGCAGCATCAAAATCCTGCTAACCTCTCTGTTACTTATCTTCTGTTATGCTTATTGAAAGTTCAGGTATAAACAAAATTGATTCTGTCAGCCTGCACCCCTGATTTTCTTTTATCTAAGGGAAAAACCTCTGACACACAGGGGTATGGAACCTTTACTATCACATTATGTGTTTTGAGGATATCCCAATTATAAAGCTATTAGAGGAATCAATATATTGTAGCCCTGGTGAAGTGAACTGCTTTAGAACCCCAGAAACCTGTTGGATTTGTAAAAGAAAATTGTGTAACTATCTGGTGCTCTTAATTTTACAATTTTGAGGATTTTTTCCTGAAGGATTATTCATGGCTTTTGCACACAAGACCTGTAAAGGGTTACACCAAAGGACAATTAGAGAAGAGCAGACATTTCTCTGCCTTTGAAGCCCAATTCAAGGCAACAAATTTTATTTGGTTTGGATTGAATGAGAAATAGTTATGTATGTATGTGTACGCACATGCATACATCCAATTTTATATATATATAGATAGTGTTTCCATTAGGGAATGTTTCTGTGAGGTGTCAAATGATAAAGAAGGTTACAGTCCAAATCAAATATAATGGGTGGGTCACCTAGTACCTACATCATCTAAACTATGTTAGGCTATTTTTATTAGATCTATTATATATTTTTTTGTTATTAAAACAATTTGGGATTTTTCTTTTACAGCACCTCTACCTTTAGAGCTTTCTTTGAATCACTAGTGACTGAAATACTAGTTGATACTGTTGATATCTCCAGGGATATATGTTCTCTTTCTCAGAAAAATATTACTTATTGGCCAAAAAAATCAAATTCTAATCCTCACTGAACTAGAAAATATATTTTAATTGTTGCATGTGGTTCTATTGGTTCCAAAACAATTCTAATAGGAAATGTGGAAATGTTCTCTAACTCCTTGTTTTGCCTGGCAGTAAAAAGCTGACAGAAAAATTTTAACCCTTCTTGACTTGATCCAAAATAAAATTTTATCTGTAACTGTCTATAAAAAAAGCTTAAATAAGGGAACATTCAAACACTAGGCTTCTGAAATAAACAAGAATTTGTTGTACACATATATATTTTATGCTTGGACAAAAATACCAATTCGCAGTTTAATTCTCATGATGAACATGTTTGTACCTAGCTGTAAGCTGGTGAGTGGAACAGTGTACTGTGCCACAAAGTCATTTCTCGAAGAGGCATCATAATCCTCCACCAGGAATCGAACTACAGCCAGGGCGGGCACATCAATTTCAAATTCAAAGTGCTCATTCCACATTGGATTGAATCCTAAAATAGTCAAGAAAAGAAAAAAGTACAGATAAGTGTCCATTGCCACAGTAATATAAGACCTGATGTATTATAAAGATAAAATAAGTGTTTATCAGAATATATCAAATCACATCCTCCACTTTCTAAGGGCAGCAGTTAAGAACCTATCCTGTACTCTGTACAAAATGTAAACTGAATTTAGTGCCCCGTATCTCATATTTTGAAGTCTTCTGATGAGAGAGTACAACCTTCCACATTCATGAACAGAGATCAGCATACCGGGGATCACTGTGTGCTGCCAATTTTCTTTCATGACCAGATTTACATTTTTTGTAAATGGTGCTGAAGTAGCTTTTCCTTGCGACTGGACCAGACTAACTTGCCATATACATGAATAAGGATAGGGCTGCCAGCACTCTGTCTTGGTCAACCTGTAGATTTTCTATAGACAACTTTTGGTAGGTACTAACATTGCAACACTTTACAAGACTTGCCATTCCGAAGATGTACTAACCCAGTTGTCTATCACAATTTGTCCCTTAACAATCACTTTTCAAAAACTAACTGTTCAACTGCTATTGAAGATAATCCTCCATGTAGAGGTACCATTCTATAGAATGATAGAAGATAATCAATTTTCTTCCCTTCACTTTTCAGTGGTTTTATTGGTCTGGCAGATAAGTGTGTGTCTGTCTCCTAATTATTTCTCCCAGCAATGATTTGTGCTAGTATATATGTACAATGGCCACTGAAGGACACACCTGTCTTTTCACTTCCCAAGTATTTTTCAATATATTTAGTGTATTTCAGGTCTGCCGAATCCAGAAATGAAATCAGTTTTATTTTATTTGGCTCTAATTCCTTTGATACAGCAATCGGAATGGACAATTTTACCAACAACAAATGTTTATGTTAACAAATCAATGTTTATTTACACCGATGTTTAGCATTGTATATATTAAATGTAACGTTATTTTAATGAAACTGTCATTTGCCTCCTTTTTTTCATACATTTTCTTTTTTTTTACAGAAATATGGGTTCTTTAAGAAGAAGTTGTTTAAATGACCTAATGTAAAAATTACCTAATGTATTAGGTAATAAGTATTGGGCCCCCCATACGGTATTCAAAACTTGTGTAGAGTGTGTTCATCAGTAGAAAAATGGAAAACTGAAATGTTTGAAATTTGGTGTACCTATGGTATGGCGAGAGCCCAAAAATCATCATAATGATTTTTGTGCTGTGAATGTAAAAGGTTTCAGTCGTTACAAGAAAAACAAGTGGGAGTACCCTGATTTGGAATCAGCAAGACATCCTGTGCCGCATGGTGCTGATGTTCCCATACCAGTGTTTAGTACACTCCCTGATATTCCTGTATCTGAGATGGAAGATATACAGGGTTTGGAGAGTAATCCAGGAGTTAGCAGTGGAAGTGAATATGAAGGGGAAGTGTTTAATCAAACCAGCAGTTCTCCTAAATACAGCTCAATGATTAATTATGTGACCCAAGTCTGTCAAAACAAGCATCTGAACTTTTAGCATCCAGGCTAAAAGAAAAGAACTGTCTGGGACTGGAAGTTACAATAACGGTTTATAGGACAAGAGAGGTGACACTCTACTATATTTCAGTGAAGATGGAGACTTTGTGTCCTGTTGTAACACCCCTGGACTACTAGCCCATATTGGAGTACCAGAATACCAAGCAGAAGACTGGGAGGTTTTCATAGACAGTTCCACTCGAATTTTGAAATCTGTTTTACTGCATGATGGCAACTGCTATGCATCGATTCCAATATAAAAATATTGAAATGGTCTTACAAACGTTTTGCTATCATGAGCACCAATTGTCCATATGTGTTGATTTATAAATGGTGAACTTCCTACTTGGAGAGCAAAGTGAATACACAAAATAGCCATGTTTCATCTGCTTGTGGGATAGTAGAGCCAAGCAGGATCACTAGAAAGAAATTACATGGCCTCGAAGGAAAAACATAAAAGGTGCAGCGAACATCATTAACAAGCCAAAGGTTGACAAAGAAAAAAATTCATTCTCCCTCCACTATGCAAAAGTTGGAATTAATGAAGCAATTTGTTAGAGCTCTGAACAAGGACGGTAATTGCTTCAAATATATTTGTAGATTCTTCCTTAGAATGAGTACTGAAAAATTAAAAGTAAGAATCTTTGATGGACCCCAGATTCCGAAACTGATAAATGATTCAAATTTCACAAGTTACATGACTGATACTGGAGCTACTGCCTGGCACAGCTATGTCATGGTTGGCAAGAACTTCTTGGGTAACCATAAAGCACAAAATTATGAAGAACTGGTACAAAACCTGCTCTTAAACTTTAAAAATTTCTCCATAGCCATTTGCAAAAATTTCCAGTAAACCTTGGCGTTTTCAGTGGGGATCAAGGAGAGAGGTTCCATCAAGATATAAAGGTGAAGAAACAAAGGTATCAGGACAGATGGGATAGACACATGATGGCAGACTACTGCTGGAGCCTTCAACGTGATTGTCCTGATCATCAGCATAAAAGGAAATCATACAAACTGAGTTTTTCAATTACTTCTTTGTGGCTAGTTCTG
>NC_092862.1:117862480-118010899 GCF_032062135.1 Pyxicephalus adspersus
ATACATAGGCATATCTAGTTTAATTTTACTTAATTTTCATGTTTCATTAGTTTTCTATGAGGTTATTATTGAGGTCATTATTTCAAAAACTAGAGCCAATCTAGCAAAACCAATACCATATTTGGAATCTGTGCACCAAACATAACCTAAAATGACTTTAATCTGTTTGGCAAGAAAATGTTTGTTGACCAGTGTTATAGGGCTCCTAAAACTACCCAGAGATATCAACTACGAATATTTTCCAACAGTCAATCAAGTCTTTAGCTGGCAAGGTTTGTATAAGTCATACACTGCTGAGGACATACAATACCTTCTTTCATCCATATTCAGAACAGACATTGGTCTTCTTATGTCTATGGGTATCTTCAGATACTACAGTATTTATTAATTAACACATCAGGTGCATTTTGGTAATCAGGCTTAGGCAATCCCATTAACATTAAATGTTGTGAGTAATAGATAACTTGGCTTGACTTGGTATTCACATCTGTTTTCAAAAAATGTGTTTATTCTTACCATTGTTCTCTACAACTTTGGTATGCTTCTTGTCATTGTCCCGAGCAACTCCCAGTATTTCTACGGTAACAAAAGGGTCCACTATGGAACTTTTCTTCTTATTCAATTTTGGCAACTGTTGCCCTGAAATCATCTGAAAATAGATGGAAATGGCCCGTTAATTTAAATAAAAATAGTGAAAGTAGCAGCGCTAAAAATGTGTACATAGCTAACCATAATATTAAGCTTCTTAGGTGTCCACCACTCTCCATCCTGGACAGACTTTGGATTGAACTTAGACTGATTGTATCGCATGAATGAGGGTTTCAGCACATAGCCACAAAATCCATTATCGCGGAATTTTCCCTGGTACACATCCATCTCCGTACATGGGGTCTGGAAGTTCAAAGCCACTGTAATGTATAACCAACATTTAATGAGATTGATCCAGTCCTTTAATTCCTAAATACATGATTCTTAATTTCACATTTTAATGTTGTTTTCCCTCAATGAATATTGAGGTTACATAAAAATTAGAGTGTAAATTTAGATATAAAAGTGAACACGTGTAAATCAAGTTTAGGTGTTTTTTTTACTGGTTGGACTGCTGAATGTCCAGCTTTCTGGAATGTGTACTTAGTTTTTTGCATGCATATGTTTTTGCTAACTAGTACTCACAGTTAAACAAGGAGTTAAGCATATAGGATTGCCATATGCCTTTATTTTGGGCTACATTGAAGGAAAAATGCAGATGAGGGGAAGAGATGACCTAGCAAACAATATTGCTGATTCAGAAAAGATGGTCGCCTGCTAAGGGGTGCATTGTGTGCATATATCCCTAAATTGGATACAGTTTTATAAAACATTTCATAGTTTAAATAGTAAAAATGTAAGAAGTTCAATTCAGCTGTTCACCCACAGTTGAACTTTATATGTTTAATACTTTAAACTTTATGCTTTTATGTTAGCAAAACGTATCGGTTGAAGGTCCATCCACCCAGGAATAAACTATATCCAGCTTATATTTTTTTCAGCAAATTGAAATGTATAAAATACTGAAACACCTATCCACTAATTAGAATTATTTTTAAATCCAGTGCATTTTACTAAAAGCTTACTAGTTGCTGGAATTTACTGCAATTCCATATTGAGACTGATCACTGTGCTGCTATTATAATTTCATTATATTTCAGTATTCAGTTATTGAATTATTATTAGGGTTGGGCCTACACTGACTGTTTTTAAAATACATATAAATGCTCCTACTGTGTTTTAAAGTGTTTTTAAAGCTTGCCTTAAAACGCTGGAAATGTTTATAAATGCCTATGAAGCATTTTGCTTTATCAAGGGATGATTCCCATGGCTGCACTCATTACATGAGCACAGCTGTAGGACTCCTGACAGCAAAGGATCCCCAGGCACCAGAGGGAAAATGAGGACAAGTTTCCCTATTCACCTCTATTGCTGATTGGCTGAGAAAAGGGTAAATCCTGATGACGTTTGAGCCATCATCAAGGGCTACCTTTTCTCAGCGAATGAAGGGAGGGGTCATATGAGGACACTGCTCCCATGTCCCTAGCAGAGCACTGGCACATGTTTCAATTTTTAAAATGCAACAAGAAGCATTATCCTAAAGCGTACCTAAACTCAGAAATTTCACTTGAAATAAAAGGATAGGCAACAAAAAGTGTGCAGCAATGCCCCCTAAATCGCCTTGATCGCCTAGGCAATCGAGAATGAATGGGAGCACAAAGCTTTACCGGGATACCTACGTCACATATCCCAGGAGGCTCTTGGATGCTCCTTCTGCGCATGCCTAAGCATCTTGGGCATGCGCAGAAGGAGCCTTTTCGCACAAACAGAAAAATTTGCTGATCTCCCACATGCGCAGTGAGATCGTTAATTTTTTTATTCATCCTACGTCACTGGATCTCTTGCCTGGGTCGGTGATGTAGGATGAAGAACCGGAATAAAGAGGAGGAGATGGCGGCACCCAGAGTGCCGGCTCAGGGACGACCCGGGCCAGATGCAAGACACCCTCAGATGGATCGGACTGCCCTTCAGTATTGAAGGTAAGTGTATTTTTTTTTTTTGGCAGTTTTGAGTTTAGTTTCTCTGTAAGTGCTCCTAAACGTGCCTCAAAGAAACGCCCTGGTGTGGACTGTCTCATTGGAGTACATGGGAATTTTAAAAATGGGCAATTAAACACTCAGGGAAACGGTCAAAGTAGACTAAGCCTAATAAACTGTATTTATATAGTGCTAACATATTACACAGTGCTGTATGTTAAATAGAGGTTGCAAGTTACAGACAGATACAAACAATTACACAGAAGAAGGGGAGGACCCTGTCCAAAAGAGCTTACAATCTAAGATGTGGGGGACGTAGCACACAATAGGAGGGGAGGATAAATATATTAAAATATAATTGAATTAAAAAATCAGTTTCTTACAAGAGGCAATAAATTGAAAGGAGTTTTTCTTCTTTTATGGAAAACCACCTTTTGAATTAGGCTGAGCATTAAAACACATATACAGTAAAACGTACAGATCATCTGAGGTAAGGGAATTTGGATGTTGCATGTTTTATTCTTAGTTATTCTAAAGAACCTACCTATTTGGCATCCCACATTCCACATATCTACAGGATTGTAATTGGAGGAGTCTGTTCTCCGGCCATCAGGGTATATTCTGGTCAGCTGCCGAGTGTTATGCCGAATAAAACTGTTTGCTTTAGGAGTAAGGCAAATACAAAAATTTAAGTACAAAAAAACTATGACTGGGATTACATTACTCTGTTAAAGTGACTGCCTATTTATTGATCCATTGTTATCCATATAATTTTTCTGTATTACTAAAATACTCATATTACATTCAGATTTTACATTCAGAACATTTTTCAGGGTGTCCTTTTTTAATACATATTGGCTGATTTCACACTACAAGGAAAGGTTGTGTAATATCTATCTATCTATCTATCTATCTATCTATCTATCTATCATAAGACTTTCCTAATATTCTCCTAAAGTTCTTCTATAATAGACAAGGTCATGTTACAGTCATGTCATAGCAAACATCAATGCTATAGTTCATGTTTTTGTCACTTAGCCATATGGCCAAATCAGGCCTTTCATTCATGGCAAATCTTGTGGTTTAGATAAATATCATCTATTGTAAAAAGCTGTATTTGTGGTTATACCAGATAAGACATTGGTGATACTCATCAGCAACTGATGAGATTACTTGACAAAGATAGGGTTTTATTTATCAGAAAAGAAAATACTGATAAATGAGATTACCAGTTAATAAAATTAAAAATGCAATTAAATTGTCAATACACCATCTTTACAGTCGTTTTTTATTAAGATAAGCTATATTACTTTTGGGTCAGTTTTGTCTTCATGAATAAAATTCGATCGCTCGTATTTATCAGATTTGCAAAATTCATAACATTTTGCAAAGGCAAGAGATAGGAAATTTAGGCAAAAACATAGCCTTAGTTGTGTAAGTGCTGCTTTAGACAGCCTCAAATCAGGAAACAGAGGCATAGTAATGGCAGCATAATGAGAGATCCTGCTGATCTCCTCCAGTTTGTTACTAGCCTTCGGCACTCACCCGAATCATTGGCTAGCCTCAGAGCCTTGCTCTCAGTGAGGGAGGACATCTCATAGAATGCCTGGTGCTCTGCTGCTTATTCAAAGCCATTAAAATGCACACTCTTGCAGTATATCACAGTGTCAGACAGCTCCTTGGCAAGCTTCAACTTTGCAGCCTAAAAATAACAATGATTATATCATCAGGTAATGCAGAGCCCCCCACTTTCCCTGTAAAATGAATATATCTGTGTATTACGGAAAGCCTGCACTTAAATCCGGATAGCTTACTGTGCTTTTCTTGGCATTGACTTTAGACTTGACCGTCTCATCATCCATTTCTGCAGCTTCATCCTCATCAGACACATCATCAGCCTCTGTGGTGCCATTGCTGACACCATTCTTCAGACTGTCTTCTAACTTGTTCAGCTTCTTACCCTTCACCAGGATTTTTCCTTTTAGTTGCTGAAAATAAATGCAAGTTAGAGTTTACAAGAAGGGAAACTGTGATGGCTTTGGATTAATTGTATTTTTTAACAGTGCTTACATATTTTTTTATTGACTTTTACTTTACAAATAAATATTGGTATCCAGGTGCATGTATGACCCAGAATTCTCAAAATACGAAGCGTTTTCTAAAGGGAACACACATGACTGTATGCCTTCAGGTGCATTTTTTCTCACTGAAATGCCATATAGTTCATGGCTGGGACACCGTTTGCTTGTTCATTTTTTAAATATTTATCCTGGGTTCTTTGGCTTCTTATCACAAAACATAAATCTACTGGTGAGTTACTTTCCTATATACTGAAAGGTGCATTGAAAGAAACATGCATTAGATTTGTGCTATGTGCCAAGAAAACACTATTAATATTGATATTAAAGAACAGTTTTTTTTATAGCGCAAACATATTACACAGCTCTCTACATAAAATACAGAAAATGTGCAGAAAACAAAAAATGGTTGCAGTTTCTGACCCAAACAGCCTTGGTGTAATGCTCTGCTGATCCGGCAAACCTGGAATGGATTCTAAAAAGTAATTTGCCATTTGTTAGCAAATGTTTCAGTCCTGGACCAGATCAACTGTAGGTTTGCTGGATCACCCAGCTTTACTGATGAAAGTGTATCCTCCCCAGTCTTGGAGAGCTGTAATAAATCAGGCCCACTGGCTTTAGGTGCTTATCATTCCCTTACCCCATACATTACGCAGATAAGAGTTCTGGCTTGATCTGGGTCAGTAAGTCAAAAACTAATGAAACCAGACATTGAGACAGCCACACAGCCATTATTTTTTTACAAGGTTAACAATGACACACATACATGTTTTGTATTATACAAAGATTGTGTAATAATTTCCACATTCTATCTGATAAATCTGTAGAACAGATATGATTGATGTATTATGTGTTATTGTTTAAAAACATTGGTGCATTTTAATAAAAGATTGTGGGCTGTTAAGTTCGCAAAATTAAATATCACTCTGCAAAAGAACTTTATTTTACTTAGTTTAGTAAATGTGTTAAAATTTTACCTTCTAAAAACACCCAATCATGTGAAGAAAATGTAAAAAAACATATTTGGTTGGCTAAAGTCAACTCATTCACTAAGCTAAATGAAATTTCGTTGCACTACAAATAAATCTTCATATAATTATAATAATTATTCACTATTTTCTTTTAACAGGTTTTTGTGTTTTTGGTAAGGATTATTATTAAATTTATTAAATATTGGTTGAGTTATGCCTAAGAATGTTGACCTACAATGTAAAATAATTTTCCATGCCAAAAAAAAAAAAATGTAACACTTTTTGCATGGAAATACGGACAGAATTAGAACGCTAGGCGGGTTGATAAATCAGGCCCATTGAAACAATTCATCTTTATTTCCTCCACTAGGTGGCAGGCTTAGCCAACACAACCCACCAATCCATTTCCTGTTCCTTCACTTTCCTAAATGCCAGCTGACATCTGGAGCAAATTATCTGATAATCAGACAGATATGTGTAGGGGTATCCTAGATGTGCAATGCTTTTAAAATGTAACATGCCCCTTTTTCTGTTTTGCCGAGTAGCTATCCAAAGAGAGACGTTTCTTTTTATAATATGTTAAAATGGTATCTACAAAAATAAACATCTAAGCTATCCTTTATAGTGAGACAGCATCAGCATGGTCTTTGAGATCATTGTATCTGAAACACAGCTAGCTCTTGCTACGTGTGACTATTGCCATTGCACAAAGCACAAAATTGCTGGGTGTGACCAGAGTCTCCAATATTAGATTTCTAATTGTGACATCTGTTTTTAAGTTCCCCTTCCTTTTTCGGGCTTCTATAAATGGCAATCACCATGGGCTGACACAACACACTTCAATCAGCTGAATGTGAGTTAGTAATGGTGAATCAGAATCTTGCAGTAGGCGGTATTATCTTGTAGGAATGGCTTCATACTACTAAATCAACTACTACATGTTTACAGTAAATCAGTGGCAATGAGATAAATCCAGAAGCCACCTTTGTAACAAGGCAGCATGCCTGAATATGTTAGTAACTAGTAATCAGTCTGATAATATTACATCACAAGATAATACAACAGCAGTGTACATCCTTTGCTAACATATAACTAATCTTTTATAAAAATGGTTTAGCACCGGTGGCCTAATGGCTCTGGTCTTGACATGCAATTATTGTTAAAGTAGAACTAAACTCAAAATACAAAAAGTCACCAGGAGATTTTGGCAGACGAGACATGCAAAGTCACTTTTTCCTAACAAAAATAAAACTATTGGTGGATTCATTCTTTTTGCCTACACAGCATGGTGCATTTGCCATGCAGTGTAGAGTCGGGCTCTATTTCTGGCACTGCCAAGAATAGACTTTGATGCTGAAGAAAATTAGTAGCATCATCAATGAATGAAGAGGATCACTGCAGACTCAGAGTCAGTGGGGAGAAAGACTGCTTTGGGGGATGCAGCAGTGACACCATCACTGATCTGTTGCAGGGCAATGAGGATCTGAAAACATAGAGGCGTGTCATATTGGCATATGGCAGAACTGCAAATTCATAAACAGCAGTGATGTAAAAATAATGATGGCATCAATCAGATCTATGAGTCTCAGTGCTCCAAATTGGAGAACAAAATCACTCCAGAAGATTTATTTTACTTGAACTAGAAAACCCAAACTTATGTCTTCCTCCTCAGATCAGCAGAAGTATTTATTTTGCCCTTTCTTATATAACACACCCAAAGTTTTATCTTACCTCTGGGGATGGGAAGTCCTTTACTTTTCCTTCAGCAGGCATCAACAGCAGCATATCCCCCAGTATGTCTTTCATGTGCTTAGCCATTGTCTTCTGCTGATCCAGGCTGCAGTGATTCTCCAGGGAGATGATCACAGGGTACGGAGAGGTCTACGAGAGAAAAGAGAAAAAATAAGATACTGTGCTAGAAAACTGTTTATTGTGCAAAGTTCTAGTGCTACATCTAGTGATTTCTATACTATAGTGAAACCTACTGCTATTAAAAGGTCACTAAACTAAGCCATCATATAGTTTAACACTTAATACAGCAATAAAGAAAATGCTAAAAAACAAATATAAAAGAAAATGACACAGAACAACCCTTCTTACTTTGAATGCATAGTTTTTTATGGCTGTTATGACATCTTTGAAGAGGATCTTTGACGTCAAGGTATACCCATGATAAATTACAGGCTCGCCATTCGGTCCATCCCAGCAGTCCAGCTCCACGCACCGACATCCTTTTGTGAGAGCCCTGGTTTTAAAGCAGAAGTATAAACGTCAATTGCAGCCATCAAAACCCAATTTTAAAGTGTCTTTGTAGGTTGCAATATTTCCAGTTCCTTATTTGTAATACCATGAAAAGCAGAAATTAGCATATGAGCATACTGCTTTTAAATTTTACAATTTTGTAAATTTTAGGTGAATTTTCCTAGTAAATGATTTAAAAAATGATAATTATTAACTACCTTTGAAAGTTGGGTGAATACTACATTCACCACTTTATTAATATGTTCTTTAGTTGGAGTCTATGACCCCACATTCAATTTGGGGTGCCTGCATACTATACAGCTGATAAGTGCCACACAATACAACTGTCCCTCGAATGGCCTGTTACTCAAACATTTATCTAGTTGATATCAGTATTATATTACGTGCAAAGGTATGTGTTGGCGTCATTCCAACTCACCTTATGTAGGCCTCAGTACTGCTTGGACCTTTTAGCTGGTCTTCCATCAAGTAAGTGTTGTGTGAAGATGAAATGAAGTAATGATTCAGCGGTTGCTTCATGTCTTGATAAATTTTACTGTGTGCTGGGTTAAATGCACTCCCATCATCCGACAGCAGGTATATAAGGAAGCCATCTTTGGTCAGGGACTGTTTCTTCTTAGCTTTAAAACAACAACACATGGCAATTAAATACCACAATTTATGGTAGGAGTTTATTTTATGAATAAAACAAGGAGTGCAGGTAAAACCTCTAATAAAAGAGAACATGGTTTGAAACACAATTAGGCTTCTGCAGTGCCATATTTGACCCAAAAGTTTGCGGCCAAAACAGAGTTCAGTTGTACATGCAATGATTTTGCAGTGGTGTCAAAAGTGCTTCAAACTGCTGCCAAAGGCACACTGCATTTGCCCATCACAGCCCCCTGACACTAATTACTCATGTGGAGCTAATCAGCATCAGGGCGATTTTAAAAGTTTGATTCTTGTTAGTGGTTGTAGGGAGGAAATAACTAATTTCTAGTAAGAACCTTGGATGGCTGGAGTTTGTAGGTGGCCTGGAGCTTCCAGTGTCTACCTGGAGTACTGTATGGTATGATTCTAAAGATGTTTATCACTGTACACACCCCTTTACTATACACACTCAGAAGTGTAAAGGCTGTCAATTGGCATCACATTATTTTCTATGGGGCCAAACGCAGCATTTTGAGATACAGAAAAATTACTTCTGAGCTCTATTAAATGAAAAAGTAAAAATATAGATGGAAACAGGACAATAAAACTAGTGAGGGGGATTCTCCTCTTAGACAGGTGCCAACAATGGAAGATGTTCCTTTCATTTTTGTTCTGAGTAGCAATTGTCTCCCGTTTGAATAATAGGTACATCTGCCAAACACAAACACGTACAGTGTTAAAAATTGACAGACGGTTTGTTTTCCATCACATCCCAAAAAAAACTATAGTTTTCTTAGTGTTTGACTGTTCAATTGCGGTCTCAACAACTTTGTGTATGTGATCCTCCAGAGTGCAGTTTGCTATATTCCTGGGAGCAGCTAACCAATGAGTTTGCCACAGCAAGTCTGAAAGGGGCCTACAAATTTGCACACTGATGGCCTTTATGCTCCCTTGGGCAAAGACTAATTCAACTTTGCTAGGACTTTAATGTCTCCTTCTTAGTGTGCGGATTAGTAACATTTTTGTACACAGAGGAGATTTGAACTGACTTTCTGTCTTTGGACGAAATTATCTATAAACAAGGTCACACAAGACACCAACGCTTCCCCACTATATCTGAAATGAAATACGTTTTAATGTTTAAATGTTAGCTCTGTGTCGTTCTAAGTTTGCTTTTACTATGCTTGAACTTATCATTATTATACTTTTCCTAATTTGAATTGCTACTCCTCCCTAATATTATAGCTCCGGTGAATTTTGTATATTTTGTGGTCACCCTACATGGTGTCCAACCTGAAACACAAATAAATTACAAATAAATCTCACTGTTTAATTGCCAAAAAAACAAACAAACACCCTTCTTCTTTTCCTTTTATATATATATTGTAATTAAAAAAAAAAATTTTTTTCCTAATTAGATTTTACATTTTAACATTTTTCTGATTGGTGTTTTTGGACAACACAGCTTTTTCTTTTTTTTGCTTGGCACTACACGTGGTATCTACTTCCCCCAAAAAGGTATAATTGCAGCAAATGTGGTAGGACCATCGTCTAGAGATAATTGCTCACCTTCCTCACTTGGCTCATACTTGTTTATCAGGGAGACTGCTTGCTCCAGGCTTATGGCCTCCCTCTGTTCTTCACTCAGAAATTTGTGCAGCTTTTCAGCAGACATGAGATATTCACTGCTCTTGTAGGTGGAGAATATTACATCTATCTCTTCTCGCATTGTCAGGATTTTATAAAATTCTTCAATTTCATCATCCTCCAGAGCTCCAGTCTGTGATTTATCACATTGCTAAAAATGAATAATACACCATGATTAAATTCTTCTGATATTATGTTTTTACTTTTTTTTTTTTTTTAATCTGCAAAACACTATATATTAGTAGAGAAATTGCCAGTTCTTCCAATGTCTGATGGCTCCTTTGAATATACATTATATTTAGACTGTATTTAAACCTTTCCATGGGTGTTTTTTTATTTATCTCCATACATACCCAAAGGAAGAATTCAGTATTACAGAGGTGTTTCCCTTTTTTTATTGTGTCCTCCAGTGAGCTCCTGGACGGATTGCTTGGACCCAAACTATTAATGTGCTGCCCCCCCCCAGAACTTCCTGTTAGATCCCAATGGACAGGAAGTGCACCGTGAACTAGACCATTAATGGTGCAGCACTTTGTACCCTTTTGCTATAACACAATACAAAGATTTCACCAATACTGCTTGTATTGAGAACCTACCTGGAATATTTGTTTTGCATAGTTTTCATCAGTCTCAATATTCACTTCTTGCAAGAAGCGCTTCAACTCTTTAAGGCTCATCTTGTTGTCTTTGTTTTTGTCTGCTTTACGTAGACATGTGTGAATCCAACTTTTTAAGGCATTAAGGAACAAAGCTTAGCTTTATATACTTAGATTCATTATACTATATGTTGCAAATTTTACCTTGGAATATTGTAGAGCCACCCTGGAATACCTGAAGATTATCATATGCACACAATAGCCACCTTACATGGCTGCTGGGTATGGTGCACCTACTCAAACACCTTACTATTTGTAAGGAAGGCCACACATTTGTATAGGTATGGACCACCCTAAAATACCATAAGACTCCAATATGTACACAATGACCACCTTACACGGTTGCTGGGTCCGTTGCATCTACTCACGCATCTTACTATAGGTAAGGGGGGCTGCAAAATTGTATAGGGATGGGCCACCCTAGAATACCATAAAACTTCAATATGTATGCAATGACCACCCTACATGGTTGCTGCATCTGTGCTCAAGCCAGTAATGAAAAGAAATGGTTGATATAACTCTGTCAGAATGCTCATTCTGAGACAGTCTTCATAAATCTATGGATGGTGTAAAGATTAAGCAAACCATAAACTCAATTAACAAAAATATTTTGTCAAATCTAATGTATTTTTTACCAGGCTGCCAACATCCCTAATTTTTATGATACAAAACAAAACATCTCAATGAATGGATCTTTTAGGGCAGTCAAAACCAAAGATAATATTTTATATAAAAATAAAATTTTATTTTGTTAAATATAAAAAGAAACTATACAGAAATCAAACAATAAACTCAGATAATGTACTGAGGTCCTAGGAAGCACTATTATGTCTGTTTTTCTATTCATGAGCTAGCTGTCAAAATACCAGGAGGGCATACTAGCTTAGAATTGTATTAAGTTTTAGAAAAAAATTCAGTTACTAAACATTTGGCACCTTGATAAATAATCCAGCACCATGTGTAACCTAAGGTCTAAAAATTTTAACATACTGATCTATAATACTTGTACCCAAACCAATGGATAATTCATGTATAATCCATATCTCCTGTTTTTGCCCAAAGACACAAAATACATTTAACATTTCAAGGTCGGACAAGTTAGTAAATATAGGAGCAGCTGGTGCCTCTCTACACCACACCAGTCTGGGTCAGCTAGTAATTACAAGATCTTGCTAGCTAGAGATGGTTTTCATACATATATTTATCCTGTGACCTACACCCAACATGTAGAGGCCTCTATAATTAAAGAAATACGTGTACGTATGATAAGCCATGTACCACAAAAAGTAGAACCTTGGATATGTTGGAGGACAGTCTGTTTGTCTTGGTTATATATAATCGTTATATTGCTGTGTTAGAGAGACCTGGGGGTGTGTAGGTGTGTCTGCACATGTGATAGTGTATAAAACATCACATGACATAATTGTTAGATAACGAGTCATATACTATGATAAGCTTCTGCACCAATATACCTAGGGTTGGGAATAACTTCCAAAACAGAATATTGTGATACACAACCCAGTCCCCTTCCATCGTGCTCAGAAGTAGTATTGCCCATAATTAAAGGCTTATTCAACCTAAAACTGAAATGTTGGCTCTAGATAAATGGCATCAGGCAAAACCACCCACCAGCTTTTTATATCTCTCTAGGACATCTTCGAGGAGACGTCTGTGCCCAAGGTCTCAGTTCCAACCTTTTCATGTACGGGGGGGGGGTCACATTTTTTTTTCTATTTCATACATAAACAAGATTTAGCAGAAGTTACTGTTTAATTATATTGCAATTGTCAAATCTGAAACTAGTGAAAAAGGTGATTTATGTGATGTTATTTGCATGCATGTAATCTATGCGCTGAATTTCACTAGTTGCAGCTAGCAATATGGAAAAAAAGTGCTACAAGAAACATACAAGCTGTGCTAGTTTAAAGAAAAATTCTGGCACTGGGATAATCTGAAACACCGTGCACCCATTCTCTGATGCGGGATATGTTCGTTTTGTCTCAGGGATAACCCTTTCTCCTGCACCTCTCTCCACAGTTCCACAGCAGCTGTTCCTTGTGGCTTTTTTTCTCCTGTACCAAAATGTGAGCACAAAAGAGTTTGGAATAAGGTTTACAGTATCCCCTTAACAAAACATTCAACATATTGTGCATAAGTTGGGGATGGGGGTACAATGTTTGGCTTTTTTTTAGCTGCCCAGAGTTGGACTTCACTGTTTCCTTTTTGAAATAGCTTTCAGATTGTCCTAAAGATTCTATTGTTTCAATACTCAATTAATGAATGGAATGAGTACACAAGAAAGGACCTCTGATTTTTCCAACCATTCCAAACTGAATACTAATACCAGCTTAGTGACTTAACTGTATTTTAACCAGAGGGTCATATTAACAGCCAGACAACCAGAATGTTTAGAAAAGCAGTCGCCAAACAGTGGTCCATGAGAAAATTTTGGTGGTCTGTGGCTCTGGCCAGTGCGTCCCCCAGCAGGGTCAGGAGAAGGACCCCACGGGGGGGTAAAGGCCAGAGCAGCCGGCCATGTTATTTATATGGATCACAGGTTGGGGGCAGTGGGCGGGCTGTATCCTTTAAGTGACACACAGCTACCCGTATATTCGCGGTCCGGACTACATGCATTTAGGTTGGAGACCACTGATTTAGAAGACCAACAAATATAACCCCCATTAATACTTCAGGTTAGAGCTACATTTTTAGTTCCACAGTTTGCTAGTTAGAATATATTCAAGTAGGCAGGAATATTCAGATTTGCTTTTTCATGCTTGGATTTTTGGATAACTGCATAACAATTATCTCCTGAAAAAAGGCAAACAGATTCAATAAATCACTTCATTTTGACCTAGAAATTACACAAATAATCTTTGTAAGAAGGATACTGTTGTAACTTCTGCTTGTGGTTCATGGATCGTGAGTTGTTTATTATTTTACCTAACCCTCCTGTCCACCGAGCAGCCTCTTCATTAGTGTTGGCTATGAGGTCAAGTTTCTTCCGATGCCCCTTGAAGACTATGGAAAAGCAGCGCTCGCTTGGCATATCCCGAGCATACCGTTTCATCCCTTCAGTCTCATGGCCGGGGCGCACATCTTCAATGTCGTCAACACTGACTGTCCAAGAAAAAGAAAAATTTTGTAGTTAGGAGACAGAACTTACTGATGCAAAAGATAGAATCTACAGGACCGAAAAAGAACAAAAAAAAGTCTGACATGCAATGCGATTTATACAAAAGTTTATTCATGGTATAAAAATAATTGCACTTCCATGGTGTCAAATAAATTTACGGGACTTTACTAAAAAAATATTTACATAATTGCCTATTCCTTGCTAAGTGATTTTTTAGTTTGCTTGCAAGATAAGTGATGATTCAATTGAACATTCATGAAAATGAACATGTTATATTCTATTATTAAATGCACCCCATTGTCCTGCAAACTAACTTCTACACCAAGCGATACCATACAGCAGTAAACCCTACTCCATCAGGAGAACATTGGCAGAAAGTCACCACCAAAAATATGCAGCTAAGAGCCAAGATAGTGAGGACTGATCCACGTTGCCTTGCAGTAAAACCACAAAAATTCAACAAAGCTCTTATGGAAAATCAACGGTACACAATAAAATTGCTTAGAGTCAATCTAATAAAAATGGAGCAAAGATCTGCTGCAATTAGCTGCTCCCAAAAACCTCTTTGCATCGTGTTCCATAAATACATTTCGCAGGCTGTAAAACAATCTCCAGTACTAGCTGCTCCTAGTAAGTTGAGTAATAAAAAGTTGTTAATAAAAATTAAGAAAGATGCCTAATTTCATTGAGGGATGCAAATGAGAGTTCCAGGAAATCCCGCTGACTGCATACTACTGCCATTGTGGGGAGGAAAAGGTTTCGGCTGCTTGCTAAAAAAGAACTGAAACCGCCCTTGCTTAAAATTATTAACCCATCATCATTCCTTTAATATTTTAAATTTAAAACTCCCAAAAGTTCTAAGGAATTATTAAGCCCCACAAATTATATGTAATTCTGAACAGCGGCATTGATACTAGGATAGCAAGAGGTGGGCAGGGCGCTGAGCCAAAAAAGAGCTTTACAGCATTGCAGGGCTGTATCAATCTCACACTGTGGGCATGCTGTCAATTGAGAGGTGGGTGAATGATTCTATGATAAATGTGGCAATGCAAATTCACTGGTCAATCAGAAGGCTTGTGGCAGGTTGACGACCAAACTGTGCCACTCAAATGTGGCATAAAATAGTGAGGTCACTGATCTAGTGATGATATCCAAAAGGGACACCATATGACTGAGTAAAAAGAATAACACAATAATTGAGAAGTAGAACAGTTTATATGTTTATAGGGTGCATTGCATTGCAAAATATGAAGAGTGATAATTTATCAGCCTGAAACCTCAAGAGGAAATACATTTTCCAGCAGTGGCCACTACATGATACCTTCAACATCCTCTGTAAGACACACACGCTTATCCTGTTGGCAGAGTATGTTCTGTCTAGAGATTTGCCTGACAGGGAAAGGAGAGATTTATGTCCACTTTCCTAGCAAGGAAAAACATTACAGAAAAAAAGGATTATCATAAAAAGTTACATGGATATTGAAGGGGAAAGCTGAGAAACACAGACTCTGAGGAAAAGTGAATGTCTAAACAATTTGTTTTAAAGACAATCTGCAGGCAAGAAATATATGAAACTCCTAAAGTTTTTGGTTGTTCTTAAAGCTCTGTTATTAACAGGAAAAAGTTGGGTACAATGACCCTAAGAAAAAGACGAGTGATATTCACCTTTCTGGCAGCTGGAGAATGTAATCTCTACTCACTTTATTAACGGTTTTATTATGTAGTTTAGGAGGCTTATGTATTATTTATTTTATTGTTGGCTAGAGTTCTGCTTAAGTTGAAAAACACACTTAATCTTAAATTATACTAAATGGATTTTGTATAAATATATTGTAGCCAATTTAACCATACTTATTGTAGTGCAATGAGCTGCCTTGTAACTTCCTAATACAATTCTGGGATGGGAAATGGGAGCGGCACCTCGAGGGTTGGTGCATGAACCAGGGAACACATTGGAAAGATGCATGAATGAGCGCTGATATATAACACCATTCTGCTCTAGCACCCCGCTGCTCTTTTTCCCCTTTACTTGTATTTCAGTTGTTCATGGATCCGCCAGGACAGATCCATGAACGACATCGGACGAGCACTGTACACATGCCGGATTCTGAAGTGATGATCGGACAAGAATCATCTCACATGTGTATGTAGCCTTAGGCTGATAGATGTCAGACTACTATCACTGAAAATGATCTTTCATGCTCATTTCCAGTGACAGATGAATGAGCTAATGCTGTACACACATTTCTGCCCTGTTCTATAAAAGGGGAAGCCGAGCCAGGGGATCTCCAAAGAAAAGCTCAGCAGACATTCCCGATTGATCATTCACCAATCTTCCAGGGTGGATTGATGAAAAATGTCAGGGGACTAATGTACACTTGCTGGATTTTTGCCCAAGATGAGCATGATTCTTCATCTCTGGCAACAATCATCTGTAGTATCTACATATCTTTAAATTTCCATAAATATGGAAGAAAGGATGTCCGGATAGTTTGGAGAGGTATCATGTGATTAGATGAACTAGGAAAAGATTATCTGGGGTTTGAAACTACCTTTATGAATGCTGATTGATTATGTACAATGTAAAAGACTAACTAATAATTGACACCTAAATGTGCATTCATCAAATATTTAGAGTCAGCCCTGTCCACCCAAACTTGCACACCCAACAATTTACTTGTCATATTTGAAATTATTTTAGTAATCCATCTAAAATGACTGCGGAGAGTTAATACTTATACAGATGCCTGATCACTGTACATGGTTTTACAATCTGTCACATAAAAAAACGGCTGTTGATTACCAACATCAACAATACAACAACCTATTTTACACCCCTTCTGTGTTATATATCTAGCTGTCAGAACCCATTCACCCCTTGTGCTGGATCAGTGTTCAAAGCCACAGATTGACTGTCTCTGCAGGCACGCCATCCTTAAACAGAGAGCATGTGACCATTCAGGGATAAGTTGTAGAACTGGTTATCTTACAAATAGGCCTCCAGCAAATTAAATGCATTTAGTTTTCCCAATGTTTTAATTATTCACGTGTAAAAGATCAATTATCCAAACTGTACCAAAACGTGATAAAAATTTTGTTTCTATCTATATATAAAATATATAGGCAGCAATATTTGCTTATTCATATGCCAGCTTTGCTGTGTACTTTACTGCTCCTTTTCACAATACACATCGATGAGTTGGCTGATTAATGGAAAACAATGAAGTTCCTACAGATACATATAAATGTATGTAAAAAAAAAATTACAAAATTATGCAGGCCATACATTCCAATGAAACCTAAAACTATGTAACCACTGAATAAATACTGTTACTTTGTGTTCCAACAAATGATAGCCTATCACACATAAAGAACATACAGATCAGCGTACACATTCATATATGCATACACCAATCAGTAATGATAATAGTCTGAATCACTTGCTGGTTTCTGAATATTTCCTAAGATATGAACAGGAGTATTTCTCTGATTTGCTCTTCCCAATATGGAGTTCATTCCATTGTATTCAAAGTATTTTTACACTTTGTTACATTTTTTTTTATATCTTTTTCTGTTGTTATTAAATAAGCTTTACCAGCACATTTATCAGCAAAAAATGAAACTTCCGTAGCAGGGTGATGACTGTATTTGACATAAAGCTCTTTGCAGACTTGAAGAGAAAAATTGTTCAGTTGCACAGACTGCAAATACAATTCTGGGGGATTTTGCTTACACATGACATAGAAGATGTCAAAGTTACAAGGAAGGGAAAGGAAATTGTTTACACTTTAGGAGAAATCACAGCTGGCTGCAAATTCAAACCAATAGCTAATTTTTAAAAACTTCGAATTAGATCAATTAAGGACAGTATCTGAGTTTTCAGCAGACTTGTAGTTTCCTTTACTAGTATGTTTAGTATGAAGATCAATGAACACAAGGTCACTTGTGTGTGTAAGAATTACCATGTAATGTAAAGTAGTGGTTAGCCATCAATCGTGCTGTAAAATGAACTATTACCACTTATGTTGTAAACAGATTATATCTGCTTAGGGCACACAGGGTAATTAGTTGCTGTTCATGACTTTCAATGCAGACATAATTAAAAACATATTAAATGTTTGGAATTGATGTTGTAAATGTATATGTTTAATATGGAAATACAGGTCAAAAGTCACTTATTAGAAAGTCAGATCATACCAGATAGCTTGGTGTGTACAGAAGCTGGCTGCAGGCCTGCATGGGAAAACAGACATACCACAGCCAAGCCAGAGCATACTTTTCTTGTTATACGTATATTTATTTAACATCTGAATACAAAGTCCGGTCATAAATATGCTAAGTCACCGGTATGAAGTAGATATCTTTGATTTTTTTCCAGCCAACAAACACACCCTTTAGTAGCCTTTCAATTTTCAACATGCAGCATCCTTAAATTGTTTGCAGCCCCACAGGTTCAAATTTAAACCATTTTTTACCATTCAGAAGAAATAATTGTTGTTGGAAAGGATCTTTTACAATCTCTTCCAAAAGTCTGAACGATGCATGAACGAGTGCTGTACATAAAGCTCCATTCTGCTCTATGGAGAGGGAAGGGGTTTTTTTATATAAGCAACAAATGCTATTCAAAATCATCCTACATTATATTTACCTCTTCTACAACTGCTCAAATTTCACATCATTTTCCACTGGGATCTGAAACGCAGTCCCACGTGTAGCTCAGTTCTGCTTATGTTTCAGGTACTAGTGTAAGCAGTATAAGAGTTTAAGTAAGGCACATCATTCAAGTGTGTATCAAGAGCTACAAACTCAAAAAAATGACTGCAGGCCCAAAAAGTTTAGAACTCTTGGTTCAGTAAATGACACCAGCTTGCAGGTAACAAGATATTAAGTTTTTTTTAAGACTGCAAATTGTCCATTTCTATGGCTGCTCTCCAAGACTAGACTGGCAGGTAATATCAAAGAACACAGAACAAAAATAGGAAGGTTTACAATTAACAGTATGATAAAACAAACTGCAAAGCCTATGCCAACGCATACTAGGTTTAAAAGCTGCGTACAAACATAATTTTTCTTTCTGTCGCTGCTAACAATCTTGATAATGTCCAGTGACAGTAATATAAACAAGTGCTGTACATGCATACATGCTAGAGTAATAGAAAGAGGAGGATGAGCATGAGACACCTTGATGTGTTCTACTTTGTAAAGATATACCACCACAGTGGATCACGAAACATTGTTGGCTGACCACTGAAAACATTAGATTTTTTTTAATTAACATTAATAGTAATAGAACTCAAGTCTATAATGTAATTAGTACTACAGCTTTAAAACAACCAAAAAGTCTCAAAAAATATATGGTCCAAAATCAGTGAGACTAAATCAAGGTGAATAAAGCACCAGGACCAGATGGCTTACACTCATGTGTTCTCAGAGAGCTAAGCTTTGCTATATGTCAGTCAATGTGGTTCCTATAGTTTAAAAAGGGAATAATAACATATTCCCCTGAGTGCTGGAGATGTGGACAAGAAGCTGTCTCTATGACACATAATTGGAGCTCTTGCCCTGCTGTGCACAACAAACTTATGGATGATGACCTGTCTCCACACCCACATATTACTTTATTATTTCTATTCTTCCTGGCTCTAATAAAGTTTAAAAGTGGGGTCTTTTACGTCATTTTATTGGTGGCAGGCCATAGAATAATTGCTCGTCATTGGGGTTCTTCTGTAGCCCCTACCATGATGGAATGGATGGTGGGAATGGACACTATAGCCAGATTTGAATACCAGATATCACAGGAGGAAATGGGATCTCAGCAACAAAAACAGGGGTGGAATATTTGGGTGATGTTTAGATTGTCTTCGGATGTCAACACATATCTTCAATAATGCGTTGTATATTGTATAAGCAGAATCAGGCTTTAGGGTTGGTACATGACGTTTAAAAGGTATTTATTGTGGTGCTATTCATATGCTATTTATTTGTGCCATTTTGTTTTTCTTCTTTGTTTGATGTTATCTTGTTTTGTAATTTGTTAAATCTCAATCTCAAAAATATATTATACATAAAAAAGGGAATAAGGCAAATTAAACTTTTAAAATTAGGAAGATAGTGAGGAGTTTATTTAATGACCACATTGTAAAGTTTTGCTAGAAAACAATACTTTAATCTACAGTCAACATAGGTTCACAAAAAAACAAAGTAATCAAACAAATCCACTTTCTTTTTATCAAGAAATATAAACACCAAAGGCATGCCAAAGCAGTGGCTGTGTATATAGCATACTTGGATTTTGCAATCATTTAACACAATAGTCACCTATAACTATTGTATATGGTAAGGTTAGTTGACTTAGAAAGCTCAGTAGGTAAAAAGAAAGAAAACTATCTTAAAGGCCATATTCATTGACAAATGATTCAGACTCTGAATGTTCTAAAGTTGTTAGTGGTGTGCACCTCAAAGTCCTAGAAGGATTATTCCTAATCCTAAAGAAAAAGTCCTAGGATTATTTTACTTACAAGCAGACCCGAATGCACAGTTTGGCAACTATGGCAAATGCGGTTTAATGTTTATAAATTTAAAGTTATAAGCTTGGTAGCTAATAATATGCATGTGTGATACATTTTTGGGGAGCACAACTAGGGGAATAAATAAATGAGCACGATTTGGATGTCCTGGAAGATCAATGACTTACTCATAGTGTGCAATGCCAAGCTGCAGTTTCCAAGAAATCAGAATAATTTTGTGTTAAATGAGGAATAGATTCAGATATAGGGACATCATCTTGTCCCTTTACAAAGCATTAAGACATCCTCACCTGAAATTTGCAGCTCGGTTTGGGCACCAGTTCACAAAAAAAGATGTTTTAGAACTATACGAAGTGTACAGAGAAAACCAAATAAATAGTTCCAAGAAGAAGCTCAGCTATGAACAAAGATTAGCTGAACTGAATTTATTCTCTTTTGAGTAGTGGTGGAGGGTATGATAACTTTGTTGTAAGTATAAAAATTGTCTGGAGGAAGAGAGGTTATAGCTTCAAATAAAGAAAGACTTCTTTACAGTAAGGGCTGTGGAAAGGTGGAACTTATTCGCCTAGGACATAGTTTTAGCCAGTTTAGTTGTTTGATACAGCTGGATGAAATTCTAAATTGATAGAATATAACCAGCTATACAAATTTTAGCTAATAATGTAATGATATAGTTAGCATTGTTGATTCAAGGAATATCGTTTACCTTGTTTGAATGAATTAGATTATGCTTTGTCCTCTGTATTACCTGTAGATTTACAGTTTTCTAATTAATCTCTCGGTTAATATTTCAACCTGGATATGTAACTTTCAGGTTTAAGACAGATGCAGTGTACCAAGGTGATCAACTGCCTGTCTGGCTTTTCATCTTCTTATTGACAAGCATTGCTAAAAGCAAAAGGCAGCTATTTAACTACAATGGGAAACAATAAATGGAACAGTTGTATAACAAATACTATAGTTTGCATATTATTGCAATGAACAAATAGGCGATAGGAAAGTTATATTGTATATACACACAGTTCTAAATACCCCTAAAGCAATCTAATTTACAAAATGTGGTAGACTCCAGCATGACTGTGTAAGAATGAAAACAGCTACACTTGATGTAGAATACTATAGTACAGACATAATGCCATAAAACCTAATATTTCATCACACCTCCTACCACCACAATAACACACAAACACAAGCTGTAATAGAAAATAATGTACATTACATACATAAAAACTGTTTGTTACAATCAAGAGCTAATTGTCTACTAATTATTAATATTAAACAGGATTTATATATCGCCAACATATTACGCAGAGCTGTACATTAAATAAGCATGTTTTCGTGGTGCTAAGAACAGGGATGACTTCTAAAATATTGTAGGGTTGATTACATGGACAGTTACCATTTACTGTGCACACTCCAGGCACCCAGGAAAAAATCACCTTTTTAACCACACTCATTCATCTCAATTAAAATGTGAGGGCTTTGTGGTTACAATTTGTTTTGTTTTTTTTTTTAACAGAGAAACTGCTTTCACAACCACAGGAAAACCATCCACATAAAAAACCCCTACTGTTCAAATAAAATCATAATTTTACAATAAACCTTTAACACAGACAGTATCTATACCACAGGATCAGAGCACATTCCAGGGTTTCCAAAGAATGTTTCTTTTGGAATGTTTTTCTCCAATGGAAACTCTCAATGGAAAGATGATAAGGAATGATAGGGATTCAGTCACTCTTCTGATTAATATATGTATATATAAATTAGGCTTATAGGGGCCATGCTGATCCATTAGTTTTCCCATCCAACTGTTCCTGTGCATTGAGGCGGTTGTAAATTCTTGTTTCTTTTCATTCTCAGGTCTCAGATCTCTAGCAATCCCTGGATAGATGTGTAACAACAGACTTTAGACACTTTAACAAAGCACAAATATATAAGACAGGGTTTAGATTTTTAAAACTTCATTTGCTACATACATGCTTGTTTTATTTTGTTACCTATTAGATATTGAGGCTCAGGTTAGAATGATCAAGTTAGCAATGGCAGCTCTGTTTTTTCTATTCTTACTGCTTCTCTCAATCAGCAAAGATACTCGCACATGGAGGGGAACAGGTTAAAGAGCATCTAAAGAAAATAAGTAAAAGTAAAAAGAACAGCTAGTGCTTCCAATAATGCTACAACTGTGTTATATTCACACAAGATGAGATACAGCAGGGTGGCTAAGAGGTTAGCACTCAGGCCTTTGCAGCGTTATCCCCCAGGAATCTCAGCCACGACACTACCTAACATAGGGTCTGGTTTCTCTAGGACTGGAGAGACGATCATGGGAGAACATGGACAAATGTTTTCAAACCTAGACCAGATCTATTCCAGGTTTGCTGGATTATCCAGGTTTTCCCATGGAAGTCTATCCTCTCCATAGAACACATTAAGAGAAAGGTTCATCTGCTTTTCCATGCAGAAAACACAATGATCACTAAACAGCTGGCATCTCTGACAAACAACAACTGTCAGTCTGAATTAGCTAAATATTATTCCAGGTGCATGAAAATAAAAAGTATGGAAAGTCTTAGGGCTAGTTTAGACTAGCTGTCACTCGAAGCTTGTGATACAGTGTGGTTACCACATCCTGAGAATGGCCACAGACCAGATGCAGCAAGAAAGGTGTGGTCCAATAAAGGAGTCACTTAGGGGTGTTTGACAAATATCCACCACCAAGCACCCATCAAAACACCTGGGATGAAGCTAGCAGTCTGTCAACCACACACAGCAGTGCTGGAACCATGGAGGAAGTGAGGAGCTTGAACACCTGTGCTGTATACCTATTCAGGGTCCATGATTTGGAAGGCAGAGGATCAGAACACCCACCAAGCAAGCATGATTCTTTTTAGAACCAGGTCAGCAATGACAGCTCACCTAAAGCTACATACACATGTCCTGATAATCACCTCAGTGCTGATATTGGATGATAGTCTGCTGTGTGTACAGTGCCTTTCGTTCCTCGTTTTTGGATCTGTCCTGGGGGATCTACGAACAATGGAAGTGCACAGCGGAGTGCCGCTCCATTGTTCTCCCCCTCCCCTCTCCATAGAGCAGAACGGCGCTCTATGTACAGTGCTCATTCATGCATCGTTCAGTCTTTTGTCAACAACAATTATTGAATGTGTGTACGCAGCCTAACCACTTCATAAAAGATACACTATAAAAACATTCTATTGCAAAGTTTTATTTAACCATCAAAGTATGATATAGTAATGATGTGAGGTCTTAGGAAGGAAAAAGTAGATGCACAAATAGATCCAGAAAATAGAGGATTCCAAGAGAGTCAATTACCTAGTAGACTGCAGGGAACAAAACGTGAATATAGGGCTGCCAGGCAGCACAGGCAATGGGAAATGTGATCATTACTGCTTTCTTATACAGGTATCAGATGATTTAATTATCATTTTGCATAATGGGGTGGCATTTAGGCAGAACTGTACATGCTTCTATATAATCTAAAAAGTTATATAATTTATGTAATCTTTTTGTAAATTGCTAGTAATCTATACATGTACACTAAAGATAATGTGTGTTAAGAGAAGGGAATTCTAAAGTAAACCATTTCCAGTTTCAACATATGCAAATAATTGTGGTTTGGATATAGTCCAAATTTTGCTGCATTTTCGAAATCTGATCTCAGAATAAGCACTGATTCTTAGAGTTATATGCACGAGGCCTAGTTTAAGCATTGGATATCATAGATAAATAACAAAATATAATAGATTATAATAGGCAGCAGGTGGTCTGCATGTGCAGTCTGGAATCAAACCGCCAGAGTCACATGCCAGATTTTTTGTAAAATGTTGGTTGGTTTGAGTACCTTAATCTGATGAAGCAGACTTCTGTTGTTCTGTGAAACGCGTCATCATCTGTACTATTGAGCACTTAAGCTTATATGGTGTCATATAAATTTTTGTATTCTGCTGTATGTTATATCAAACATGTACAGGTTTTATATTTTGCTGATGTGTACAGTAAAAAAAAAAAAAAGATCTTTGGTCCTTAATGTATTGCTATAAATATTTGAATGTATTATTGATGTAGATATGTTTGAAAGCCCCATTATCTAGTGCCTTACTAAATGAGATTTTGGGGTCCTGTAAAATCTCAGTGTATAGAAGTATGTAACAGGTTTAACATGCAATTTCGATTTTAAGAATAGTCAGACAACTACAGTGTTTAATAATGTATAATTAGAAGATTGGCTGTATGTGAAATCATGCAGCTGACCCGGTGACCGAAACTGAAGTAGGTAATAACGCAATAACAAGGTGTTTGTTACAACACATAACTGCACAGGTATTGAAATGTAGGTGGAATTCAATTGCAACTGATGAGGCTTTTTAAAGTGTTATTCAAAACCTTGTGTAAGCTCAGCTATGAATGTTTTGTTCAGGGTGTTGGGAGGCAAACTACTAACATTTACATGGGAATTCACTGTGCAGCCTGTAGAAGCGTCCTACACCAGCACAGCTGCTTCACTGGCAATACCAAATACAAACACTCAATTATTGATTCTGGAAATGATCTTCTCGCTTCCAGTGACAAAGGAGTGACAGATGAACGGACTTGCGATGTACACACAGCGTCATTCTGTTCTACGGAGAGGGGGAGAACGAGTGGCAACCCCACTGTGCTTTCCTTCCTTCACCTGTCTTGCGGTCATTCATGGATCCATCAGGGCAGATCCATGAATGATGTTGGGCGACCTCCATACACCATGTCAGATTCTCACCTAAGATGAGCCTGATCGTTAGTATTGGGCGAGAACCATCTGACGCCTTAGAGGAGATTCCTCTGACTTTGAAGAGATTTCCTCTTACTTTCTGTTTCATACCAGGGCCAAGATGTGAAATATTATCATGTAACATATACAGCAAAAACAAAAAAGACTGACTGATTTTTACTCTTTCTACCTATTTAAAGCTAAAAAATATACTTTACTTTACATGTGCTTTAAAAGCAACACACTTCAAAACTTGTCCTTGTATACCATGTGGTTGGAAAAAATGTGTTATTTTGAGATAAAATGCGTGGGAACATTTACAAAGTTTTTCCTTGTTATAATGGAAAATCCTTTAGCCATAAGTATTATAAAAAAAAAAAAAAAAATGCACATAATTTACAATAACAAGTAACACAAAGATAGATTATGAAAACTATAGTCCAATATAATCTTCTGGTGCATGGTCAGGTTGTCTGCCCAGTTTTGTTCACCACCCAGGCATCATAGAGATCTGGCCAAAGACTCCCAAATCTGCAGCCTCTAAGGTGTTCAAGTCCATATATATCTATTCCTAAGCTTTATTATAAAGATCACACATCATAGGATATCTACACCACTGACTTTTTTTCACAGCATATTGAACAAACTTTTTTTATTGATAAACTTCCAGTTAGTAATGACTCAAGCTAAAACAAGTTTGGGATCCCTGCCACACATACTAGTAATCTAATTAATGGAGAAAAGTCAGAAGGTCCCTGTAGGGTCCATGTATTTAGAGGTTAGAGTATTTACTAATACCAAAATAAACATTAACTGGCAGTGTTTTAGAACATTTAAACATATGACCGTATATCGTTTAATCAGTGCAACTCTTTAAAGTAAGAATCAGATCTGACAGCCAGGATTAGTAATTGATCAGCTAGTCTTGTGACTTTTACACACCTCTGCCACATTGCTAAGCTGGAAAGATCACACTACTGCTCACTGGAGTTAGTTTTAAAGCTTCCGAGATCACCCTAACCCCTCTGTTCTTTGCCTTATTCAATAATCCCACTACAGTGTTTGACTCAGCTGTGCAGCCCATGCAGAATACAAACAAATCCTAAATGCCAGCCCTTATGGCATATGCCATAGTTGTCCAACTGCACCAGCTAGACCAGATGACATATGCTATGGTAGTATGCTTGCATTATTATATACAACAATAGAATACAAATCAAATAGTTATATTTACATAATAGAATCTAAAATCAAATAAAATCTGTAAACATGTAATAAATGAATGAAAATATGGATATACATGGCAGATATTTTGTGTCTTCATATAAAGGAACTGTAGTCAACATTTCAAAACATTTTTGATTGTGCCAATTGAATCATAATGACTTTTGACCAGGACTGATTAGGCTCTCACCCAAGTAGCCAGTTGGGTGAGGCTTTCACCCAAGCAGACACATCAAAGGAGAACTGCACCCATAGCAATATGGATTTACTCCACTATCAGGAACACCAATAGCTAGCAGTACTTAAACAAGCAATTGAGCTGTTAATCAGTAGTCACATTAAAAATGAAATCAAAATATGGCTCTATCAAGAGTCTGTCAAAATAGCAGCAAAGGTTGTAGAGGTAAGGGTTAGATAGCCCGTTCTTAAAGGAGCTTTCCACAGTTTCATGATTACATAGAATTCTGAAATGCCATGTACACGTTACAGGCTGAAAAGGAAACCTGTCTTGACAAAGCCCCCTAATAGCAAACATTCAATACATTCAGCTAGTCTATACAATGCAAACATTTGCACTGGAGGCCAAAGTATATATATCATATGTGGAAACCAGACTGACCCAGACTTAAAGGAGTGGATCAGTGGTGTAAGAGGGGTGCAGAGGGTGTTATGTGTTAAGTACTGACCTCTGCACAATCTGTGCTTGAACTATAGCAGTCAGTGTAATGTGCGGCACAAAATACAGGGTGCAGAAGTCAGAAATATGAATTATATTTACTTCATATTCCGAAAACATGCATTCAGGATAATTGGCCTTACCCCAAAATTGACCTCAGACCATGTCAATGACATTTCTGTCATTACTGCCATACTCTGTACACCGTGCTGAATTATGCCTTCCCCCTGTTGATGTTTGATAAAAGGGACTTGCCTGGTTGCATTTTTTTTATATATATTAGGATTTAGTTCCGCTTTAATCCCCAAATTCTGGGAGCTCACTGATAGATTGGATCCAAAGCTCTCTACACATTTTTAAAAACACATGTATCGGTTCCTATTGCATTTATATGCGTTTTAAAGCACGTTTATTACAGTTTTCACTGCGTTTTCCCACGTTTACGTTTTAAGTGCTTAAAAATGAGGGAAATTGTCCCATTGAAGTCAAAGGAAGCATTTACCTGTGTTGTTGGGCGTTTTCCAGCTTTAATTCAGCTTTTTAATTTTTTAAACTTTGCAAACAACGTTTGAGATAAAGCTCATAAACATGCCTCAAGGAAAAATAGTAGATTATCCCATTGGAATGCATGGGCATTTCCAACATGGGCTTTAAAAGACTCCGTGTAAACGAAGCCTAAAGATGAACACAGTCATGAACCTGGAAGGAGGCAGGCCAATCCATTCACCCACAGGCATGTCTTCTGGACAGTATTTTTTGAAACATGCATGCTTGGCTGATTCTTCTATTGCTATAAGGTCAGTGGGGAGATTTGTAATTGATTTCCAATCTTTTTTTTATCTGCAGTGCAAATATGCCTAATCTCATTATAATCTCATTATAATCTCTATCCTATATTAAATACATTTATTTGCAGCATTAGGAGTGACACTCAATGTGGGGTACATAGCAGGTGTTTCTGTCCTACAACATCCACTAATACGCGAAATATCAATGCTGGATGAACTTGCCCCATGTATAGGAAATTGTAAATGATCTGTACAACATACAAGCAAGGGAAGACACAGTAATTAATCTCTTGTGTTTTGGTTGCTCATTTCCCCCAAGGATTACACAGCCAGAAACATCTTCTGACAAACATAAAATAAATTCTCATCCTGGAAAGCAAATCTGCTGTACTGATTGCCCTGCGTCTGAACCCCAACCCTACAGGTGCACTGTAACTATAGATCGTGTGCTATAGACCTTGTTGCAGGACTTCAGCCAAAAATATCAAGATAAAATGAACAGCCCATTATCTATCTTTAATTCAAATACTTCCCCACAATGCCTGCTGCTAGAAGTCCTCAGTCCCCCACATCATTCAACCCACTTCCTTTAAACTCAGGCTGTCAAGGACCTGCCCCAGCCTGTGATTGGTCAGTAAAAAAAAAATTTTTCAAAGCTTGCTAAGTATTTTTTATGCATTTGAAGGCATTCTGGAACTGTGACAAAAAAAATACAAAATATGATGTTTCAATAGCAGTTCTGAGGTGTTTAATAAATGCCTGGCAAAACTGCCTGCAAATGCCACTAGGGTGGAAACAGGGCAAAAGAAAAATGATAACTGAACTGCAAAGTGCCCCCCTCCCCTATATGTAAAGCCCTAAAACCCTCATAATAGAAAATGTAAAGACAAAATAACTGTTGCTATAGCAACCAAACATGGCCACCCTGACTTTATCCCACAGTGCATGGCCAATATGATTGCAAAAAACCTTGGGAAAATACAGGCCCTATGGTCTTAGTTTTATTAATATGGGCAACATATTATTATTACTACACAGTATTTATATAGCATCAACGAATTACGCAGCGCAGTACAAAGTCCATAGTCACGTCACCAGCTGTCCCTCAATGGAGCTCACAATCTAATGTCCCTACCATAGTCATGTGTTAATAATACAGTCCAAGGTCAATTTTGGGGGGAAGCCAATTAACCTAACTGCATGTTTTTGGAACGTGGGAGAAAACCAGAGTATGCAGAGAAAACCTATGCAAACTCCATACAGATAGTGTCCTGGAAGAGATCTGAACCTGGGAACCAGCGCTGTAAAGGCCAGAGTGCTAACACTGAGCAACTGTGCTGCCTTTCAAACACTTTAAATAATAGCAATCTGTATATATTTACTTTAGGGTGCTTATTCTAAAATAAACAACCGAAAAGATGCAAAACTGTTTATTCAGGCCTAGTTTCACCAATATGCAAGAAGATGTTGGTCATTTTGTAACAGTGCTAGTTAATATTTGTGCTTAAAAAATATTTTCTATTTTTAAGATATTAAAGCAAAACTAAACGCTACAAACTTGCCATCTTCTTTTTGTTGTTCTGCTTCTGAAAGATTTTTGCCCATCTTAGGAGGCCATACTGGGATGGCATCTTCATATATCATCCCCCTGCATGAAAAGGAAGCTAGGAATGTTGCTGCGCATCTTTTTGTCAGAAACCTGGAGGAATCAGGCAGGTAAGTTGTATTATTGCAGAAGGGGCATCGCCTGTCACTTTCTGCAATAATGACCGGCCTTATCATACAAACCTAAAAGTAGAAATTAAGTTCCATTTTAACACATAGAGCCAAATGGTTACTATGGCCGGTGGTGGACATAGTCAACAGTGGCCCTGTGCAGAACTAAATTGGGGCTTCTCTGCTGAACAGATATAGGGGCCCTCATGCAGCAGAATGTTTTGCACCTATTTATGCCCCCCTGACAATAACAATGCATATAAGAACACATCAACATGCACCGAGACTCTGAAATGCAGCAATGCATGTTACATGTAGGCAGTGCGCCTGCTGCTATATGTACACAGATTGGGACCCATATATTATACACATATTATGATGTCAGATAATTGATTCTATACTCATGCAGCAATGGCAGTGACAATTCTCTATCTGCCCCTCATTGGAAACCATGTCTTCTAACTGCCTTCTTTGGGAAACTGAATCACCTATCAGTTTCCTATTGGACACCCCATCTATCTGCCCCTTCTCCTCCTTGTCACTACTTTTTTGTCTGATGTGTGCCCCTCATATATATATATATATATATATATATATATTCATCAATAGTTTTTTTTTTTGCACCAAGCCTTTAACCGTTCATACGCCTTTTTTTATCTGTTATTTTGGCAATCAAATGTAAGGTTTTAAACACCCCATTTTCAACTTTTGAAATGAAGAACGGTACACCAATGTAACAGAACTGGTTGGGTAGTATACACAACTTCCAGTTATGACAATCATTACTCTTTTTAAGGTATTCAAGTTTCTGATTATTGTCGTGTAATTACAATACAGCAATTAAAAATGATCACCATGGTAAAAAAAAATAAAATTGTTTTTATTGCCAATAATAAAGTGTTAATCAATAGCATAAGTTTATAAAATGTGTTACATTGTGTCGTTCTTTCTTATCTGATTTTGAAGATATTGTAGATCATACAGCCCTACACTATTCTACAAAGCACAGCACAGCATTATACAATAGAGCATGGTACAGCAGTATCCAATACAACATGCACTGGAGATTATGTGAATTCTGACTTTCTGCTCAATTTTGGTGACAATACTTACTCACATTGTAATTCATAAAGAAAGGCACTGGCCAAAACCTACATTTAAAAAAACATATTTTAGGAAAAATTACATGCACATTTTTATTCTTTTGGGAAAAGGCCCAGGAGTCATCCCAACAGTTTTGGTGACAATAGTGGATACATATATATATATATATATATATATACACACACACATACATACATATATACACATACATACATATATATATTATTTCAATCATCGGTAGCCATCTGTCAGTATTTATTTTCCAAACCAAAACTCAGAACTCCTAATTCTTAAGATGCAGCTGCGGACTAGCAAATTGAAAGCTGAAACTTGAAACTGATAATTTTGTGAAGCTTGCAAGCTTATCCCTAAACAGCACCATATAGCACTGAAGAATAATATACAGCACTCTACAAATCATACAGAACTATACAGTACTATAGAGTCCTAGAAGACTATACAGAATAATATAGAGCTATGCAGTATACCCCACTAAACATTACCATGGACCACTACACAGTACCAGACAAGACAATATAATACAGCACAGTGTTATACGGAACCATACAGCGGTATATTCTGGTTGCATTGGACATTGGGATTTTGTTTCAACATACTGGCTGCAGGTAATTTACTCAAAAAAAGTGGTGAAGGCAATGGATCAGCATGACCCACAAGCACATTGCATTTCAGAAGTAGATTTTAAAATCAGCAGCCTTATGTTACCTTAGTATGTGTTTCCTTTAAAGCTGACATGTGCCAGATTATGGCATTATTCTAACATAAGTGACCATTGCATACCAGTATGTACTGGTAGTACCTTAATGTTTATATTTTTAACCTTACCAATAAATATTTAAAAACTAATATCAGGAATTTTAACCCTATACAAAACTGACATATTTAATCATGATCTACCCATACACCATTTAATCATCATAATTGACAATGCATTGGGGTTGTGTTAGCAGAACCCATGACCGGTTTTAAGTGTTTCACACTTTTCTGGTTTCTAAGAAAAAAAAAATGTCTTGCCTCGATCCCATATGTCTACACCTTCATACGTCACAAGACCATCAGTGTGCAAAGTAAAATGTGCCTTGGGCAAATAAGAATATTATTGTAACCACAACATAAGACAGGTCTTTAGCAGAGTGCTAGTAGGTTACATGATACATCTGTCCTTGTTTTTAGGGGAAATTCTGGTCAAACAACTAAATATGTCAGTTTATATAAAGTCTACAATTCAGAAACGTATGTAATGTTACAAGTGAAAGTAACAGGGATAGGTGCAGCTGGTTCCCCCAGCTTACATTGAGGTTGGTCTGCCAGCACCAATGTTCTCAACTATGCTTTATTCAAAGGGCTACTCTCTTACAAAGGCAAATACCCCTGTCCTCTTATCCTTTTTTGTCCCTGTTTTTGGTCAAATGTCCAGTCCTCTATAAAAACCATATTTGTATTTACTGCATTAAACCTTTCATCTATCCTCTAAAACAGGGGTCATACATACATGCTAGATTGTGGTATAAAGAGCCATATCTGCTGTCTATAAAAACAATTCTAATGCAGATCCTGTCTCTCGAGCACAGAAATGGAGGACTCTAGCATAGGGAAAAAGATTAATTTTTCTTTATGGTCCGCTTAACTGGAAGGCGTGTTCATTGCCTTCATATTTTGTGACAGAAGGAATCATGATTTCAGATCTCCGTAAGTCAGAAGGCATGCAGCATGAACAACACCTGTGTGTCTGCTAGCATTGGTCTAATCCATAGGTGGATATGGGCAAGTATAGCGCAGCACTGTATGCAACATCTGCATGCCTTGTTTTCATTCTAAAGCAGCAACAGCCTGGATAGAAAAGCCTCTCCTTTGACACTCGCTGCAGGCGGGGACCCTTACTGTCTGGGGCAAGCAGTGGTCTCTATGAAAAGGTCCAACACCCGTCTCTCGCTGAGTCAGACGAATAGATCTGCAATCAATCAGCAAACTTGTATCTACCCTGCTAGCTGGAAAGCTCTAGTCCAGTCAACTTCCAGTACTCCTATACTCTATTCTATTCATTTAAATAATATTAATAAACAGGATTTATATAGCACCAACATATTACACAGCGCTGTACATCAAATAGGGGTTGCAAATGACAGACAGAAACAGAAAGTGACACAAGAGGAGAGGACCCTGCCCCGAAGAGCTTACAATCTCGGAGATGGGGGGGATTTATTTATATATAATATATTCTTCTTCAGTGCTATGGTGCAAAGTAATCCTGGTCTACTCTTGTCTGTTACACCATGTGGCCTAATATGTATGATTTAGTTTTTGATTGATAACCTGTAATGCTGTGCATTCTCACTGCAGGTGAGTTAGTGAAGGCTGTACTTGCAGTGTATAACCACATGGTTGGCCGCTCATGTGAGTATAGCAAACTGCTGCTGTGTGCCCAGAAACTCTGCAGCTAACACATTTACACACAGTGAGGTTCTTCCAAAAGCAACTGCACAGCCAAAAGCCACTTGTCGTGTTCTGAACTGCATCAAAATCTACTGCAGCCAAATGGAAAAACTGGTTCCCAACCACTCCTATTCACTTGAATAGGAGCAGTTGGGACTGTGGTTGAAACTGCTGTAGACCGTTGCTCTTCACAGTGTATCTGAAGTGTGCCTAATTTCCTGAGGATCCAGGGATGTGCAGGGTACTACTGGCAGCAGGGATCTCACTTTTCATGACAACACGACACTTGTACAACTGACACCTTTACAGGATGCACATATAGCTTAGACCTGCCTGGTATGCAGCCTATAAAAACTGGTGGTGCCCATTCTCTATAATAATTTGTGCTGACTCACAACACATACTGACCAAAACAGGGGAACTTCCTATTGCATTATAGCCAATGCTAATGAAGAGAAATAACCACATTAGATTTAATTAATTGATGTATCCATTACAAACATAGGGACACCATAAACATGATCTAGTTATTGTGCACAGAGGTTGGGTAGCCAATTTAGGTACTGATAATGGTTAGTATTATTATTATTATTAACATAGCACAACGGTAAATATTTGTATTCTGTTAATAATTATGCTTGCTGAATAGCCAGCCACAACAAAAGGAACATGAATAGATGCACCTGCAAGAACAGACTGCATTGAATGGAAAAGCTCTCTACCAAAACAAATATTGAATATACTAACAGATTGTCAGTCCCAGGAAAGAGGCTTTTTTTTTACTCTTTACCCAGTTACATTTTCTTACCCAGTTTTGTTTTCTTTTGATGAGCAGTGCTTCATGTTTGATGGATACAGATTTAAACGTAAATCTGACATTAGTGGTAGTCACATGAAACACTGCCATCTAGTGGTAATATTGTAGGAAAACCATTCAGATTTTATCACTGCAGACTTAGCATTTTTTTTCTATAACTAACCAGAGAGCATTTAATTTACGAAATCCTAAACAGACAATGACAGAGCAAAGATGGTACTTCATTTCTGTCCGGATTTTAATGTCTAAAAGCGGTACATTCCATTGTCTTTAATGAAAATTTATTTTACATTGTAGGCCTGAAATTCTTAGGCATAACCCTCTGAAATAAGTCCAATATTTAATAAATTTATTAATAAACTTTAAACAAAAAATACAAAAGTCTGTTAAAACAAGGGTGCATAAATAAATAAAAACATTTCCTGCCATGCTCCCTTGCACCGACGTCACCAGGAAGTGACGGGAAACCTCGGGGCTATTGCCGGGGGTCGGATCAACGCAAAAGAGGACGCAGCCACAGGATGGAATCATATGGGCAGGACACTGGTGGGATCAGGCAAGTCTTTATTTTTTTAGCTACCCGAGTGTGGCTCGGGGTTACCGCTATCAGTTTTTTATTTTTTTTTACCTCAAGCCTCACTCACGGTTACCGTTCAGAAGTTTAAAGCTCTCCAAGGCTGGACTTTCATCAATGAACCTGGGTGATCCAACAAGCCTGGAATGGATTTCTTAAAAGTAATTTGCCATTTGTTAGCAAATGTTTTACATCCTGTACTATATCTATTCCAGGTTTGCTGAATCACTCATGTTAATTTAGTGAATGTGGGGTTCACTTTGCAAAGTACAACCCAATCACATCACAAGAAAATTAAAATAAATACAAAAAATAAACAGAATTTTGGATTGGATAAATTAAGTGAAATTAGTCATGCAAGGAGATAATTCCTGATGCTACAGCTTTGAGGTAGTTATGTTAAAGTACAAGCTCACATATAAGGAAATACAAAGCTAAAAAGAGGAAATGCAAAGGACATGACAAGCCTTGTTTACCCTTTGCATGTATTCCTTTGATGGCTGGGATAGCTCATGTCTAATAACATATTAGAAGAAAGTCTCTCTGCCAAGAACAAAGTGTTTAAGGAAGAAGAGTGCAAGAAGTAATGGACCCTTTCAAGAACAGGGTTCTCCCCAGGCACTTTTAGCTGGGCGCACCACCCGGCACTTTTCAGCACCCACCCGGCTGTTTTTGGGTGGTTACCAAAGAGTTTGGTCACAATACAGCGGCTGCCACCCACCTTCAATTTCTTCCCACCCCGCTTAAAAAAATTTCTGGGTTGAGCACTGAAGAAGTATTTTACTGCTACGGACATAAGGAAAGCAGATGAACTCCTTTAGTATGTTTACAGAATTATACATTAACACAATAAGCAATGGGACATTAAAGGCACACAACATATATAAAAATATAAATCTTTATTTTATTACAACAAACATATAAATCTCCTGAAAGTTGTGATCATACAACACTCACCTAAAAATCTTTTCCAAAAAGATTTCAATATACAGGCATGCAAATACCATAAATTAGCTCAAATTGTATAAGGGGACATGTTAGTCAGTGTGAATTAGTCAGTAAAATATTAAACTTCTTATTGAGGTAATAGCTGCCCCTCGCGACGCATTTCGTTTTCCACAGAAAAACTTCATCAGGAATATATTATGGGCTGACTAAAGTGAAAAAGGGGAATAAAATAATCTAAAACTGTTCTAGTGTAGATGCCCATATACTTACAGAACAATCCAAGACATCTTACTCCATACATGCCATCTTCAAAGTTTAGGGAAAGTTGAAAGATGAATAAAGTAAATTACCAAAAACAGATTTTAACTTTTTATATCAGCTGGAAGCAGTGTCTGGATGTGTGTTTTCTTCTATTCCAGATGCAGACCATATTCCTGGTACTCACAGTCTGAAGCCAGGAGATTTGGTTCTGGGCAAAAATTTTACAAAATGCAGTTTGATTTCCAATATCCGTGTTCCAAACTCACAGATGTTAAACTGCAAGCAAGAGACTTGTCTATACCCAGTCCTGGCAAGAAAGTTTGACCACCAGCAAAAGAGGAGTAAACTTTAAATACTTGTTCTTTTTACATTTATGATATGGCAGATTTGTGAATTGCTTACAGGACAATATTTTGTATTTGTATCAGAAAGCAGCCTAAAGAGCCAAACTGATAAATGTTAGAGGATTTTTATAAGCTGCAAGAGGAGCCAAGACTCAAAAAAGCAACTCTGGTGGCTGTACAGTTCCCTAATTATTTTGTTTGTGGGGACAAAGCTTACAACTTCGTCACCTAACCTAAAAAAAAAAAAAAACCCATATGCAGCTAATCAACCGGTTACAATCATTAAAATATTAAATTAATATTTGCTAAAGTTGCTGTATGCTAATATTTGAACCACTGTAATTTGTTGTTTAATAGAGACACTCCCCTCATATTTCCTTAGTATGATGGATTATATATTTACATACTTATTTCATCTCTTTAGGATTTTCTATATTTATTATTCAATTTTTTTCTTTTTTTTATACTGTAAAGCAAAAAGCAGCAACAGGGTTTCTGGGTTCCAATTGGGAGTTTGGATCCCTAAAGGAGTTTTTTTTCCCAGAATTCCAATATTTGTCTTAAACGTTGCAGTACTGTTCCAAAAATATTGACAGCCAGGTAGAGGGTAATTTCTGATTGAAGTAATTTATTTCTCCTACTAAAGGTTTCTTTGAAGCATGTGTGTTTACTGCAAGACACATCGATACCAAACAGCACAATGGAAGTTACAAATTATAAAAAAAAATGATAAAATCATGACAGAAATGATCATGAAAATAAAATGTGCTAAAATACCAAAGTTGGATTTCTTTACGTCAATTGCATGAAGAATGTATATAATTGAATTCATATGACCTTTCCATAAGGTTTTTATAGATCACATACTATACATGCCTTCCTTTTCTATAAATGAATTGGAATTTGACTGCATTGTTACACCTGGAAGTTTGCAAAATTCTAAGACGCACATATTTGAGATTGGGATTTTTTTTGTGTATATAAGTCCCATACTAGAGGACCATTAGTTATTTACATTTAACAGTAGCCCATATATGAAATGTATATGAAATACTGCCAAACTTTATTAGTAAATGTCATGAAAACCATACCATACACCTTAAAAGTCTCAATGTGGAAGATAAAATAGACCTGAAAATAAACATTTTGTAAAACGACCAATAGTTTAAACTTCGTCTGACCTGATTAGTAGGTAACTAACTTGTGCTTTTCTGGGAGAGTGAGGTTTAGAACCCCCATAAAGCAAAACTTCTCCGGACTTTCTATACGGGTCATGGATGTCCAATAAAACAGGAAGAAAAGAAAAATCCTAAAAAAAAAAAAAAAAAAAAAAAAAAAAAAAAAATGGCGGACAACCTGACTCTTTCCAACTAAATCCAACATTTTTGGAAAATTTGTCTGGAGTAATATGTAAAACAAGTATAAATAAGATATTAAGGCAATGCACCAAAAAAACCCTTATCAGAAGCCCAAATTATGCCCAAATAATATAGACCACACCATCAATAGGACATTACTGACTCACAGAACATCTTCCACACCCTTTTATTTCAGTTAATCCTTTTATGATTCTTGAATTTTTAGGTTATTGTTCATATAATATACATATTAGAAATACAATTTGGAAATACAATGGAGGACAATCACACAATTAAATTAGCCAACAATTTAAACTATTTGGTTATTAAAATATATGCATAATTTTTGTTTCAGGATTGCATAGGTTTTTCTTTTTCTGCAGTGTAAATATATACCAAAAATGATCTCACATAAGTTTTCACAGCTTTTATAGATGTATTACAGTTTCTTCCTATTGTGCATTATCAACATTTTACCACCAAAAATAGGTAGGTTTGTGGCTGTGTATTTTGAAGCCCACCACAGGCAGGAAATATGGGCTCTCTGGAAACAGGGAGTCTAAGTGACAACTTAGTGTTCATCAGAGGATCAAAAAGGAGGATGAGCTGTCAGCCCTGGGGACCACTTCTGCAAGATGAGGCCAGGACGTGACTCTCAGAATCACCCCACCGGCAACAAGAACCTGCTATGACACTAGTATGACATGGAGACAGATTAATGCAGAGATCAGGCATAGTTAGTTTTTTGGCAAAGGTCAAGAAGGGGCAAGAGATGAGGAAGTAGGGATGAGCATTTCAGCTCGAGAACAAGAACAGCAAAGGCTAACTACACTCTTTTGCCTTCTTGGCTTATGCACCTGCTGCATGTACAGGGACACAATCCAGGTGCATTTTTATTTTTTTATTATTATTACACAGTATTTATGTAGCGCTGACATATTATGCAGGGCTGTACAAAGTCCATAGTCATGTCACTAGTTGTCCATTTAAAGGGGCTCACAATCTAAAGTCATCTACCATAGTCATACGTCTTTAATACAGCCTAAAGTCAATTTTGGGAGGAAGCCAATTACCTAACTGCGTAGATTTTTTTGGAATGTGGGAGGAAACTGGAGTACCTGGAGGAAACCCACTGCAAACTCCATGCAGATAGTGTCCTGGCAGAGATTCGAACCTGGGACCTAGCGCTGCAAAGATCAGTGCTGACTGTGCATGAACACATGTTTTTCAAAAAGGCTGATATATTTTACTTTAGATGGCTGATAATTGATCAGCCACAGTGTAATCATGTTATATGATTTTATTTATTACATTTTTTTTTTTAGAGTTGGCTCCTTTTAAGAAAGCAGAAAATACACAGCAGTTTCTGTAATCCAAGTACAATTTTACTTTTCATAGCCCAATGAATACTTAGAAGCTCCTTGTCCTGCTGTTACATAAGGTTGTCTGTATCCTTTTACCCCAGTTCAGCCAGGGAACAAAGTAAACGCTTACTGTAACCAAATCACAGGTTATAAAGACTGTGCTACTTTATTTCAAATCAAATCAAATGCAGTAAACTATAAAGTGTAGGAAATTTGGGTTTACAAACAACCCATTGCATGGTCAGTAAAATGTCTACATTGTTCTGAACTTTAGTGTTTGGAAAACTCTGGTATTTCTCTACATTATCATTGATGGACATTTCCTGCTGTGCTACAGATCCTCTGTACATTTGATGATTACAGCACAATTGGGTAGGTCAGCTTAGGTTTTATAGATAGGCATAGTAATAGCCTGGGCAGAGCCACACTGCAGTCTCATTTTTACTGTATATCTCTAATAACAGACCTTAAGACAACTTTTTAGAAAACATATCTTTTACATACATATTTCTTATTTAATGTCCTATTGCTTGAAGAATTGGATAATTATGCTGACTATAATTTATAAATTAGAACCCAATTAAACTGCTGCAAGTCAAAACTAAAGGTTTTCTAAAAATCCTTTATTAATTATGTCAGGTAATGGAGCATTTTTTCAACGTGATTTGGCAATTTTGATACATACACTGTTTCATGTTAAGCATAATGTTAAAGAATAAGTCCACTTCATGGTTATCATAAGACGGCATAGTGATGTCATGGCTGTTAAAAATTACTGTATAACTCTATTAGCTTTGTATAGGTGACAGGTGCTGACTACTGCTACTAAAAAATCACCTAACAGCGTCTATCATTATATCTGACACCCAGGTGAGTGTTTGTGAACCACATAGAAATATGAATATGACCTTTCCCAACTTAGTCCCCACAGCCGATTTCTTTCAGCTCGTTTAGGAAAATCATACTATGATTACAACTGGGAGCTAAATGTAGGTTAGCAACAGTTTAGAGTTTTAAGCTAGCTCTATATTCACCTATTGATGTCTATAACAAGTCAGTTTTAACACAGAAAGTGCTCATTTAGGATTCAGATAGTAAAACTACTTAGTGTAATTATATTTCATATTATAACGTGTATGATGTGTACAAATGCACTGACCTGACTGTTTGCTTTGTGTGAATGTATAACCTTTTAATGTCCTAGTATGAAGAAATGACCCAATTCGGATCACTGGATAAAAAGCTAAATACAGAACAGTCTCTTAGTAATCGGACAACTGGAAGCTATGCACAAATTTATTAGAATGGGAGGTCAATATGCTTTACTATTGTCTACTGAGCATCCCATAGACACATGGACAGTGTACAGAGTTATTTTTTTTTTCATGTAAGTGTTAAAGTGGAACTAATGTTCCACTTTTAAAAATTCACGATCAAGCAAGTCCAGGTATCTGCAAAAAAGCTGAGCTGTGCATGATGATCCCAGCTTCACCTGTGAGTACGAGGTATGAATGATGTCCTATGAGTTATGACCTCCCAGCCCAGCAAATCAAGAAGGTCAAAGATTGTTCTAAAGAGAAGAAAGAAGAAGATAGCGGTGCCCTGCAACAGAATTGAGACAGGCGAGTATCGCTGGTTTAGTTCTCCTTTAGGTAAAGGGTTTATTTTGTTGAATAAAATCTTGCAGCATCAAGCTTAGCTTTGTAGGACAAGGCACCTATTTATATCCCCTGCAGAATCCTTGCCAGACTAATGTTGTAAAGCTAAATGGACATGGCCCAAGATCTCAAGGAAGCAGAATGCACTTCCTAAATGTGTACAAAGCCAAGAGAGAAGTGAAACATTTTTCACATTCTTATCATTCTGCTAATACCAAGGTAAAACAGAACAAGACAGATACACACTTTGCCGTTACCTTTTTGCACTGATAGCGTACTTTCTAGCTAAATACCTAGTTGTGATGCTTGTTTATATATTTCAGTATTAGGAAATTCTAACAAATATTGCTGTGGTTTGTGTTCCAATAAGCAAACCTGAAAGTGTCAGAAGACCGCTTAGCTTGAAAGTATTTTTATTAGGGGGCTGTGATCCATGTAGCACAATTTGGGGCCATGGCCAAGTTGCAGTGGGTCTGTCCAGTAAGAATGCTTTGCAGATAGTACCAAGGATGGGCAGCTATTAGCAACTAGATGGAGGAGGACAGTCTGGAGGGAAATAGTCAGCTTGGATACAAGAGATAGTTAGATGTAGGGTGGTGCAATGATGGGAATGGGAAACCAATATGCTTACGGAGGTGGGTGGAAGAGAAGACACAGAGATATGGAAAAGCCAGAGATCAAGAGGAGGGGGGAGGCAAAAAAACACGCCAGAGCTGGAAAATTCCCAAGTATATCCAAAAGAAAGATTTCCCTGATCAGTCTGACAACCATCAAACAGATAGAACGTAACGGAAAAACCAGTGACATAGACAATAACATTTTAACAGGGGTTTTTACCCTTCACCACTGTATCCAAACTAAATGGAAAACGGGTAGAATTTTTGGCTTTAACAAAAATTGACTACATGTTTATATGATAATAAAAGCACTAAATAAAATAAAAGCAATGAATACCTCAATAAAACTGTGGCTACATGGTGCATAATTTTAGAAAACTCAGGAAATAATTTGTCAACTCATATCCTTTCGAAATGTTGTGTAGCTATACAAGTCACAGCCTTTCCTGACAATGAATTTCTGAAATATACATGGCTAAAATGAAATCTCTACAGATTAATTATATCTTGTTGAAGCCAACAGCTAGAATCAAATTGATAGATTTTGGCAACCCCTTTAGGCCAGATAATGCTTCCTCTTTCCCCTTAAACACACACACACACACAAAAATACAATCTAACCCAGATTTTGTTTGTAATTGTTTTCTGTGAAATATGGCTTTAAAATAATTGTTAATAGGATTTCACTACTTCTAATTATAGTGATGTAGAGACTATATGAAGGGTCATATGAGAGCAAAATCATGCCAAGGATTTAATGAAAATCACAGCATCCAAATTCTGTGCTGTGCTGAGAATTGCAGTATGAAGAACAGGAGGAAGTGTTCTGATCCTGACATTCCAAATGTTATGGAAAAAAAGATTAAATTGACAGGATTACAGGTATGACATTTCAGATATAAAATGCTTTTTAGCAACCATTACCTATCTCGGAATAACAAACATGGTTGTGGGATATTTATATAGTACTAGAACAGGATGGCAAGATAAAAAAAAAGACATTTTAGTTGATCTGATTTTTTGGTATGGGTCATGGACTTTTTGCTCACCAAATACTCCAACACGACTATGCTACATCAAGAATTATGTCATCAGTTTATAAAACAGATTTTATTTTTAAACTCTGCATGAGTGGAGCCTGCCAGGGATAAGTAATAAATGGCTCTTGTTCACAACAAATAGAAAACTGGAATCTCAGGTTTGCATCTTATACCCCTATGCAGGGTATTATTTCAAGGCAAGGGAAAAAAATGTAACATGGTCCGGATTTTCACATTGAATGGTTTCAATAGCTTGCTCATTCACTGAGCCAAGGCACGTTTTACAGACAGGGAGTTCTCGTTTTTAGTAAGCAATTTAGGAAATACTGAACCCAGAGATGGCCAGGAAACCAACACGTCACCAGATTCCCTGATACTTGTCATTTCAGGGTTCCAGGAAACATTTACAGACACATTACAGTAAAAAGTAAAGGATTGATAGGGGTTGATTTCTTTATTCCGATAGCAAGGAAATTCCATAAAATGTTAAATTGTGTTTGCTGCGTGATTGCCTTGTTATAATACCGCCAGTTTTAATACCCTAGCTAACTTCCTAGATTCCTAAAGAGATCCAATCCACTTTAAAGCAAATCTGTGGTCTATACAAATAAATAAAAGCAACAGGTGCTTCCTCCCAAGCAACACAAATTTATCCTACTTCCTCCAGCCCACTTTGTTGAAAAATTATCCAGCACTGATGGAAATGGAGAAGCATCCGACTTTTACTCATTCTATTCAGGGGGTAGCATTGGCACTTGTTGAGCAAACCATTCTCAGCTCTGTGTAAGCTCCAACTACAGTGACCATACTCAGGGTTACGTTTCCATCCCTCACAGCTAAATGGACCGGGTGGGGAGTGATAAAAAAAAAAGAAAAGTTATTTGCCTGAAGAGTGATCAGAAAATTAATTCCATGGCAAGAACAGAATTAAAGTGACCCTGTTGATTTGCACATCTTACTATTAGTATGCACCAGACTAGATCAGCACACATGAACTTGTGCAGGAATGCAGCCTCTGAAATACAGATGACGTGTGTAGAAGGAATGCAGGTGGGGGAGCCATCCAAGACATGAAAAGCTGTAAGGTATTTGTTGCAACTATGACATAAGTGGGAATCTATATCATATTATTTTACATATACTTTTTTGTTTTATCAAAAGCAGCAAATCCTGTGCACCACAGTATTGCCTGCTCACTCTTTATTGTTTTAGCAAGGCTATGATTCCAATAGAATTCTACTCTTCACAAATAGTTATTGGTGCCTACAATACTTGCTTACTATTGCAAAAAATGTTTGTAGCTCTCAATTGTAATGCCAATTTCCACTGAGGCTTCAGTAACCACAGTGCAGCTTGCTTGGCTTAGGCAAATGCTTTTCATATTATTAAAAGGAAATATTTTCAGCTACCTTGCACTAAAATGTCAGTTGGTAATATCAAACTTCTCTCTTCCTTATAAATAAGCTGTATTTTAGTAGTATAAATATGCAATTGTGGGAACATTTTAGGAAATGCTTATACCCCCACAGTGCCTAGGCAAGGGTGGCATAAACATTAAAATGAAATGGTTCTGGGAATGATTAGGATTCCAAATCCCATGAAAAGATTCTTATGCACTGTGCTAGACATCATTTTAATTGGGATTTAGAATACATGTTTTTCACATACATTTCAAAAAAAAACTTTGAAGTCATCCCATTAAAGTGCAGAAGCTGTGGTAAGGCGAATACATTTCCGTCTTTTCATACTGTGACCTGTAAGTTCCTGTATGGAATGACACCAATACCAGGCCTAAAAACTATTCAGTGAACAACTTTGCTTAAAGTAAACTTTGTTTTGCCAAAACAGGTTTGCCTTATTGCCACTTTCCTTGTTGCCTATCCTTGCCTTTCCCTTATTCCCCTTCTACCTCAGAATACAAAGAAAATAAGCCCTGTAGCCCGATTGAATCTCATGTAAGGCTGAAGACTTTCCCCCATTCCATGAAGGGCAACACTAGTGCCCCAGAATTGTCCAAGCAGGCATCTGGTGCATCAGGTTGTCTCATGTTCAACATACAGAGAAGTACCAGGTAATTCAATTACCTCCTGGAGACTAAAAGGGACAGTAAAAAAAGTGAGGGAAGGTGAATATTTAACAGCTGGGGAAGTGAAAGTGGTCTTTGGAAGTGATAGTTTTACATCTCCTTTTTATTTTTTTGTCTATGACATGCAAATTTTATCTGAATGTGCAGAGCACAGCCACCTATTTTAATGAAAAATATAAGACCAAAAAATGCTGTCATCATTTAAAAACTTGTAATGTTTTAGAAAGCACCAATCATGACTAATCAAAATAAAAACAAAGACAATCTCCAAAAGTGTATATATATATATATATATATATATATATATATATACACACATACATACACACACACATTTTATGCTGCCAAAAACTTGGCAGCTTATCAAATATGTCTGGCAGACTCATAAAAAATTAATGTGAGATAATAAACTGACTTACAGGAATTCTGCAGTCAGGACAAGCATATAAGCTTGCATTTTTATCAGGATATGTACAATTGGAATTCATATTATTATTATTATAATAACCTATAAGGGTATATATGAGGAAGGTTGCCAATTGGTCCCAATATATGCAGCTGAGATTAGAAGGAATGCCGTTTAAACAAATTGCACCGATTTTAACGCTAGCTGATTGTCTACCATACAAAAACAACAGGTTTGCAATTAAACTGAATTATTTGATCATTATAGGTCCCAAGCTTGGTAGGTATTGTATTGGAATTAGATTTTTGCATTAAATATTTATTTTAAAACATACTACAGCAAAATTACTGTTTGTACTGGAAAAAGGTAAACTAATTTAAATGTTAACAGAACACAGCAGAAACTTTTCACTGAACTTAACATGGGAACAGAGCCAGACAATCAGAGACCTGATTACTTATTGCTGGAGTAATACCAGCAGGATGTGGCAGAGCACCAATCTTTGGTATGTGCTATACTCGGAGCACCTCCTTGTGTTATTGTGTACTGTGCATAGACTTACTTATATAAACTATTTCCTCCACAAACACCCAACCTCATTCCTAAGAGACTGCATGAGAAACATTTGATCTTATTACATTCATCAGACATCTCATAACTAGTGATTTCAGCTGACCTACTTACTCTAGTGTCTCTAAACACGCAAATCTGATAGCAACAAATCCTCTGTTGTTCTATATTTATCTCCAAAACCAAAGTCTCTGTTGTTGGTATTCTAGTTTCAGGAAATAAACTTTGCTGCCCACATGTTGAAATTTAGCCAAACTTTAAATAACTTGTTGCATGCATAGTGCATGTCAAAGAATATCTGTCACCAAGGATTACTTAAGGGTATCCTGCTTTCCGAAAAAAATGTCAGCCTATTCACCTATTGGAAAATGTCATTTGCCCCAGCTGTCACGTCAATTCATTGGGTTTTGTGTTTTCAGTTTCATCATCCTATTAAAATTTTACAGCATGCCAGATCAGAGACTTATAATCAGGGGATCAGCATAACAGCTAGGCCACTTTGGAAGAACGACAATCTACATATTTATGCATATCAGCAAAAAGTATACATAGCAAAAAACAAAACACACACAAACAACAAGCTAAACAGAAAAGGGAATTTGCTCAACAGAGACAAAGTTAGCAATAAAAACCGAATCAGTCTTTTCTCAATCTCAAATGAATCAAAGCTTTGTTATAAAAAAAAAAGTTACTAAATAAAAACAAACTAAGAAATTTATAACTGGATGGATAGTCATAACATTGTTATCTTGTGTAAGTGGGCATACTAGTAAATCCTACCCATCAAATTGTCCTAACATGAATGATAGGAGAAGACAATTTACTTACCTCGTTAGGTTTTGAGTAGTTTAGATTTGGTTAGGGTTAGCTACTAGGCAAGGCTAGGCAAGGGGTTAACTTTAGACACCATGGAAAAAGTGGTTAAAGCAGAACTAAAGTCTACTTAAAAGAATGCTTTAATGATGGAGGAGACACTGATAGCTCTTGTCAAAAATATTTCTACTGGTCGGTCATTTTCTCTTTTTTTGCATGCTCAGCTCTGGGTACATTTTGGCACAATTCTTTGCCCAGATGAAGGGATTCCTATTGCAGTAACATCATCCTGACATAGACAATAGGATGAAGAGGTCAGTGACAAGGTACATTGCAGACAGCAGATGTAAATAGGGGTATTTAGGCAGGTAAGTTTCCCATAATGTGGATATATGTTATGCATACATTATGGAAGAACCCTGGGAGCCAGCAGCAGTGTTTCATCCTGTTTTCAGATCAGGGACAAGAAGTGAGGGGTAAAGGTATAGGCACCAGGAAGAAAGGAGTTAAAATTAGCCATCACGAAGCAGGAGTTACAATTAGCAGGCAGGAAAATGTTAAAGTATGGCAGCTGGATGGGATTTTAGCATTTAAAGTAGGACAATCTGCAATATTTCTAACTATGTTAAAAAATGTAATATAACAGTCATTCCAGAAAACATTGGTTTTCACCAACATATGCAAGTGGATAATCAAAAATTCATTTAAACCAAATAAATGATTTCCTTTATTGCGGGTAATCCTTTTCAGGTAAAATGATCAGAATCGCATCTGATTGATCATCAACAACAATTTTATGTATGGCCACTATTAGATCCTATTCATATATTTAGTTTTCAGCATGCATAGTTTTATGTATAACCACTATTAGATCCTATTCATATATTTAGTTTTCAGCATGCATAGTTTTATATGTATGGCCACTATTAAATCCTATTCATATATTGAGTGTTCAGCATGCATGTAGCAGTCATACAGTTTTTGAGAAATAACCAATTTTATATTTCAGTAATTTCTAAACTCTGTTCATAACTCAGTACACTGTATGAGCCCTTGTTTGGGTTGATTATTAGAAATAAACAACATTGTATCCAGTAGTAGTTAGTATTGTATCCAATCCTAGCATGCCTTACCACTATCGCACCTGGTGTGGTCTACCAGAGGCTGCCCCTCTATTACAATACACATTGGCCATGGATAGGAATTGCACTTACTAAGATCTTTTTGTACAGAGCCATTGGTCTCCATTCTTCTGTGCAGATTGAGGATGCAGAGCTTGCAGTTACAATCTTGCTGTACAATCCACTCCCTGATTGTAGTGTTCTTACCATAGGTCAGCCTCTATCCAGGGCAGAATGTGAATGTATTTGGTCCAGAAGCTTTTTTTCTGCTGAGTGATCTGTACACGCCCAGCCTAACCCAACAAGCCTGCTCAGTGCTCAGCATGCTGGGAGGGATCACACATACTCTCATACACTCATACTCTGTGTCACAACATGTAAGAGTGAGATCCCTACATCTTATTCTGCTCTGCAACTCCTGCCAAGTGTGAATTGCCAATAGCTGTTATCATTACAGGCTTGGTTGTGGATTCTCATCTTCCTAAAAGTGCAGGAAAGTACTGTAAACTTTATTGGAGAATGTTGCATTAAGGCAGTTCTTTCATTTTTGTGTGCATTTTTTGCATCAAAGTGTGCAAATGCCTGTTACCTACATTGACATGTAATATATAGTGTTGCACCATGTGAACTAGGCTTCTCAGTTTACCCAAAAGTATTAATATTTTTTTATAGATTTACCAGATGCAGTCCATGGCTTATTATATGTCTTTAATACTCCAACAGTGAGAACCTATCATGGCATATTACAGAAATTTGAGATGTGATCATTATCATATAAAATAAAGGCAGTAAAGCAGGTCAGGGCTTAACAATAATCCAATAATAGCTAAATGAGGTTTGCAGAAATAGGAGCTCAAATGTAGAGGTTTTAGCAATAGAGTTTAAAAGAAATATGAAGCTGTCCATAACCTGAAATTTTGGGTGCAATGATACTATCAGGCGTATCATGGCAGGTGGAAGAAGTCAGCAGCACCGATGCAAGCTGTGGACGGGTTCTTGGTGGTTGATATGCAAGTATAAAAATGCAGCCAGGAGCAGTGGTCGCCAACCAGTGGTTCATGGACTACTGGTGGTCCGTGAGAAAATGTTTGTGGTCCACAGAAAAATTTGGGCATTATTTGCAATTTTTATGTTTTATTATTAATAAAACAAAAATAATATTCTAATAAATTCTTAAATTCTGAATGACAATTTTTACCATTATATTGCACTAAATTCACAAACTGTACTAGAGACGGAAAAAACAAGGGAGGTGCAGCGTGGTGTCAGTGTAGTCTTAAGTTTTATGAGGCAACCGTTGCAGAGCCGTACACATCAGTATTGTTTCGACTATTACAACAGTCACCCCGCTTCCCAAATATCGATTCTTATCTGATTGTTTTATTTTATTTGTTTAAATCTCAGATGCTCTTTTAGGTAAATATGACCTTAACTGTGTATTTTCTTTAACTGTTATATTTAATGAAATCAAATATTGACTTTGATAACTATCATTCCTTGTTAGGTCTTAGATTCGAGTGAAATAAACCCATAATGAGTGAGAAAAAGCAAGGAAGTATTTTGCATTTCTTTGGTAATACCAAAGATAATGCAACCAACAATAACAGCAACAATAGTAATACTTCACTTAACCGTGAGCTGATCAATGAATTTAGAGCCTCGTTAGACCTCGCCAGGCACCATTAGGAAGATATATATTTTTTTTACAAATGGATTTATCTTTATAAAAAAATTCATATTAATGGTCTGTGGGATTTAAAATGATGAGTTTATGTATACATTTACAAGCTCTGAGTGCTCCTCGATCCTCAATGAGTTCCAATACTCTACGTGGTACATTACAAATATCACAACTACCGCAACTGCAAATGGCTAATAACTCTAATATTATTGGACTTTATGACTGATGGTATGCTACCTTTAAGAATGTCAAGCTTCAAGTGTCCCCCCCCCTCCTTTTTTTTCATTATGTTCTGACCCCCCTGTTGTTTGTTGTTCTTGTGTTTGTTTTTGTAAAATGACAAAACTAATAAAATTGGTTTGAAAAAAAAAAAAATGATGAGTTTAGTGGTCCGTGAGGTTGGAAAGGTTGGCGACCGCTGGTCTGGAGGTCTCCCATGTGGGAGCAAATTGAACTATATTGATATGGGGCTTTTTTTTTTGTCTTTCCTCAGAGCAGGGGTCGGCAAACTCAAGCCTTTAGGCCAGATACGGCCTAGCCAGTAGTTCTTTCCGGCCTAACCCCCCTGGCCAATCTGTCCCAATGCCGGCAGGATCTGCCAGGGGGCATTAGGAACTACCGGAGCCGCCCCCTTGCAGTTGCTCCCCTATTTACCACGGCGGCATTGATACTTCTGCCGCCACGGTAAAAGGGAAGGATCCCTGAAGGTTAATCCCTCTCCTCCGCAATGCATACAGAGGAGAGGGATTTCATTTCGGGGGGTGTTCCCTGGTGGTGGGCGGGGTCATTAGGGCCGGTCCGGCCTAGTGTGCTCCCGCCCACCCCATAAATGGCCTAGCGGTCATAAAACTTTGCCGACCCCGTCTCTAGATCAACTAAATATTTATGATTTTATCTGGGATATGCTGGTTTCTAGCATGTTTATTTCCCTAGTGGTTGAACTTGATGCACCAATGTCCTTTCGATCTTGTCTATGTAACTATGTAACATCCTCCAGCTGGGAAAATGTGGACTCTGTATGACTTTCTTCAGCTTCTGATCCACACTGAAAAGCTCACAGTGTGCTGTGAAATCAGAGAAAAAAAAGGAAACAGAAAAGTAGCTTGTACACCCGTCTAAGGCTGAGGGTAAGGCTATTCAGTGTTTCAGCATAGAAGATGGAGTGCCCATCACATATTTCTGCAAGGGAAGGACCACTATGCTAGCACCTAGTAGTTGATGTAGGACCGAAGCAGCATGGATAGGCCGTTTACTATGTAAAATAGGATTCTTCATGTGGGGTTGCTTAATAAAATTAGTTTTTTGTTAAGAATTATGCAGGTCAATACCATTGAGATTGTTTAGCACACTGTTTAGCAGCAGTTCATCATATTAGGAATAAAATGTAATAAGAAATTTGGTGGTATTGTTCACACGTCTGCTTTGCTAGGACCTCTAAATGCAGACAAAGTAAAAAGCTTTTCCAGTTTAACATAAAAGGTTGAAATATCTCAGATAATAAGATTGAAAATGATGTTCAAGTTAGGCCAAATACTGCCTTAGTGGTAATGTTCTCATGTGTATGGCAGAATGATGCACCCAAGCTAATTACCTATTGAAATCCATCCATATGCATTGTTATTAGTTGCAGACGTGGCTCATAAAGATCTCAGCAGTCATCACTTTCAGTAGGAAGGGACGCTGTCAGTAACATGATACAATCTCCAGCCTATATTGTAATACTGTATTTGTTGTATAATATAGGCTGGTAATGAAGGTTTATAAGCTTACAACTCAAAGGTTTTCCCATACCTGGGTGGTATAAATTTTCAACCTTGGAGATGTTGTCACAGGCTAAGCTCTACTTTTAATTTATGTTCCTATAGAGCAGTGTTTCACAACCAGGATTCTGCGGAACCATAGAACAGAATGGGAGCTGCATGTACAGTGCTAGTTCTTTCATCTGTCACTCTCTGTACAGCAACAAAAATTGTACATGTGTACGTTGTCTTAGGGTGGCATTCCTCTCACTGACCATAACACTATTGTACTGAGAGCTGTGATTATAGTATTTACAGTTCTCTGTGGACCTGAAAGGTATTTCAAGGTTTCCCCTATGTTAAAAAGGTTGAGAAAAAGATGCTATAGATTGGTACAGCATTTCTGTATGGGCCCTCCAATGCATACTTTATAGGAATACATTGAAAACTTTTTATGTTTTATGGTAGCTTGGCTAAAAACCAAAACTCAAATTGTCACTGCCTCACTGCTAGAAAAAGGAAACCATATTTTCCATGTTCTGGAAAGTAATCTATAAACTTCTATACTAACAGTTAAGGCACAAAAATAGATTGGAAACTGAAAAGACCAATTATGTTAACTACAAAAGGAAGAAAATAACTATAAAATACAAACTTTATACACTCAATACACAAGCTCATTACATCATCTAATGAAAATAAATATATATTAATTATAATATAATATCATTTCAAACAAATATATTATATTTAATATAATATTATAATAAAATAAAATTATAATATATTATTAATATATATATAAAACTACATCCTAAGGACAATCAAAAGTTGTGGAGTTGTGGATTCATATATATATGAATACCTCTTAGGTATTCTTAATTGATTTTTATCGGGGAAAACTAATAAAATGTGTATATATGTGGTAACCAAACAAGCAAATAATACAAATGATAAAAGGGAAAAGAAACCAAAACTAAATGTGAATTCATAAAAGTTCTGTAAAAAATGCATACTGCCCTGAGACTAAAGGGAAGTGATCCATATTTCAAACAACAATGTGGTCGACCAATGTGTAAGAAGAACCAGCAGGTTATGAAGAGAAGTTAAGGCACAGCAGCAGTGAAAAATCTATTCCACTGAGCAACAAAAAAATTAGTATTGCATTGCTCTAACAAATCATGTTCTAAAAAATGTATGATGATTCATGTTATTTTGTTAGTATGCCAACTATAATAAAACATCCTGTCTAGCTGCATGTTTTTGACGTCCTGCTGCTTAGGATGCTGCTCTTTTCTTATCATCTCTGAATCTACATTGTGGGAGACTTCCTCTGGATTCACATCTACCCTGATCCTATCTTAATAAACCTTAATACCTATATTTATTTTGTTTAAAAGAAAATGCAGTCATTTCATTTTAATAAGTATTGGCCTAAAATACTAGAAAAGGTATATCAGCATCAGTTTTACAAGATAAAATATGGACATGTAAAAAGAGGGTTAACAGATCCCATAATCTAAACAATAATCATCGGGAATGTCAGCACTCATATCTCATGCCATGGTACCATTTAACAATCCTGTACATAGTTACACATTGGTGACATATTAAATTGCAAGAAAATCATATGCCTGCTTTGTATACATTAGTATATAGATACATGAATATATAGTTACAGTATTTGTTCATGTCAGGCTATGTAGTATAGTATAGTAGTATTAAGATGAATTACCTATTTAACGTAAACATATTGCACATGCATTACTTATAGAGTCTGTCTGACTTGGTTATTGTGAAACCTTTTCACATTTGAATGCTTGAAGAAGATATTAGGGTTTGATCCATCACATGCTAAGTCTGACTTCCAGAAGGATATTTCTTTCGTGAGTTTGATTCATGCTATGGAGACCAAACAGCAATTGGATGCAGCTTTTCAGTGTACCAAGCATTCTAAAAAGTTATCTTAAGAACTATATGGAGAACTCACTTTGGCAGGGCCAAGTCTAAAGCTGCGTACACACTTCCAATTTTTATCGTTGGAAATGAAAGACGAACGACCGATTGGCCAAAAATCGTTCGTAAAAAAAGTAACCAACGACGCCGACGAACGAGGATAGTCGTTGGAAATGAACGACCGGACCGGCGGATCGGTCAACGACGATCGTTGACCATCTATCGTGTGTACGGTCGTTCAGTGATCGTCCATGGTCTGAGCATGCGCGGTGAACGAACGTTCGCTCACTTCCTGTGGTGCACGTCACTTCCTGTATCGTTCAAACGATCGCATCTATCGTGTGTACAATATCTTTGAACGATCGTGCCGTTATCTGTAGGTACAGGATCGGTGCCATACGATCGTTCGCAGATATCGTGCAGGATCGTTCGTCGTTCTTTTACCAACGATAAAAATTGGAAGTGTGTACGTAGCTTAAGTCACCTTCGAAGTTTGTCATATCTGTGATGATGAGATTTCAGGAAAGTCCATCCAGCACTCATACCTTTAAGGCCACAAGAATATTCATGTGCATGGCTGATGGTGGCATTGCTGTCAAAAAGCATACAAACAACTCTAAGTCCTAAAAAAAGGACTGTAATTTATTTCTAAGCTTAGGAAGGAAATAAAAGCAGCAACTTAAACATATTTTTAGGGACTCGTGGGTCCTCTTGATCAAAATGCTATGTAATGGACGTTTTCTTCCAAATTAGAGTGCTGGAATCACTTTGGACCTATCTCCTGGAGAACTGAGGACACCAGGAACCTAGACCTTGCCCAACTTAATAAAAACAAAAAACGTTTTGAGAAATTTGACAAGGCAGTTTAAAAAAAAGTGAACACATAAAGGTTTCAGTTTTAAGTAAACAATATATGATGAAATGTCCACTTGAATGACTTGTTCCATTAGTATTTTCTTTGCCAAGTGACCTATATTTATGGTGGCTTGCCTCTCCTGCCATGTCACAAACATGCTAAGTTTTGGGTTTGAATGATTTGCTTTTCATGCGGTATACCCCACTGGCTCCAGTGTTGGCTGTACATAAGATTAAAAGAAGCTGAAATCAGACAAATTCAGGTACCTTGTAATAACATCAGCTTGTGCAGCAAGATTTTTATTTATTAAGCTTTCAGCAACCTTTCACTGGTTTTGTTTTAGAGTTTAAAGAAAACTTCAGTTACAGTATGGGAATTTTAAATACAAAGCTTAAGGGGTGTGCTGATTGTCACTTTTAAACAGGCTGCTAGTAGATTTTAGGAGGCTTTCAACAAGTTTCAAGTAGTGCTGAAGTTTACTAAAGCCTGATGGCACCTTTAAAGTGACAGTCAGCCTATGTCAGATTTAGATATGTGTTTAATTTCCAAAACTGGGGCTAAATTGTACTTATAATGCTTCTACGAAGCTGCTAGAAGTTTGAGGAATAATTTTTAAAGGCTTGTTGTATACACTGGTCTTTTACAAGCTGAAACCTATGTGAATAAGACCTTAGAGATATATTTGACATCTGAGCAGAGCATTGCCCTTTAAATTTCCATAAATCAAAAAATGCACACCAAAAGCTACACATTGCACCTGATTTAATAAAGCTCTCCAAGATACACTTTTATTAGTGAAGCTGGGTGATCCAGCAAGCCTGGAATGGATCTGGTCCAGGATTGAAAGCATTTGCTAACAAATAGAACATTACTTTTAAGAAATCCATTCCAGGCTTGCTGGATCACCCAGCTTCACTGTGAAAAGTGTATTCTCTCCAGCCTTGGAGAACTTTAATAAATCAGGCCCATTGTTTCTTTTTGCATGTATTAAAATACTCAAAGGGTTAGGCACAGTATACCATTAATACGCCAATAATTATATACATCACACATTTTGTACTGAGTTGTAAAAAGACACTGAATTGTGTTTGCAGCTTTAATTTTTTTGTTTTTAGTAAAAACTTAATTGCAAATTTGTTTGTTTTTGTATATTTACCTGGAGTTTAGCTTTATTATAAAACAAAAATATACCTGTATAACACACTTTTAAATATAAGCTGATATACCCATGATTGCGACAAATACTGGTCCAAAAAGGATTCAGCACTAGAAAGGTGCTTTAGGATCTCCAATCTCTAATATTGATAGATCAACAGATAGAGGTCAGATCTAGCACTTAAATCAGGGAAATTACCCATTATGTGAGTTTTAATTTAATTCTTCCCCATATCTTCCTAAGTGAGTTTATTGGATCTATCTTTAACATGCAGGAGTGTACTTGCGGAATGATACACTGCTTTAAGTAAACACCCAATTATATAGGCCACATCCTGTCAGGAAAATTAAAATATTATATTAATAATTAATATATTAATATATTATTAATTAATATATTATAAATCAAGATGTCAAAGCTGCAGCATCACAAATAGGAGGAAGAGCAACTCAGGATAGCAGTGGGGCTTGTTATTCTAGTTCTTCTGGCAGCAAAATTTGATAACTATTGGTTTGAAGTCGGAAGGAGTTTGTATAAGACATATTTTAATGCCCGCTAAGTATGTTTTTAATGTTTATTGGCTGAATTCTATAGCTAGACCACAGATCTATTTGAAGTCTGGGGATACATAAGGAGCACAACCCACATGCTCAGTACTAGCATTAGTGATGATTTGGGATTTTTTTGGACTAAAAAAACATTCTGCCCATCACATAGCTGGTGCCACAAACTACACTAAAACGTTTTGCAGCCAGATATCAAATTCAACTTTGCCTTACCAGTCTGAATATGATTGGGAACAGGCTACGGGAGAGAGGATGGTATACTGTGAACATTGTAGGAAGTACTCAGCATGCAAACAAAATGAATAATAATTTTAAAGAATGTTAAGTGTTATCAATCTTCTGTGTGTCTATATTTTGCCCAAATGTCATGGCAAAATCTGATTGCATTTTACCTGAAATTGTCTTTTACTTTGACATTGTAAATCGGACAAAATAAAGGATGTTTTAATAGAAATGGTAACTCCCAAACCAGTTAGACTGGCCTGCCACACCCACGGCTGACATCTCTGGTCTTTCCCAAGGTAGGCTAATTATAGATACTATGTACCATTCATACAGAGGTGCTGGGTGAGTGCTGCTTCTCAGATGAAAACAGAGATTCATTATGAGCATACACGGTGCAGTATAATGCTCCTTTCTCATACAAATACCAGTGAATAAGCTTTTATACTGCAGCTCTAAGCAACCTGGGTTTTCAGGCGGTACCAATAGTCTTGTTTTCAAATGGAACAAAACTGTCATGTGCTGCATACGAGTTTTCTAAGTGCTGCTGTGGTTCAGATGACAAATGTGTGAGGAATGTGGGCAGGAATTACAGGCAAAAGGCCTGCAGTATAAAAAAACTTGTGCAAAGAGAAGTGAAGGCGATGTTAATCATAGTTAAGCCATAATTTATTTAATATTTTTATTATGTACAAAAAAGAAAATAGAGACTTTTTACTGCTAAAGACCATTAGAATTATTACTCACCATTAGAGTAACAACAGAGTTTAGTTAAGACGTCTTATGCTTCTGGAAATGGTCTTTTTGATGTGGGTACATATGGGTGGGTGGGTAATATGAGTTAAATATAACAACAATTAAAACATGTAAAAGACAACATGTATGACAACAATAGTTTTTTTTCACTCAGCATATAACTTCAGCTTTTTTTGAGAGGCTTGGAATGAGTAGGCTTTATGCAATGTAATCCTATGGCAATCTCCAAACACAGCAATGTCATCTACTTTTTATGATTGTTTTACATTGTACCAAGACAATAGACAAGGCTTGTTTTAAAACGGAACCTAAGTTCCACTTTTAAGAATACATGATCAGGCAGGTCATTATTGCAGTGACAGGTTACAGGTGATGTCCCTTCNGCAATAATCTCTCCTAAAAAAGTTGAGCTGCTATGAACAGCATCAGGTTTGGTTGCCATTATATATGATGCCAATGATAATTATTGCACGTGTTTACGCAGCTTAAGGCAGTGCTTCATTGACCCTTTGCTTAGTAGTCCAAGGCCAGGGGTTGGGACATCCAATATAACCTTGCAACACTATGCCATCCACCTCAACGTAACATTCTTTGTACAAAGCAAACATTATCCTTATCCAAATAATTTCCTTATCCTTGCACAAATGCATTGAGGACCCAGGGCTTTCAGTAAAATATGTAGAATATGTTCTAGGTATCCAGTCAGCAAAATTTCTTGGTGCAGGGGACTAGTAATCCAGAGCAACACATGTAATAGATGATTCCCTTTTTCTAACAACATCACCTTCAGATTCTCCTAGGGATCCTGAGAGGCCCCCGACATTGGGCAATAATGGGAATTGTCCAGTTCATGTAGGTAGTGATATGGAAAACTGAAAAATAACCCTGACTTTTGAACACAAATGAAGAGAAAGAGTTGGGACTGAAGCTTCATGTGACTGCACATTAGGCAGAGTTAAAAGGGCAGTTAGAAAGGATGGTTTTAATTTTTGATGGCAGTAATTAGTTTGAGTTGGGTGGAGTTAGCCAGCTTAGCTTTAAGTTTAACATGTAATTGTAATTTCAAATTGTTTTCCATCTTTTTAAATTAATCCATTGCTGCAGCAAATAAGGTCTCTGCTCAGGCTTTTTAGTTATAGGGAGCCAAATGTTTCCTAGTTGTATTTCTGCATAGTAACTCATCACATACTACAAGTAGCTGTTCCTACTCACATTGTGCAGGCGTGGTTCCTTAAGGAAAGTGACTGAAAAAACTGAAGACGATCAGCAGCATTGAGATGCAGAAAATTACAAAGCAAGGCAATACTGTAGTTAATAATTCACAAATACATGCCTTATTAATACAAACACTCTTTGTGTTTTTGGAGAGATTGCCAATTGGACCAAGTGTTGTATTTCTTTGTATTGTATGCTGAAATTATTCAGACATTATAGCTGTGGGACACAGCACTCATAGACTCTCAGATTTCATTTGCTGAATATATTGTAAAGCAACCACCTGTTCAAAGAAAGGAGCGTGCTATGTATTGCATTTTTATCAATAAATCACTGGTCACATGACTGCAAGTGGTGCATGCAAACAGGACAGCAAACACAAACTGAATTAGGTAAATTTATTACAAACTTGGGCAATTCAAACTAGGCACTATAAATAACTGCATTATCAATGGTTCGGTAAACGTTGTATCAAAAGGAGTCAATATAGGAGGGGATATAGAAGATGAAGTTTAATGCAAATTTGAAAACTAAACTCATTTCACCCTGCCACTTTCTGCCTCCCAACTTGATTTTAATATGATGGCCAGCTGCTGGGCATGGTCTTGGTTCCTTTATAAAGTCATTATTCCATAAATGCTGCTTATAGAAAGTGATGCCAGGGGTGCCTATGTGCAAAAGTGAATATAGTCAAGACATAGTCAAGAAAAGAGTTAACCTCCCTAGCGGTTCATTTCTTTCTGGTTTTAAATGTCTAAAAGCGGTACATTGTTTTTCATGAAAATTTATTTTACAGTATAATATAATAGTATGAGTATAATAAAGTTAAAAACACAAAATCATGTAAAAATAATAAATTGAATAAATTAAAAAATCTATATATTTAAAAAAAATAAAAATGGTTATTTTTTTTTAAATTAAAAAAAAAAAATACATAATATACTCATACTATTATATATACTGTAAAATAAATGTTCTTGAAATCAATGTACTGCTTTTACACATAAAAATCCAATTTATCGCATTCAATACAGTTATTTTGTATTGAATGCAATACAAGTGGATTTTGAATTTCCCACCCTGCCCCGCCGGCAACGTACACACGCACCAACGTCACCGGGAACTCCACGGTGACTTATAGGGTGCAGAAGCTGGCTGGAGGAAGAAGGAAGAGGACAGGGATTGCGGCGATGGATAACGCGGGACGCCTGCGGATCAGGTAAGCACTGTATTTACTAACCTTTCCATAGGTTTACCTACCCTGAGTGTGACTCAGGGTTACCGCTTTCAGCCACTTTTTTCTACCCCGAGTCACACTCGGGGTTACCACTAGGAAGGTTAATTAGATGTTGAAGCAAAGCTTTCTCTGCCCTACCATCATTGCCCTTGGTGAGTATATAACTATCATACAAGCATCAATTAGTTTTCTTTTTCAGAAGAATTACCTATTTCTGATATCATATTTTTATTTAGTTTTAATAAAAGTGTTACAATTTTGTAAGCCCACACCTTAAGGTGTGAGAGACATCCCAACCAGAATTCATGTTATAATGTAACTCAGGAAGATGAAAATAAATACTCGGTTCCAATGTAAAATATGTGCTGAAAATCCCTTATAAATATTATGATGAGTGGTTGTGTTTCATTTTAGATTAGAAATATACACACTGCATGTTTTTTTTCCAATTATCATTTAATATTGCGCGGAGTACAAGTGTGTAAGATCAGGCAGGTTTGGCAATACGTCTTGTTTTCTGCGGTTTCATTTTTGCTGTTTTCAATCATTTGCAAGTGTAAAAATAAATAAGGATAAATACGCAGACAGAGAGAAAAGACAGAGAAGTGGAATATATACAAACTGAAAAAACGCAGATACTGCACACAACGCTTTATCTGAAAGATGGGCTGGACCAGATGTTCAACAATTAAAGAATGAAGAGATTACTGAAACTGCCATTTTCAGCCTAAAATAAATCCCAGTAAAGCCTCTAAGTTAAAAAAAAAGGAAAAGAAAAGCTTTACCATGATTCTCTTATTTAACTGTGAAAATCAGCATTTGAAGAACCACGGGAGCTATTGTTTAAGTGACCTTCAAAGTAAATTTTATTACTTAGAATCAATGTAATGGGACATGTTCAATGGGCAAGCATATTCTTTTAAGGGCAAATTTTGTTGCTTTTGTGGCTACTTTTAAACCAGTAGCTGATTAAACTATCATCACATTTTTATTTTATTTTAAAAAATAGTAATTTTTATTTATTTTTTTTAATATTTTCTACTATTCTATCTTTACTGCTGCAGCAGTAAAGAATGAATGGGAAACCTAGAGCCTGAAATACCTACGTCAAGTATCCCAGGAGGCAGCAGGCTGCTCTGCTCTACTGTAAAAGAAAACTGTTGTTAGATAGTTGAGCCCTTCTACAGGAACTGCAAGTGGCTGATGCTGGGTCAAATTTAGTACTTAAATTGCTTATATTCAAAAAATACATTTATAAATTACTGTGTTAATAAATCTAGAACTAAAAATGTTTGGAGCTTAGCTTTAACTTCCAAGTTGTATCCAGTTGCCTTTGTTTACAATAACAATCTCAACGAAATATGACCTGGTATAAGCCACTTGTAACCCTTTGTAAAGCAGATTGTGGTTTCATTTTCTACTTAAATATTATTATTTTAACACCCGAGGACCCCTCCTTATATTATTCAAATATAAAGGGGAAAGTTAACAGAAAATTGTCAAAAGAGGACACCGGTTCTGGGGACAACTGTGTTAGAAGGGAATTCTCTTTGGGAGACTTTCTTGAAATTCATGTTGCAAAAAAAAAAAAAAAAAAAAAAAAGCAGAGATATTATTCAAGAAGTTTTGCATTTATATACATGCAATCTAAACACAATTTAGGTAAAGGTAATTGTGTAGGTAAGATTTGCATTGATGTATTGTCATTAACAGCTAAAATTCAGTACATTATCTACCACTTTCCTATCCGCATATTAGCATACCAGTTGAAAGGTCGTCTAACAATGAATTCTTTTTAATCAAGCAGTGGAAAAATGATTCATGTGTTCCACTGGCAAGAACCGTTACTGATGTCACTGTCATACATTATTATTAATTTAATAAATAGGAAATTGTAATAGTAATAAGTGCACTATACTTGTTTGTGTAATTGGTAACAATTGTTTAAGTAATGGCTTACATCAATCATTTTTTTAGTACTGTGTTCAGATGTCACTTCAAAGGAAATCTCAGTTTAATGGAAGGTAACAAAACTTTGAAAGCAATACAAAGTAGTGCACTCTCTATCTGGTAATATTTGAGCCTACATCTGCAAAGTTGAGCGAGAAACACAAGAACTGCTAGTGCTGACCTAAAAATGTTAAACAATTTCATTTTTTTTAATATGACACGGTAAGAACCCTGTTTTTTGTGCCTTCTGCTATATTACTAGAAAAATTGTAACTCACTATTGGTCTTGGTCGTGCAACGTGAGCAATGTCTTGGTAAAGGAAAGGATGGGAAATCCATAATTCATTAATTGTCAAAAAACAGGAGATGAAAAGAAGACTTCTTATAGTCTTGGCCTTGGTGACAATTGCCAGAAAGGGAATAAACATTTGCTCCCTCCAGAGATTGCTAGGGGTTCCTTGGCCTGATTCTCGGCTATATGTAAGAGATACATTCTTCCCATTGGCCAACAGTGTAAGAGACATTCCTCCTACTAAACAACACACTAATGTACTAGAAGCTGGAGATATAGTAATTATAGTATAGGTTCCCTAAAGACCTGAAACATATTTCAAGGGGTTTCTCCATATTAAAGAGGGGAGAAACACTGCTTTAGAGAGATTACAAGGTAAATTGCTTTTCTAGGTTTAGACTGAATTATATCTGTTGGTAGCCCCACTGGGAAGATTCAATATTGGCTCTGGCGACCACTGTCACAAGGACAAAAAATAAGTGGAAATCCTACATGTGAGAGCTGTCATGAAAACAGGAGGTGAGAAATATTATAGAAAATATTTAAATAGGTACAAGTGTTATGGAGACGACTAGCTAAAATAGGAATTTCCCATGAAGCGTTTTTGCCACCTAAATACCACACATAGTTTTTGTCACAGTGTTTATGACATTTTTGTATGCAAAATATGAGTAGACAACCACACTCCTATACACTCAAAGAAGGGTGCAAAACACGAAACATCCCAGCGACAATAGGGCTGGGAAAACACACAGATGAAAATTTCAGAATGCCAGACATTGTGAAAAAAGTAGGGCATAGTTCTTGTCAATGTACATGTAAGGACAAGCTTTGTGATGGGAATTTCCTGAGTATTTGGCAAATTACAATTAGGTACCCTAATTTCACTACCATACTATTTATAAACTCTTGCACCCTGCTTTACAGCAGTAATATGGAGGTCAGACCAGTGTAATCAGGGATGCACTAGGTTGTAGGCAGGGTAGCATTTCCCCCTGGGCCATATTACAGATAATATATTTGGGCTAGTGACACTGAATTCATCCAGTACCCAATTCAGATATCATGTATTTGCTCACTGTTCAGATCTGAATCTGCTAAAAGAAGTCAACACTGGGAAAAAGGAAAAACTCGGAAATAAGTCACATGTATTTATGTAAGGAGGCTGAATAATAATACTAAATACTTTCTAAATATATTTTTTAGGCAAGTTCCTATAATTTCTGCTGAGACATAGTAATCATTCTGCTTATAAAGCATCGTCTTGTTCATTTCTAGCATATAAGTGAAAAAATTGTTTTGCAAAAACTACCACTGACCTTTTACAATGGACTCCAATCACTGCTGCACTGTGCCTTACTTGTATGCCGAGCACCATGAAGGACCCATGTGGTTATGTTTGTCTCCCAGATCAAATGTTCCAATACTTCCCTGAGTGTAATGCATATGTATATTATTTATGATAGATAAGTAAACTGATAACTTTACACAGTATATTGAACAAGTAAAGCTGTTTTAGGTTTTTTAAAATTCAGAGATAATGTCACTTGAGGGTCCCTCAAGCTTCTCTCCAGCGATGCAATGGCCAAAATTTCCCTGGTTGCTCTATCGCCCATCTCCTAGTATTTTTCCCAATCTGTTTATGGCCATCTTGATTGGCCACCCCAGGGAGACATCATTTGAAAAGATCCCAGGACTCAGACATGCTAAGAATGTACACTAAACTGTGTATGCACATACCAAAACAGTTCCAGTAATTATTTTTTAAATCCTGCAGACTGATCCAGTCAAAGAAACAACAATGTAAATGAATAAAACAGTAGCAAGGATAGAACACACATGTGGAAAAAAGGAGACACAGATCACTGAGGCCTCAAACACAGTAAAGGTTGTGTACAACCTAACTTGTGATCCACACTTCACGAAAAAATGCAATCACCTTTATTTGCTGAAGGGTCAGTGATTTTCATTACTTGGATGGAGCTCTCTGAGATCTATCAACCATTGATGTCATATATATGTTGCAGTGAGACTAACCCGCAGGGGGTTAAGCAATTCTATGGCAAAATGCTTACCGTACCCCCTGCATTTAAATTTAACAATTATTAGCTCGTTCCAAAAGCTATTGCAGATGATAAGTGAATGATGCATTGGGCATAATGTATTAATGCTCCTCCAAGACAGAAGAACATAGACTATCATGGGAGAAACTGGGCAATCTAACAAACCTGGAATGGATTCATTTGCTATTAGATGGCAAATGTTTCAGTCCTGGGCCATCTAGATTCCAGGTTTGCTGGATCACCCAGGTTCTCCCATGTTAGTCTATCTTCTCCTGTCTTGGAGAGCTTCAATAAATCAGACCCATTGGGGCTGATTTATTAAAGCTCTCCAAGGCTGGAGAGGACAGACTTTCATCAGTGAAGCTGGGTGATCCAGCAAACCCGGGATGGATTTTCTGAACGTAATTTGCTATTTGTTAACAAATGTTTTCTATCCTGGACCAGATCTGTTTCAGGTTTGCTGGATCACTCATCATTTATCACATAACAAAATAAGAACATAGAAAAAAGTCAGTACACAGAACTACATTTTTGTGCTTTTTATTTAACTTTTATATTGAGATGTTTATTATTTTATGTTTAACATATAACTACATTACACTGTGTTTCATCACTATTCAAGAGTCCTTTAGTTTAATCATTCGGCCAAAAATGAAACTCAGTGGAGTAAAATGATTGTGTCTCCCATTCTGAGACACATTTTCAGCCAAATGATTACAAGCCTGCCCACCACGACAACGTAGACTCTTTAGGGCAGGACCTACTCTAATCTACTCTGCACTACCCTACTTGATGCTAGTCATCGTTCCTCCAATGTTGGATCTATGTTCGTTTTAGACCTCATCTAGTAACTAGGTGTGTGTGTATGTAGGTGTGTGTTTTTATATTTGTAGGTGTGTGCATGTGTTTATGTGTATGTATATATGTTTGTTAATGTGTGTATATATGTGTGTGACCTACTCTATGCTAATTTGTTTGTCCATCTGTGTACTTCTTAGGCAAATTAGAGCATGTCTTTCAGTGGATGATTCATGTTTGTCCCAATTTTTTTGGAGGTAAAAGTCTTTTAGTAGTTATATGTAACTACTAAAAATTACTGTAAGTTTTGGGGAGTGGCAGTAGCTCAATGAATACTTCATTGACAGGAAATTAGTGTGTGTGTCCCTCTCCTAACCTAATTCTGTTGTCCCCATGGAATGTACCTTGACAAAAGGAAGGGGGTAAAAAGTAAGTGTCCTCCTTCTCTTTGGCAAAAGCAGACCCCTGGCTGTACCTAGTGGAAGTCCTCATCCCCACAATGTTCCTGAGTCTGTGGGGAGTGTAAAGAAGTCCTAAAAAGAAGGACACCACCACATTAACCCCCCCTAGCGGTATTCCCTAGTGTGACTCGGGGTGGATTTTAACTAAAAAATAATCCCACTTACCTTGTTCCATCGCTGTCCCCCATCGTCTTGCTGGTCCTTGCAGGCCCTGGGGACATGTCCTACCTCTTTGATCCCCAGCCGGCGTATGCAGAGATGATCTCTGGGGTTTCCCGGTGACATCGGTGCATGCGTTGGTGTGGGCTGGAGGATCGGTGGGAAATTTAAATCATTTTGTATTGCATTCAATACAAAATAGCTGTATTGGGTCCAATACAAAGAAATAGTCATATAATATATATTTTATATGCTACTGTACTGTTACATTAAATGTTCAAATATTTTTTGTATTTTTTTTATCAACAGATTTATGTGTTTTATTTAAAGTATATCATTAATGGATTTATTATCGGTGAGATATGCCTAATAATTATTGCCTACAATGAAATATAAATTTGTATGCAAAAAATTGTACCGCTTTTTGCATGGAAATTTGGAAGGAATTAGACCGCTAGGGGAGTGAACCCCCTGAGCAGTAATCCTAATTGTGTGGCTAGGGGGAAAAAAACATGCTGAAAGCGGTAACCCCTAGCCACACTCGGGGTAGCTAAAAAAAATTAAAAAACCACTTACCTGGTCTCACCGGTGTCCTCTGGCCTCCTGCCCGTCGGATCCCATCCTCGGGAGAGCGCACTGACATTCCTATGACCGTAGGTTTGCTATCCGGATAGTTAGCGTCGGTGCCAGCTGAATATAAAGATCAGCATTTTCATCTGTAAAGAAAAAAATCCTTGTCTGTGAATTCAGGATTTCGGCTCGGACGACAAATGAGAGATCTCTTTGCAGTTCTTCACACCAAACGGTAACTCGCCACAAACCTGGAACGCGGATGTCCTAAGAAAAAAATGAATATTCTGTGTTAGAATAATTCTTTAAAAAACACAAAATAAATAATACAATTATCACCTGTTTTATAAAAGACTGATAGGACTATGCTACATACCTGAATGATTGCATTAGGAATTGAAGGGACAATCGCAGAAACATGTGTCCGGCAGATGGGACAGGTAGGCCTTTCCCTTATCCATGTGCTGATGCAGGCTATTGGGCTGGCAGGTCTACACACTGGAAGGTCCACACACATCATACTATCATAATTTGCCTAATATATAGACATTAAATGGAGCCCCTGCCCTCTTTCTTAACCATTTATACATGATCAAATGGGAGACCATATTGGGTAGGCAACTTCCATTGGATTTGTGACAGGTTATATAGAGGTAGACACACAAGTTCAGTGTGTACAATGTATTGTAGAAAAGTCCTTATGCACAAGTATCTTACCAAAGACAAATTGTAGGTGATCTTTTATCATTTCAGTCATTTGAATTTTATTATAGGCATTGTCACCCAGGTAGGCACATCATTTTATATATTTTGGATCTAAGCATTGCTCAATATTGCTCTGACATTAGGAACATTCTTTTTCAACTGGCTGATATTCTAATAATGTTTTACCCTTGATCCACTTATTGAATTTTCCTAATTTGCTTGCGCAGACCCTTACAGCAGCTGAATGTCTTATTACTGTAATAATACTCGGGGCAGTATTTATCAAAATGATTTGGATAGATACATTTTATAGTTTGGGAAAACTTTGCCTTTTTGTTTGCAATATTCACTGGCACCATCCAGATGTTTGTTTACATTACAGTGCATGACATGGTGTTTTTGCTTTGGTATTTTTATTTTTTGCAGTAATATTGTTCTGTATGTCTTTGTGGTTTTTGATATGTTTGTATTTCTATAAAATTTTTCCCAATAAAAAATGTAAAAAAACAATTGTATTTGACTTTTAGTACATGTAAAAAGAAAGGTTTGTTTGCAGTTCTTTGTCATAAAAAGTGCTATTTGTCAAGTGTATATTATGTGTATGTATATTATTTTATTTGTGTCTGTAGTGTGCTGCTCTAGGACATTTTTCTAGATGTGTCAGTCCTGCACTCTCTCTACAGCCATATAGTAATTATATTATACTATATATATTATTACAGTAATTATTTCTTTGCAGATGCAGAGTTTTCTGATTGTGACAATTCAGTACTTGTGTCTCTGTTGTGATTTTGCTTATTTGCTGGTTTTGATACAACTATTTCTTTTGTCAGTCTATTGCACCTCAAATGCCATCCTTTTCATATTTAACTTGTGAGAGGGAAACAGAATGGTGGGACAGCTCAACTAGCCTCCCCAAACTTTTTAGGGGCCTAATGATAGGTAAAGGTAAATTGAGAGGTTGTCATCTATACTAGTATCCATTTTTAACCTCCTGGGCGGTTCATTTCTGTCCGGATTTATATGTCTAAAAGTGGTACATTGTTTTTATAAAAATTTATTTTACAGTTTAATATATTAGTATGAGTATATTAAAGTTTGAAACACAAAATCATGTCAAAGTAACAAATTAAATAAATTAAAAAAAAATAATAATTTTTTTTTTTTTTTTATAAATTAAAAAAAAATGATACTCTATAACTATATTATTATGCTGTAAAATAAATGTTCATGAAATACAATGTATTGCATTCAATACAGTTATTTTGTATTGAATGCAATACAAAATAAATTAAAATTCCTGCCCTCCGCCAATGCAACAGCCGCATGCACCAACATCAATGGGAACCCCCGGGTGACTCCTTAGATGCAGAGGACGCCGGCCGGAGGATGCTAGAAGACGGGGAACATGAAGAAGGACGCCAGAGGCCAGGTAAGCCTTTATTTATTATTGTTTTTCCCTTTTTTAGTTACCCCTAGTGTTGCACGGAGTTTCCGCTCTCAGCATCTCAGGGTTACCGATGGGCAGGTTAAACAGGGCCTTACAGGAGAATGGTTCTGAACATTTTAACTCCCTAAACAAGACATTAAAAACAAAGATAGTGCTTGCCATCCATATCGGGCTATTAGTAAGTGAGATTAGGTCATCTTTGAGCAGCTAATAGGGACGGATAAAGTATGGAACAGTTATAGTTTTAAGCAATGTAAACAATGGGGCATTGTCTAAATCAGTGGTCCCAAACCTTTTGGACAACATGGACCACTAAATTTCCAGACTTGGGATCAGGAATGCGCAGGGAGCCCTGTGTCACTCAAAGGGGAAGAAACTTCCTCCAGGAGTGAAGTCATGATGCCAGAACCCGCCCACTCTCCCATCGCAGGACTAAGTTCTTGAGGGCCACAGGTTGGGGACCCCTGGCCTAAATGGTTCTCGGATGTCCTAAAATGTAGTGCTTGTTCACTTTCCTTATTGTTCAAAAAACAAAAAAAAGTTCTGGTAATGGTAAAAGTATACTATTGAATAGGCTTGGGACCATCATAAATAAGATATGGGGACACAAGCCTGCTGACCTCCCCTCCTAGTCATAAAGGATCCTATGGAATCTGCCTTGCCAAATAAAATAGGGACCCAATTTAGTTCTTGTTTTAAACATACATTTTATATTCCAAAAGCACAGGAGATACAGTTAGAACACACTTATCTGGCCAATGATTCTGCACCGTGCGCCATCTCAATATCACATTCCATTTATTCTGTCCAGAGGTGTCACTTGCAGCAGCAGGGATATCATGGAAATAGCAGCATCTCCTGCTTCCCTTTAGCCGTGCAGCCATGTACCTTCTCGGCATCCCCAGCACATACTTTGAGGCTGTGCACAGCTGAAGGTGATTTTGGGTACAGAATAGATCCTGGCTTTATCCTACTTTGCTATTATCTGCTATGTCTTTAAAGCATTCTGCTAACAGCAACAGCACACAGCAAATGACTGCTCAAGGGCAACCAGAAGCTTCATGTCACTTCTAGGGACCACACTGTTATCCACAGCAACCACAAAGCATCCAAGTGCAAACTCATGCACAAAGTGGTTTAAACTGCAGTCATTTAGTTATCCAAGGATCATTGCACTAGGAGTAGAACTAGGAGTTCCACACTTAGTGAAAAATAACACAGGACTTGTAGCACTTACACAACTTCTTAGAATTTGCTCAGAGAAACGAAATAGCCAGTCATTTTAGTATAAAGGCTCTCATAATCGGCCTGATTTAATAAACCTCTCCAAAGCTGGAGAGGATACACTTTCATCAGTAAAGCTGGGTGATCCAGCAAACCTGGAATGGATTTCCTAAAAGTAATTTGCTATTTGTTAGCAAATCTTTTCAATCCTGGACCAGTTTGCTGGATCACTCATCTTCACTGATGTACATGTATCATCTCCAGCCTTGGAGAGCTTTAAAAAAATCTGACCTAATGTGCCAGGAAAACAATGCAGGAAGTTCCAAATTTAGGTCATTTTGTCTGATTTATTATAGCTACCTGAGGCTGGAGAGGATACACGTTCATCAGTTAAGCTGGGTGATCAAGAAAATCTGGAATGGATCTGGTCCAGGATTGAAAACATTAACAACATATTAACAAATAGCATTTACTGTTTAGATACCCAATATATATATATATATATATATATATATATATATATATATATATACACTATTTATTAAATATTATTTAAATATCACAAATGTGGTATAAGTGTTGACCTAAGGCACTTTCCCCATTGAGGTCTTTACACGTACCAAAACAGTTCCAGTAATTTGTGTTTAATATCCTGGAGACTGATCCAGACAAAGAAACAACAATGTTAATGAATAACACAGTAGCAAGGAGAGAAAACACACATGTGTACCAAAGGAGACATAGATCACTTTCACCGTGGCCTCAAACACTGTAAAGGTTGTATACAAATAGAGAAAGGTAAAGAAAGACCTGAATTAAAGATCAAGATGTGGAAGAGGTTTTTATGAACAGCTAAGCATGAATTTAAGGGCATTGCATTTAAAAGAACAAAGTATTCTAAGAAGCCATAGTTAAACCATGAATGTAACATAAATATATTTTTGTTGGCAGGATGAACCATTTTATTAATTTAATTGGCTGTGATGAAGTCAAAAATATACCAATTTCACTACTGTTATAGCATTATTTTTGCAAGGTTCTGTTCTGCGGCTGCTATTCCTACTCTGGTACACTATACAGTTATATGCATTCAGTTGAGCTGTGCTGATCCTGCTGATGAAGTTTGTTTCTTTGGATGAAGCAGGTCTCATTGGGATACCATTTGTGGCAACACCTCAAAAGCCAGCATTGGACAACAACACCCATTTATGTAAGCTCATCACTTGGAACTCTTTACAGTCACTATAGGGATGTCATTTCATTTGAACTGATCAGCACATGCTGAGTTAAACAGGGATTGACAGTTCTGGATTAAATGAGAAGAACTTCCCAAGACCTCCTTGTGATTAGATAATGCTAGCCTAAGGAATTTGTAAATGATCAATGTATTTTTGACTATACTATACAATTATTGATTTTTTTTTTTACAAAATTATTTCATCTAATAATGAGCAATGTAGTGGAATGAATACTAATTCCATTGTCTACCAGCTTCGTATTAGAATATTTTAGCTCCATGAAAATGTAAGACAATAAACTGCTATACCAGTACCTATGGTAATGTAGGATACGGCTTTGTGTGGCTGGTGAACATCTGAATTTGTCAGATTTGGTCATGTTAACGAAATCATTTACACATCCAGCTACTCAATGATGATACAGATGCCAAACCCAGGCATGAATGCTTATGAGTGGCATGTCTACCTAAATGGCACTAAATTATGCAAACTGGTCTTTCTCAAGCTTTCATGCCCAACAAACATTTTTTACATTTCATTTTAAAAACAATAGTGGAGTTTTCTTTCTTTTTTCATATTCAGTAGATTTATTAGAAGGGTATCCTTTCAATGGCAGGTATTATGGATACAAGGGTCCCGACTGGAATATTTACCCTCTGCTCTGGTTATGTTCTTGTACCAACAAATTTTGGATAAACCCCTCAAGGGATAAATAAGTAATGTTACAGGACTGTATAGCTAGAGCTAATGTGAGCCATATACTTCTAAAAGAAGTTGTATTTCCATTTCTGTCTACTCAGTAACCAGATGGCGAAAATTCTTTGGAATGCAAATAACACTATCTAACAGCATAGACTGTGGTAGAGACGCCTGTAAGGTGTTGACTCTTATTTATGACTCTCTTACCAAAATGTACCCTTTTTATTTCCTTCTGTCAACAGGTTTACCAAACCTAAAGTGAGGGATCAGCTGCAACAAGGATGCCAAAAATTAAATCTAAGATAGGTTAGAATATACATATTGTTTACTATGTGCTCATAATGGACCTGATTTATTAAAGATCTCGAAGGGTGGAGAAGAAACACTTTCATCAGTGAAGCTGGCTGATCCAACAAACCTGATATAGATTTATATTGCTATTTAGTAATGGTTAGCAATTGTTTTTATTACTGGACCAGATCCGTTCCAGGTTTGCTGGATCACCCAGCTTCACTGCTAAAATGTATCCTCTCCAGCCTTGTGGAGCTTTATTAAAACAGGCTTAAGAATTTCAAAGACATTACAGTGGTACCTAGGTATCAGTCTGCTTTGGAATAAGTCCAACTTGGTATAAGTCCTGTTTGGACAAAAAAAATCTTGCTTGGTATACAACCTTTGTGCTTGAACTTGTATGGGTCAAAATGAGTCACAAGACTGCGCACTGCCCTGATTTAACTCTCTCGAGATAAAGCCACGATTGCCCACGAGCATCAGTATGTCCGTTGCCACCATTCAGTGAACAACCCACGCTATAACTCTATGTGAATAACATAACATCTCCTCCTCCCTTCTCAGCATCATCCTAGTAGGCACTCGACTCTTCTCAGCAAGGAAAAAGTGGGGGTAAATTTTAATTGCTTTTGTATTTATGTACTTTAGTATTAAGCAGTGTTTAAATTATTCTATACAGCCCCCTCAATGTATAATATGCCAATAACAAGAGGATTTTTTTTCATGGGAACCGATTAATCATTTTCCTTTCGTTTCTTTTGGGAATATTTGTTTGGTATAAGTCCAAGGATCTGGAACGGATTAAGGACTTATACCAAGGTACCACTGTATTTCAAAGCCATTATTTCTCAGTTCAGTTTCAGTTCAGCTAGGCTTGTTTTAAAACGGAACCTAAGTTCCACTTTTAAGAATACATGATCAGGCAGGTCATTATTGCAGTGACAGGTTACAGGTGATGTCCCTTCTGCAATAATCTCTCCTAAAAAAGTTGAGCTGCTATGGACAGCATCAGGTTTGGTTGCCATTATACCTGGCATTCCCAGGTTCCTCTGTGTGTTCCGGGAAATAATGAACTCCTGCGCTTTTACAGTTATTCTATCTCACCCTGGCCAATCAAGATGGCCGAAGATTGCAAGGAGTAAGTGAAGAAAGAAGAAGATGGTGGTACCTTTGCTAGAATTCTAAAAGACCCAGGTCAATTCTAGACAGCCAGTCTGATTTGTTGTGGGGCTTATAGTGACTCCATAATGAAAAGTGAGGGCAGCTGTTTCTTGTTTTGTAGGCTTTTGTCTCCTTTCTCTTTTTGCTTTTACACTCTTTTCTGTTGCTTTATTTTTTCCTGTTGCACTCGACGAACGAACGAATAATGACAGATCAACGATTATACACGATTATTTTAAACAATCGTATTGTGCACAATCCTGTACATGCTGTAACAATACAATTGTTCAAATATAATCCACCAATAATGTTCACATGCTAGATATGATTGTTTGATTAATGCAGCAAGTGACATGTAAAAGAGAATGTGTACTGCAGAACCATCCGCGTTTACTGAATGACCATACACACAATAGATTGCCAACAATCGTCGCCCAATCAGATCTGCCAGGGCGGTCATTCATTTCCAGCAACAATCCTCATTCAACGGCATCATCGTGCACTTTTTTGTTAACAATTATCAGACGAACAGTCGTTAGTCGTTAGTTTCCAACGATAATTATTGCACGTGTGTATGCAGCTTAAGGCAGTGCTTCGTTGACCCTTTGCTTAGTAGTCCAAGGCCGGGGGTTGGGACATCCAATATAACCTTGCAACACTATGCCATCCACCTCAACGTAACATTCTTTGTACAAAGCAAACATTATCCTTATCCAAATAATTTCCTTATCCTTGCACAAATTATTGCTCTGACATTAGGAACATTCTTTTTCAACTGGCTGATATTCTAATAATGTTTTACCCTTGATCCACTTATTGAATTTGCCTGATTTGCTTGCGCAGACCCTTACACCAGCTCAATATCTTATTACTGTATTATTACTCGGGCGGTATTTATCAAAATGATTTGGATAGATACATTTTATAGTTTAGGAAAACTTTGCCCTTGTGTTTGAAATATTCACTGACACCATCCAGATGTTTGTTTACATTACAGTGCATGACATGGTGTCTTTGCTTTGTTAGTTTTATTTTTTTGCAGTAATATTGTTCTGTATGTCTTTGTGGTTCTTGATATGTTTGTATGTCTGTAAACTTTGTCTCAATAAAAAATGTAAAAAAAAATAATTTGACTTTTTGTGCATGTTGTAAAAAGAAAGGTTTGCAGTTCTTTGTCATAAAAATCTCAAGTGCCAATTGTCAGTTCAATAGTTATTCTGCCATTGTGCATAAGTTTCTCGCCATGTCAGTATGGTATAGGTTGCATTGCTGTATACTTGCTTCCAAGGTTGTCACAATGGCAACAAGACACAGTTACAAATACCCCCCACCTCATAATTAAACAACACAAATTATTCCTTAATGGCCATGAAGATGCACTCCAGGTAAGCTACACAGCACCACTTTCCCCTAGTCCTATCCAAACAACAATTCCCCAATCCTCCTTTTGTTCTCATATAACTTTAACCCCCACTCTAACTTTCCGTCTTTCCACCACTCGCCTAACTTTTCCTCCGCCTAATACCTGCCACCACCAATAACCCTTTCCTTGTCTGCTGGCCTGACTATATGGTGCTGATTCCATCTCTATGTATAATATTTTATTTGTGCCTGTAGTATGCTGCTGTAGGACATTTTTCTAGATGTGTCAGCCCTGCACTCTCTCTACAGGCATATAGTAATTATATTATACTATATATATTATTACAGTAATTATTTCTTTGCAGATGCATTTGTGTATGTGTTATTATGGTACTATTGCACCTCAAATGCCATCCCTTTCATATTTAAATTTTGAGAGGGAAACAGAATGGTGGGACAGCTCAACTAGCCTCCCCAGACTATGTAGGGACCTAATGATAGGTAAAGGTAAATTGAGAGGTTGTCATCTATACTAGTACCCACTTTTAACTTCTTGAGCGGTTCATTTCTGTCCGGATTTATATGTCTAAAACCGGTACATTGTTTTTTATGAAAATGTATTTTACAGTTTAATATAATAGTATGAGTATATTAAAGTTTGAAACACAAAATCATGTGAAAATAATAAATTAAATAAATTTAAAAAAAATAAATAATTAAAATAAAAAATTATACCCTATAACTATATTATTATACTGTAAATAAATGTTCATGAAATACAATGTACTGCTTGTAGACATATAAATCCACTGTATTGCATTCAATACAGTTATTTTGTATTGAATGCAATACAAAAGATCTTAAAATTCCCGCCCTCCGCCAACGCAACAGCCGCATGCACCAACGTCACTGGGAACCCCCGGGTGACTCATTAGATGCAGAGGACGCCAGCCGGAGGATGCTAGAGGACGGGGAACACTAAGAAAGATGCCGGAGACCAGGTAAAGCTTTATTTCTCATTGTTTTTCCCTTTTTTTAGATACTGTTCTCAGCATCTTTTTTTGACCCCGAGCGACACTCGTTGGGAAGGTTAAACAGGGCCTTACAGGAGAATGGTTCTGGACATTTTCACTCCCTAAACAAGACATTAAAATCAAAGAAAGTGCTTGACATCCATATCGTGCTATTAGTAAGTGAGATTAGGCCATCTTTGAGCAGCAAATTGGGATGGATAAGGTATGGAATAGTTATAGTCTTAAACAATGTAATCAATGGGGCATCATCTAAATCAGTGGTCCCAAACCTTTTGGACAACATGGACAACTAAATTTCCAGACTTGGGATCGGGAATGCGCGGGGAGCCCTGTGTCACTCAAAGGGGAAGAAACTTCCCCCAAAGTGACATAACCCGCCCACTCTCCCATCGCAGGTCTGAGTTCTTGCGGATCTCTCGGATTCACTTGGTTCTCGGATGTCCTAAAATGTAGTGCTTATTCACTTTCCTTATTGTTCAAAAAACAAAAAAAGTTCTGGTAATGGTAAAAGTATACTATTGAATAGGCTTGGGACCATCATAAATAAGATATGGGGACACAAGCCTGCTGACCTCCCCTCCTAGTCATAAAAGATCCTTTTGAATCTGCCTTGCCAAAGAAAATAGGGCCCCAATTTTGTTCTTGTTTTAAACATACAACACTTTATATTCCAAAAGCATAGGAGATGCTGTTAGTACACGCTTATCTGGCCAATGATTCTGCATCATGCGCCATCTCAATATCACATTCCATTTATTCTGTCCAGAGGCATCTCCTGCTTCCCTTTAGCCGTGCAGCCATGTACCTTCTTGGCATCTCCAGCACATACTTTGAGGCTGTGCACAGCTGAAGGTGATTTTGAGTACAGAATAGATCCTGGCTTCATGTCACTTCTAGGGACCACACTGTAATCCACAGCAACCTCAAAGCATCCAAGTGCAAACTCATGCACAAAGTGGTTTAAACTGCAGTCATTTAGTTATCCAAGGACCATTGCGCTAGGAGTAGTACTAGGAGTTCCACTCTTAGTGATAAATAACACAGGACTTGTAGCAGCACTTACACTACTTCTTAGAATTTGCTCAGAGAAAAGAAATTGCCAGTCATTTTAGTATAAAGCCTCCCATAATCGGCCTGATTTATTAAACCTCTCCTGGAGAGGATACACTTTCATCAGTAAAGCTGGGTGATCCAGCAAACCTGGAATGGATTTCCTAAAAGTAATTTGCTATTTGTTAGCAAATCTTTTCAATCCTGGACCTGTTTGCTGGATCACTCATCTTCACTGATGAACATGTATCATCTCCAGCCTTGGAGAGCTTTAAAAAAAATCTGGCCTAATGTGCCAGCAAAACAATGAAGGATGTTCCAAATTTAAGTCATTTTGTCTGATTTATTAAAGCTCTCCAAGGCTGGAGAGGATACACGTTCATCAGTTATGCTGGGTGAACAAGAAAACCTGGAATAGATCTGGTCCAGGATTGAAAACATTAACAACATATTAACACCAATGTGTACCAAAAGAGACATAGATCACTTTCACCGTGGCCTCAAACACTGTAAAGGTTGTGTACAAATAGAGAAAGGTAAAGAAAGACCTCAATTAAGGATCAAGATGTGGAAGAGGTTTTCATGACCAGCTAAGCATGAATTTAAGGGGTTTGCATTTAAAAGAACAAAGTATTCTAAGAAGCCATAGTTATACCACGAATGTAACATAAATATATTTTTGTTGGCAGGATGAACCATTTTATTAATTTAATTGGCTGTGAAGAAGTTAAAAATATACCAATTTCACTACTGTTATAGCATTAGGGTCTGTTCTGAGGCTGCTGTTCCTTCTCTGGTACACTATACAGTTATATGCATTCAGTTGAGCTGTGCTGATCCTGCTGATGAAGTTTGTTTCTTTGGATGAAGCAGGTCTCATTGGGATACCATTTTTGGCAACAAAAATCAAATGCAACCCTTTTCTGCATTTTGTATTTGCGTAATTCTTTTGAGCTGAACTTCAAAAGCCAGCATTGGAGAACGACACCCATCTATGTAAGCTCATCACTTGGAACTCTTTACAGTCACTATAGGGATGTCATTTCATTTGAACTGACCAGCACATGCTGAATTAAACAGGGATTAAGTGACTGTTCTGGATTAAATGAGAAGAAGTTCTCAAGACCTCCTTGTGATTAGATAATGCTAGCCAAAGGCATTAGTATGCCAGACATGTATTTTTGACTATACTATACTATAATTTTTTTTTTTAACAAAATTACTTCATCTAATAATGAGCAATGTAGTTGAATAAATACTAATTCCATTGTGCACCAGCTTTGTATTAGATTATAGTAGCTCCAGGAAAATGTGGCAAGACAATAAATTGCTATACCGGTGCCTATGTTAATGTATGATACGGCTTTGTTTGGCTGGTGAACATCTGAATTTGTCAGATTTGGTCATGTTAACAAAATCATATACACATCTAGCTACTCAATGATGATACAGATGCCAAACCCAGGCATGAATGAGTGGCATGTTTACCTAAATTGCACTAAAATTATGTAGATTTTCTCAAGCTTTCATGCCCAACAAACATAAAGAATACAAAAATCCATTATTTTACATTTAATTTTAAAAAGAATAGGATAGTTTTTTTTTCTTTTATCATATCCTGTAGATTTATTAGGAGGGTATCTTTCCAATAGCAGGTATTATGGATACAAGGGTCCCCATTGGAATATTTACACTCTGCTCTGGTTTTGTTCTTGTACCAACAAATTTTGGATTAACCCCCACATAAACCTTACAGTTATTCTAAATTCATCATTCTATCTAAAACTAAAATTAAAGTTTTGCCTTTAGTTATACTTTAAATGCTACTCTCTATCTATCCTACAAAAATAATAAACTACTGGATCCAAATACATCAACAACCCTTGAAGTCTGTTGGTGTAGAGTTCCTGCTCAGGATGTGTGGACAATAAAACATGACTAGATGATAATAGTGTGTACTGGTAACGAAAAAGGAAAAGAGACTTCAGAATTTGTTTCCAGTTGAGGGGCACATAAAGTACAAACACAGCTGTAAGGACACAAGACTTGGTAGAACCACAGCATGCTTTGTTGGAATTTTTGTTGATCCTGAAAGACATAGACAACTATTCCTTGTGGGTAAAGGCAGAACATTTGTTTTTTCAATCATCCTCTACGTCTGACACTGGATGTACAGTTGATAGGTCATCACGAGAGACATCTAGTTACTGAGACTGACTTTATAAATCCTTTGAAAAGGCTCAGTGTTTATGTAGCTTTCATTTTAATTTCATGAGACTGGGATAGCCTGCCTGGCTTTTCACAACTTTTGTCTTATGTGGCTACTCAGAAGTCAGTAGTTTCTTCTACATATGTGACATGAGAAATCCGAAGACAGTTAATAACATGGGTTCGCATAATGCTGTTCCAGCTCTATAAATGCTTGTGAATTGCCTTATTCCTGCACATCATTAGTAATGAGGGACTTGGTGACATTTTTTTAGGTTTCTCGAAATTCTGAACATTCTAATTTTGATGTAAATCTTTTATTGACTACCTAGAAAATATATGGTTGTTTTTTCTTATAGACCTAAGGATGTATGTTCTGTACCACATAAAAATAAGTAAAAAAGTAAAAATTAAAAAAAAAAAAAAAAAAAGGTATCCTCTGTATATTACCCTTACCTTTTTTTATACTAACATATTTCCATTTTTATAATAAATACACACATTTATATATAAACCTCTTCAGAGAAATCTGCCTTTCACTATGGTTTTTCAGCTTCTTTTAAATTTAGAGTATATCAAGTCAACATATAAATTTTAGTTATCTAGCAGCATAGACTGTGGTAGAGAAGCCTGTAAGGTGTTGACTCTTATTTATGACTCTCCTACCAAAATGTACCTTTTTTTTCCTTCCGTCAACAGTTTTACAAAACCAAAAGTGAGGGATCAGCTGCAACAATGATGCCAAAAATAAATCTAAAATAGGTTAGAATATACATATTGTTTACTATGTACTCATAATGGACCTGATTTATTAAAGATCTCCAAGGCTGGAGAAGATACACTTTCATCAGTGAATCTGGGTGATCCAGCAAACCTGGAATGGGTTTATTCAAAGTGATTTGCTATTTGCTAGCAAACGTTTTTATTCCTGGACCAGATCCATCCCAGGTTTGCTGGATGATCCAGCTTCACTGATGAAAGTGTAACCTGCCTTGTAGAGCTTTAATAAATCAGACCCATTGCTCCTAACTGTCCCTAAATTGGATGGACTGTGTTTCCTCTATTGGAAACACATCACTGTGCCCTTATTTGCTTATCAATATTCCCTCTACAAAATGTTTTATTCAGCTTACAAAGGAGTAGGACTGCACTTAACCTAACACCCAATCTATAGGCAATTTCATTCATTTCAAAAAGTTATTAAAAAATGTGGTGAAAAAAGTTGTTGTGGTATTAATTATTTGTAGTCTACATCACTAATGTGTCCTTTGTCCTTTGCCTAAACATTGGCAGGTGTAGCACAAGTAAAGCCTTACCTTGGTATGCAGCTCTCTTTTTTATAGCACAAGCACTCCGATATAAATGGTTCACTCTGCTTTGGTAATGGATGTAGTAAGAACTGTATCAATGGTATACTAAAGGAACACGTATTTTTTTTCAGGATCCAAACCCAGTGTCCACAGTTCAGGACTGTTAAAAACTGGCTGCTGAGATAACTTTACTAACTACTTACCTCTAGTGGCCATATATCAATACATCCATTGCAACTGTGCTATGTACAGATGACAATCGAAAATCCGGCCACTGATAATCTGGTTCCTTCAGTTTTCCGGCATGAATTTCGGAGCGCATTTTCAATACAGGGACTATAGTACACAGTTTGGTCACCTATGTTTTGATGGCCGTGTTCTGCAGAAACAGTTGTTAGGTCTTGCTTGCTGCACTAAATACACGTTGAGACGTCCCTGCTGCCTGCTTCCTGGAACTGTGCCGGATGTAAGCTGGTGCTGCGAGAGGAAGGCTGGCCTGTGTGTGAAGGTAAGTATAACTTTCAAAAGTCCGGTTGCTGGATTTTTGAATGTCAACTATATTAAAAAACATTGTCTTTAGTACAAAATCATAAAGCAGACAATGTTATCCTAAAGTCCTTCAAAAAGTGATAGGTCATAAATACGATGAGCCTAATCAACCTTTTATTTTTACATGCCTCGGGTATCTGAAACAGAGTGATCTTACTGGCATTATTACTATCACTGCTTTTGTCCTGCTAAAAGGTTTGCATGTTTTCTCCCACCTTTGTACTATTTTACCAATATTCATAATGTAAATTAAATAAATAATTCAAACAAAGAGAGTAGGAACCTTTTCTAACATTCACAGGAGGTGTAAGGACTCAAACATATAGGTCTAAGCAATAGTTCCTGAAAATAAGTGTTAGTACGCTTATAAACGTATTTTCAACTAAAATATGGGTTTTGAGTCTACTGACAACTAACATTAAATTCTTATGGGAATAAATCATCCTGTATACACAATGACAGCTCAGTGTTGTCACACCATGAGTATGGTTACAGTATCATAAAAACACTTGATTAATTTATAATGTAAGAATTGTTAGCATGATGAAGCATCTGAAACTAGTTGATAAATGAACTGCATTAGGTAATAAAACACTGCTTGAGATCCCATGGAGAAAAAAGTTGAATCTTTCATATGCTTATATAATAAATGAGCAGAGTTCATTTAGAGACTGGCCAAATAAAACACACTAGATACCAGATTCTTAGCACATTAGTGTGTTCTGCTTGTTAATTCCTATTATTGTTGGAGCAGGGCCCTGTGCACATCCCGTGTCCTGTAATCCTACCTGGATTTATATACAGCCCACAGAGGCCAAGACCAAAGAAGACCAAAAATTAGAGGGTGGCAAACATCCAAATGACTGTCGTTATGATAATGAATTTCCTATAGAGTTACTTGTGTGTGTCTTCGGGGAGTAAAGCATAAAACAAACCCTTTATGTGAATTTATAAATTATTTGAATTGTTTAGAATTGTTGTGTGTACAATGATATTTGGGTATTGATGGCACATTGACATGACTGTGTGGGGGTTGAAATTCTGCCCTGCCCTTTTGTATGCCTTTTGTATGCCTATTGTAAATTTGTATATACTGAGATGTCAACCTGGGGGAACATTATAGAGTGATGAAGAAATACAACACACCTCAGCAAAGTTTGTGTATAGCTATATTGTTTAAAGGGTGTGACTTAAAAGGGGGACCTGTAAATGTACATGGTAAAAAAGTAAGTAAGCAAATAGGTAAGTGGGTAAAAAAAGCGGAAGATAAACAGTGCACTAAACAAATAAGAACATATGCCAAGATAAACTTTCTGCATGCAAAGGAAGTGGTAGCATGAAGTGTCACTATATATGAAATAAGAATTACACCCTGCATGCAGAACAAAGAAGTGATGCTAAACATTACACAGAGCATTTCCCCCATCTACTAGATTGTAAGCCCTTCGGGGCAGGGTCCTCTCCCCCTGTGCCACTGTCTGTATTCGTCTGTCATTTGCAACCCCTATTTAATGTACATTGCTGCATAATATGTTGGCGCTATATAAATCCTGTTTAATATTAATAATATTAAAAGAGCATCCAGAAGATGTGGACTGGTTCTGTTGCAAGTTTATATAAAAAAAGAACAAAAACAAATGATTATAACCATCATGCAGTACAGTACAGTGTCTGTATATAGTCCTTGTCAGTATTTGAGAATCAAAAATAAAGCAGTGCAAAAAACATTTTCCGTATTTTTTACATATGACCATATGTGGACTGTGTTCCAAAATGTATGAACCAGGCATATTTGTAATTAATTGTAATTAAAAAACAAATTAGCAAGAATAATAATCTCTGTGGTTTTCAGCATGGTAATCCAAGGACAGATTAAGGGAACTTCAAGATTACAAACCAGAACAACTGGAAAGACACTTTTAAAAATGTTTCAATGCACATAGAACCATCAGTGCAAAATTCATAGCTCTGACATCTGACATATAAATAATTTCTCAAGATTTTTTGTCATGCTTTTAAGAGACCAATTACTGTAGATCTGTGAACATACAGTATGGATTATATTTATTATTCCCTTGCATATAAAGTATGTGATTTAATAATGCATTGTACTTAAATTGTGCAGAGAAAAACCTATTTTTACACTGCAGGAAATCACATAATGTCTAGTAAGCCTTTCCTCTTATGTATACTGTACTGTATGACAGTTTACAAATAAAAAACATGAAAGTGTTTTTAACCATCTGTCCCAAGAGTCCCAGGAGGAAGTCTGCTCCCTGATCTGGAAAGATATGGCTTGGAACTTTCCAATGCACTTATCACACATGTATCCTGTTTATAAAGGCACTGAAATAAGGTTTATCTGGTAGAGGAATAGGGAGGGCAAAAGCAGACTTTTTTTTACTTTATACTACAAATTCTAGAGAATGGTAATCCCAAAATTATACTTTACATGACCAAAAAGTGACAATCTTATGCTGTCACATTTATATTAAAGCTGAATATTTTTTATAGACATACTATATCATGTTCTGGTACAATGGTGCTGTGTGGAAGCATACATCTTGGTAGAAGCAGGACTTTGTTTTCTCATCTCAGAGCCACACTTACAGCAGAGGCTGTTGGTCTCTGATGACTAATAAGTAATAATTAAGCAGCAGAAGAACAGATAATGGAAGCACAGATTCACAAAATAATTGGGCACAAATATGAAGATACTTGCTTGCAGGTCCTTGGGTAGAACTTTCTCTCCAGCCTAAACACACTGAGCAGCAGAGTAAGGACCAAATCTCACGTCAAATCTTTTAACTACTACGCTTTCAGTGTAATATGAATCATGGAAATCTCTGCTTGTTTTTTCAGAAACATTTTTCTCAAAAATTGCAAAGGGTATGGCATACACACCAAAAGACATTCAACACAAATAGGATGACATCAGGCAATTATATCTATATCTTCCCAAAAACAGATGTTCATAGGTAGCAGCCATTATTAGTACAGATTCAGACTTGCCTCCAAATTGGGTGATCCCACAAGGCTTCCCATAGCCGGCACCTTGCCAGCCACTCGGTCACTTGCACCATAGAGCTGGTTTTTAAAGAATCAGTATCTGCACATATATCAGCTGGGGGCAGTGAGCCGTACTAGTACCACACACCACAGCCTTCGTTCATTCTGTATGGAGCTGCTGCTGGGAGAGGTTACATGTAGTGTCTCTAAGAGGCAGTGGTTCATGGCCAGTGTGAACATAGCATTTATATTACAGTACAAGTTAAAAAATCTGGCAACCTCCGGACCTGAGGAGTGCCGAAATTTCGAATATTCCAGAAGGTTATATATACTGTATATATTAAAATGAAACAACACTAAATGAAATGACACTAAAGGAAAAGCAAATTAAATTTTAATGTTCACCAACTAAATAAAACAGTTTTACAGAATTTTAGTTCAACTAAACAAAATAGTGCCTCAGAATTGTATTCATTACTGTGTCCTCGAACAGAAGCTAAATAGCAGAACAGTTTCATTTTATGGAGGAAAAGCAAGACGTGACAGCTGATTCTGGAGTACAGCACCATCAAAACACAAACAGCACCTCCAAAAAAGTGTAAATTTGAAAGTGCGCTCCGAAATCCAAGCTGGAAAATTGAAGGATACGGATTATTGAAGGCCAGACTTTTGAATGACAAATCGTATCTTCACTGAGAGTTGTCTGTTCTTTAGGACATTACTGGTTTGTTTCTGTTCTTGGAAACAATGGAATGTCTGTATGCACCAAACTATTTATACATAGCACATATATCAATATAATTATGGTCAGACATTTACTCACAAGTGATTTTCAATAGTATACTGCAAACACTTTGTAGGAAATGTTTTTTTTTTTTTTTTTTATGCTCTAGTTTTTATGCATTTTGTTTGCTAATGTGTATCACATTTACACCAGTTCTTAACACCAATTTACCTTATTGGTTAAAATGAGTTTATATGTATTTATATTGATTTACATCATTTTGCTTCATCAGTTCACATGGATTTACATGCATTTTACATCAGTTACCAGCAGCTTCCAGTTACCACGCACTTGCCACAAAATAGCCTAAATCAAAATTGTACATACTTGTTTTTGCTGTAAGACCTCATTTATTCGAGCAGCATTAAGGTTTTTTTAAACAACTGTAATGTAGTAAGATCAAGTGGATTAGTAATAAAGTAGACTCTTGACTATCCGTCTCCCGACTATCCAGCATCCGTACTATCCGGGTACTATCAGAATTCAGTTCACACAAGGAAATAACCCAGCATCCAGATCTGTGCCAATTTTGACCAAAATTGGGTGTTGGGTCATTTTCTTGTGGGGATTGCCCCCTGATGAAGTAATGCTCAATTTTTTGCATGGGCAGAATATGTAAATGTTAATCCTGAGAGAAAGGAAAGCTGTCAATCATTCTTGCCTAGGCAAAAAACAGGTAGGGGTGGGATACATGCAGAATAAACATTTAAAAAATTGGTAAGTTTATAAAAAACTTTTAACTGCTTTTTTTACAAACATTTTTTGGGGAGTCAGCAATACAATGAAAACAAGCATTGGTTAAGGTAAAGCTGTCAATCATTCTTGCCTAGGCAAGAAACAGGTAGGGGTGGGATATATGCAGAAAAAACATTTAAAAAATTGGTAAGTTTATAAAAAACTTTTAACTGCTTTTTTTACAAACATTTTTTGGGGAGTCAGCAATACAATGAAAACAAGCATTGGTTAAGGTAAAGGGTCTGCTTTAAGCTTCATGATGGCTGCAATGTCCCTAGACGCTCTATTGCTACCTCTACGCCATTTTCTCCCAGTCTTCTTCCAAGCTTGATGTCTTTGGCCATCTGCATTGTCAGGATGAAATGACGTAACCAGCCATATTCATTGGCCAGGTTGGGATGACGTACAGTAATTCCCACATTTGTGCCCAGGAGCTACTTCATCCTGACACTGAATCGTGAAGAGACTGTACACTGAACATGCAACTGGTATACAGAAAATGAAAAAAAAAATGGGCAGACAAAAAGCAGTCTGACAGAAAAGACCTAATCGTCTGCCTTAAAAACAAGCTTGTCTGTCTACAGTTTTCAGTAGCATGTAGAAGTGTGTTGAAAGTAGCATATACATTTTTTTTGTGCATTTATAGTATTTACCATCAATTCATTCATCAATTCCTGCTCCCCCTTCCCAACCAACAGGCAACCTATCCAAGGTATATATGACAGCACACACATATGTGCACAAATGTATGCACATACAAATGACATTATAATATATGCTGTTTACACAATAGATTGTTTTCCCTAATCCACCTTCCTAATTTATAAGTGCCATACTAAAAGATAGATGTGTTTTGCAAATGTATTTGCATTATTAATTAGTTATACAATGAATAAATATAATGTATTACTGCTGAAAGCAAAAATGAGTGAGAAAAGATCCTTTCTCCCCATGTGTACAAATAATTTATATATATTAATGAAACCTATAAATCATTTTGAATCTCTACAACTACTAAACACCTATATAAATGAGAATCATTTAGGGTGTCTGATACCAGCTCAGGTTACTGTACAGTACCAACAGTGATATGATGTAACAAAATGCAGGACTGATCAGGAAAAGAAAGAAGGTAGAAAAAGCCTGTGACAAATGTATGCTTTTATACTGTACAGATTGATATTCCTGAGGGTTTCTCTTTCTGCAGAACAGAAGTACAGGCCACACCTGAGGGAAATATGGTGTCCGCTTAACAGTCAATTGTTCTTGTTAACTTTATTTCTTGCTGTCATAACTTTTCAACATCTTTTATATGTTATGCTATGGTTGAACATATTTTCTAATTGTAATAATTTATGACTGCTTTAGGCAAAGTGCTGAATATGCCGGATGATTAGATGTCAATATTCAGTGAATGTTTATCATTCCATGCTTGCTTAGAATTTTTTTTTGCCTAATGCTGGTTAGTGGTGGGTGACCTATATCACACATGGTATAATAAATATATACACTGTAGATTTTCTTATAAGGCTCCTTGTGCACTGAGAACCAGGGTGTAGCTGGTCAACACTTTAAAATCTACACATAAGATTACAGCCCACCCTGCCTGAACACATACCTGCCCTCTTATTTATGCCTTAACAATTAAAACCCCAAACTCTAAGACATAACTAATACGTCTTGTCCTTAATTCTTAAATTCCAGTCATACCCAGAGTCCCTTACATTTATTTCTCACCATTCAGTTAACCCCTAGAGTGAGCCTAACACTTTTAAAAGCCCTAAAGTGACCCCATAATAAATCCGATTTTGCTTTAACTTAAGAAGGATGTACATGAATACTGTACGGTTCTGCACCAAAGTCTTAATACCAGAAGAAGGGCACAATATTTTTATTATTTATTTTTTAGAATACAAAACATCTGTAAATGGGATCAGTGTTATTATTTTTATTAATATTTTGCAATGCTTAATTTCATTACTGTCAATGGACAAATGCCCTTGTTAATTTATCAGTTAAATTATGAAACATTGAAGGAATATATAAACACAAATAACATCAGGCTGCCTTCTATGTTACATTACAAATATATACAAAAGCTCAAAAGAATGTAGGAAGCCAGGGGGATACAAGTATAGCACATATGGGTGCAGTGACCAATAATTTAGATATGGCCACAAAACATATTTAAAGCGTACCTAAACTCCGAAATTTCACTTTACATAAAAGGGTAGACAACCCTGTTATGTAAAGTGAAAATTATTTTGTTTGTTTTTTTAAGTGCAAAAACCTATTTTTTTTTTTAAAGGGTGCAGCACTGCCCCCTAATTTTCAATGGCCTATGCGATCGAGAATGAATGGGAGTGCAGTTCTCGGGCATGCGCAAAAGGAGCACCCTTGAGCCTCCTGGGATACGTGACATAGGTATCCTGGAGAAGGAGCCCTTTTGTCAAAAGTAAAAAAAAATAGTTTTTTTCCCATCTATGTCACCCAATCTCGCACCTAGGTTGGGTGATGTAGGAACAAAAACACGGCAGATGGCGCCTCCCGGAGCGCTGGCCCAAAGACGTATGCTGGGACAACGTGGGACCCGATGGAAGAGACCTCCAGATGGATCAGACTGCCTTGCGGGATTGAAGGTAAGTCTATTTTTGTTGTTATGGGGGACTTTTGAGTTTAGTTACTCTTTAAGTTGTTGGGATCACATACCCAGATTTGAATCTGCAGGACTCTATCTGCAGGTTTATATGTTCTCCTCATGTTTGCAATAGTTTCCTCCAGATGCTCTGGTTCTCCCTTAATATTGGTATTTTAGATGGGCTAACTAAAGTCCCACATTACAAACTAAAGGGTCAGGAAAAGGGTTTTGCAGAAAGAGCCAAGAAATGTGTACAAAGTATGTATTTATCCTAAATTGCATTTTAATTTTGTTACTTTAAACCAGAGGTCGGCAAACTCAGGCCTTTAGGCCAGATACAGCCTAGCCCGTAATTTGTTCCGGCCTAAGGCCCCCTTGCCGATCCGGCCTAATGCCGGCTGGCAACCCGTGGCTCCAGAGCCAGTCGACATTAGGCCGGAACAAACTCCTGCAGCTCAAGAGAGTGTCTGGCCTAGTGTACTCCTGCCCACCCCTGAAATGGCCTAGTGGCCAAAAAAGTTTGATGACCCCTGCTTTAAACCAAGCATGGCATGATATAAAACTGGCTGAAGAAAATCTGTTTATTACAAAGGATTTATTTAAAAAGTCAGTAACATGTTATTATATGCAAACTTGTTGTGTAATGTTATTGTTTACTTTATTTAAAAATTTCAATAAAAACTTTAAAACAAAAAAAAAATCAGTTGCAACTTGTATTCTATTCCACAGATGCACTGGTAAGGAAAGATGAACAAGCAGTATACAAAATATCCACTAAGAGGCACTGTGTTCCTACATTACGCAAGTCTCATTGTTCCTGTTAGGCCACTGTCCTTCCACGCCTCCGTTGTCATAGTAACTGCATGGACGCGATAGAGAAGTGTTGTTCTTTTGTGTCCCCAGTACTGAGAACTTCACAAGAAAGGTGAGTGGAGTCACGGCTAGTGAAACGGGGTTCTTAGCAAGTTGTATTTATATATTCAAGGTAGGGTGTCCTTTCTTCACACGTGTGTATATGTATTGTGTTATATCCCTATGTAATGTACATGTGCTGCATAATACGTTGTCGCTATATAAATCCTGTTTTTTATTAATATTATTATTATTATTATTATTATTATTATTATTATTAATAAGAAAAAACCATTACCACTTTTAATGACTCAACATGAGCCAATTCATACTATGGCACTATTCTGTTATAAAAAAAAAAACAAATTGTGTCTTAATATTGTGCCCTGCACGCCACTTTGGGCAATTTCTAAGTAAGCAAAAGTTAATTTGAATTAATTCATCAGAAAAGATTGCTACGGCAGGAATTGTAGGTGACAACCAGAAGATGTTGCTGCACTGCTGCATGCAGCTGCATTTTCAACATGGTTCCCATCCTCTCCTATTCAATATAATTGTATAGGTTGGGACTGAGGTTGAGCCCACAGCAGAACATTGTACCACAGGTCTCAGATGGCCCTAAATTTAAAGCGGAAGTAAACCCAAAATAAAAATCACAGCTACCTTCCAACTTAAAACCAATCCTGCAGATTATTATCATTATTATCATTATTAGTAATATCAAACAGGATTTATATAGTGTCATCATATTATGCAGCGCTGTACATTAAATAGGGGTTGCAAATGGCAGACAGATACAGACAGTGACACAGGAGGAGGAGAGGACCCTGCCCAGAAGAGCTTACAATCTAGGAGGTAATAGAAGTAACACACAATAGGAAGGGACATATGGAGTGGTGGGAAGTAGTGACGGTTTCAAAAGACAGGAGATCAGTCGATCAGTCCCGAGGTTTCTTCCATCAGGTCCTGCGTCGTCCCGATATCTTTCTTCCTGCGTCACCCAATCTTGTACTGTGCAGGCACGACATCAGGTGATGTAGATCAAGAATGGAAGGGGTGGTGCTGTACCTTTTTTTTTTTTTTTAAAAGGGTATTGCACCTAAAAAAAACACAAACTAAATTTTTACTTTAAATAAAAGGGTTGTCTACCCTTTTATTTAAAGTAAAAATTCTGAGTTTAGGTACGCTTTAAATTAAAACAAACTAGAACAACTCCTTGAACAGAATTACAGCCACCCTACCCTGTAGGATTGTGGTGCCTACCTAAAAAATCTTGATTTGACAAGAGCAAAAAAAAATTTGACTGCAACCCAAATTTTATATAATAAATTATATTTTACTGCTGAAATACCTTGCAAAAAATGGTTAACATTGGCCTGAATGGGTCTGCTCATTGTCAATTATTTGATGGGCGGCAGGAGACAGTAGCGTTGTAAAGTATTTACTTGTTGCATGTAGGGCTCTATTTATAAAACAGGGAATGCGACATTCCCTCATTAGAATCAATTACTGCAAAAAAAAGGGTTAGCGCACGTACCATCCCGGGACGCTAAACTTACACGCAGCCATCTTTACCGAATTAGTTAAAACCCCCCCATCCAAACTTGCCGGCCTTCATAACGTGATTAATATTTTTGATATAATACATACGGGAACTAAATGTTTAAAAACAGTCCTGGACCGGGACAAATAGGTAAAAAAAGTGAAAAAAGAGAAATCATTCTGCTGGGTTTTTGCAGCCATTTCTATACACCTAAAAAATCTAGCAGTGACAGATTCTTACCACTCCTGGGCACTTCTGGTGGAAGTAGACATATGGGGCAGTAAACCCCGTGGTGGAATACTGATCAGTCAGCAGTGCTGCTCTCTCTCCTCCTGTCTAGATATGTGCATATAGCAGTGACCAATGGGCTCTGCTCTACTTCCTCTCCCATTAATGCAGAACTAGAACTACTGGGAATGAATGTTTGCAAAGCCAGGTTAACTAAGCTGTGACCACCAACATCAGGGATGCTTCATCGGTGTGAACTGCCTGGTTCTTTTTAGTGATAGTGACTCAACTTTACTCAACACTTTTCTTTACGATGTAGTACTTCTATAAACGTTTTTTGCCTTGTTCCAGAAAACTAACAGGTACTGTACACAAAGGCAAAATGTCTACCGAAGAGGATCTCAAATCGGTCACTCTGTCTCCAGACCCTGCCATGTACAGGCCCAGACCATCATCTGAGAAGACTCAGGTAAGCTGGTTTATTGTAAAAGAAGGATAATGTATAAACATGGAGATCAGCTAATTTCACCAGAAATAACTTACAGGTCAGTGAGGACGTCTGACATATACTGTAGCCAGTAGGCTGGAAAACAGAAAGGAGTGGAGTACACATCATCATCTTCCTCTATAACATTGCTTGGCAATTAAAGTGCATGTAAACCCTGAGATGAACTTATTATATTTTGTCCCTTTTGGTTATATAACACTAACTTATTACTTAGTCCATAGTCATGTCACTAGCTGTCCCTCAAAGGGGCTCACAATCTAATGTCCCTACCATAGTCATATGTCTTTATCACAGTCTAAGGTCAATTTGAGGGGAAGCCAACTGACCTAACCACATGTTTTTGGATTGTGGGAGGAAACCCACACAAACACGGGGAGAACATACAAACTTTAAGCAGATAGTGTCCTGGCCTAGATTAGAACCTGGGACCTAGTGCTGCAAAGTACTAACCTGGTATAGTGCTGCCCCAAAGTGTTTTGCTCTGATGACTGGTACAACTTTAATTCGATGAATAGGAGAGGGCTAGGTTAACTGTGGTCCTAATACACAAGGATGACAACACTTCTGTTCTATATATACACTGCAGTGCATGTCTGTTGTCATCCTAGGACAGGAGGTCTTTTGCTGAAAGAATGCAGAAGTGGCTGTGCTTTCAGGGACTAGGAGAAGCCTGCAGGGGGTTATTATTTAGGGTTAGGAGTTCTAAGGGGTTTACTTTAAAGCTAGATGCAAGAACACATTTTTATCTATGGATGTCCAGGTTTTCCTGGCTTCCACTTGTGATTAATTCTATATTGTTTGTTCTCTTTTCAATTTGCATATTCCAGCATAGTTTTGTATCATTTAAACATCAGGTTATATAATATTATAGGCTGTCTCATGATAATATTGGGGTTTTTAAAAATGTATTTATGGGTTAGGGCAGGTCTAATCCCCCATAACTTACTGTGAAAATTTGACAGCTGGCAGCACTGAGTGTTAGCCCTATTTATTCTCTATAGAGCTGCCACTGGGAGAAGCTACATGTAGCGTCTCCTGAGAGGCAAGGGTTCCCTGGCTTGAGGAAGCGATAACCACATCACAACCAGTCTGCCAGTGTGAACATAGCCTTAGGGTTCTGATTTTAGTATAATATCTCTTGTTCAATAAACATTTACATCTTTTACAAATGGTAAACTGCGTTTTCATGTCTTTATATGTATATTGTGTTTAAAGTATGTCCATGTTTATGTATAGCATAATAGCATAGTTTATGTATAGCACATTTTAAGCTGGTAAATGGCTCTAGCATCTCACTTTATGTGAGAAATGTATTTTCTTTTTTTATATTCTTTTTTATATAATCATATAAAAACTTGATACTACTGATACTTTGACAATATTTTAGGTAATGTTTAGGTTTTACTTATGTCTGGTAATTTTTGGAATTTCAAGTTTATGTGCACATTTTCTTTGGGATTTTTTTTTAATCTACAACATTAGTTGCACTCAGTATTTGTTTTTTGCAATTTTTTTATAGCTTCTTTTTATTTAGGGAATATTTTGGAGGGATTTTGCATTTAAATTCATCTGCATTCTGTTTCATAATACAATGATAAAGCATTCAGATGATTGAATGTTCATTTATTTTTAGGACATTTCCCATTTGTTGACAAGCCTTTTCAAAAATGTATATACTGGAGAAATCATTGGTAAAGATACAGGAGCGAACCTGATCCGGTCAAAGGGAGGTGACAACCCTCATCATCAGAAGTTTGTGGAGGAGCTGCAGCAGGTAGTTACTGTTTAGTGTGGAATCATACATTGACCTCTTGTTATGTATATTAAGCAGATGTTTAGGCGGTCATACATGTACCAATAAAAGCATGCATTGTGACAGTTTTGAACAATGCTTAGATGGCTGTGTAGAGTTTCACTGGGTTCTTGGAACAAAATGACATGGGTTCCAGTACATGCAATGTGACCCTCTCTCACACAGATTTCTAACTGTAGCATGATTTCTATACAGTTACTTTGTTTTTGCTGATGCCTTAGATTCATGCAGAATATGATCGCAGAATGGCAGAGTATGATATGGTGGAGCGCCACATCATTCAAGCACGAGCACGAGCCACAGCAGAGGAGGAACGAATGCTCAACTGCCTGAAGAATGAAGCAGATAATATGTACCAAAACCTGGGTTTACCTCCTGGTAGGATCAGTGCTTACCCCTTGGGTCTGATTAATCAAGCTGCACATAGCATGTCAAAGGTAGCATAATAAGGATGTCTATAATAGCGCATATGATAATATCACTTGATCTATCTAAAAGGGAAAAGGTTTATTGTTATATGAGCATGTTGGTACTTGAGCATGGATTTTTTTTCCATTGTGGTCCTATTAAAGCATTACTTTCACATGCAAATGTATGCTATGGAATGGCCATTGCTGCACACACAATATTGGCAATATTATGTTAATTTTCAGATTGGTAAAGACACCTTAATGTTAGTGCAGAGCCGCCTACACATAGGCCCTGGTTTAATAAAGTTCTCCCAGGCTGGGGAAGATACACTTTCATCAGTGAAGCTGGGTGATCCAGCAAACTTGGAATGGATCTGGTCCAGGATTGAAAACATTTGCTAACAAATAGCTAACAACTTTTAGGAAATCCATTCCAGGTTTGCTAGATTACCCAGTTTCACTGATGAAAGTGTATTCTCTCCAGCCTTGGAGAACATTAATAAATCAGGGCCATAGTCTTTATATCATGACCTCTCACATTTCTGGCGTTGGGGTCATGGGAAATCAGCTCCATTTGTACTAAGGCAAAGGACCGCTGCCATATAAACCATTACCAAAACTTTAGGTGTTATTGGGATCAAATATTACCTACATCTTTTGTAGCACCATTTCTTTTCAGTATCTGTCCAATTTCTATGCATATCTAAAACTGTTTCATATAAGTCTCTGTTTGCTTTCCAGTTGAGTCATGCTTCAGATGGTGTGTTGATAATGATCTGCTCAGAAAACATAACCTCATTGCTCCTGAAGACTACATCACTGATGTTCATCCCCATAGCAAGGCTCCTAAAGGTATGTGCTGCATCAGTCTTATTGAAGGTGTCACATTCGCCATAGAAGCCTTTGTATCTACTGTGGGCTTCATAGGTCTCAGCAGTGTTGTTGCCATATTTAAAATACCACTTGGCTAAATGCATTTGCCCAGGAACTTTTGGTATGTGTTATTTTTTTTTTCTTAAATACAACTTGTCAAACATTTTTATTTTAAAAAAGTTGTGGCACAGAGGAGGCACCGTGTCTAGTATACCCAGGAAATCAGGGAAACTTCTGATATTACCCTATATCCTGACTTCACTTAGTTAGTAAAGGTTGAATTGTCACCTTTTGGACTACCACCCAACCTCACAACCTGCCAATCTCCAATTCAATTATAATTCTAACTAATGTAATAGCTGACATTTTGAAGACTATTAATGTTAAAAGGTTTAAGACGTTAGTTCTAAGTTTTATTTATTTAGTTTCTAGGGACATGTGCTTTTTTGAGGAATAAGAACTGTCCCTATATCTGATATATACAGTAGAACATCAGTTATCCAGCACACACGGGGAATGGCCGTTTCTGGATAAGTGTAGTCTCCGGATAACTGAGGTTTCCTTTTCTCAGTCATTCAGCACTAGACTTGAATGGGTGGACTTGTCTCTATTCACTCTAGTGCTGAATGGCTGAGAAAAGGAAAACCCTGATGATGCTTCAGCCGTCACCAGGGTTTTCCTTTCCCCAGCCAATCACGGAGCAGAGCAATCAACTGAGCCTTGCTTTTCTGACTGCTCTCCTTTCCTGATTGCTCCCACAGCCCTAGCGGAGCTGTTGCATGTGGTTTTGGATGCAGAACCTGCTAGGGCTGCAAGGGCAATCAAGAAAGGGGAGCTGTCAGCAAAGCTCCGCTGATTGCTTAGCTTCGTGATTGGCTGAGGAAAAGGACTTGTCCCCATTAATTTCTAGTGCTGAATGGCTGAGAAAAAGTAAACCCTGATGACGGCTTAAGCGTCATCAGCGTTTACCTTTCCTCAGCCAATCACAGAGCAGAGCAATCAGCGGAGCTCTGTTGATTGCTGTTCTTTCTTGATTGCTGTAGAACCCGGTTATCCGGAACTCAGATCTCAAATAACCAGATGCCAGTTATCTCAGTTAACTGGGGTTCTACTGGATGTGTATATATATATATATATATATTAATATTTTTATATATATATATATCCACCATCTTTTTTCAAAGCTACCAACATTCAGCATGATTGTTGGTACCAGCAGCTACCAACAATCATGCTGAATGACATGCCCCCGGCCCAATGTGACAGTCCCGTGGCCTGGGCTTTAACTCTATATACTTTTTTTGGGTGGTTGACATATCACATACACAAAATAAAGCCAAGGTGTAGATATGGTAGGAGAGTGATTTCAGACTCTTGTATTCCAACAGGTTTAGTCGCTAATGTCTATCAATAACAATGTTTTCTATTTCAGGCTTCCCAGAGCCCTCATATTCCAAAGAGACATATAGTTTTCATCAACACATTTCCAGAAGCCCTGTGGATGATGGCTACTATGATCCATCAGCTCCAGACACAGAAATAAAGGGATTTATAGAAGCCTCTTCCTCTAGCTTAACATTATCATCTACCTGTGATGCTGAAGAACAAAGTCAGAGGAAGTCAAGTAAGGTAACTTCTACTCAGTTACTTATTTTATATTTAATGGATGAAGAGATTCCCACTAAAATATACAGGGTTTGCTAAATGAAGGGACAAGTTATACATGTCTTTTTTGTCTTGCAGCTGAAAGATAGACAGGCATGGGTTAAAATTTAGGAGCATACTTGTAAAATAAATATATTAATTATCACCAACTTTAGAGTGGGATGTTTAAAGTGGGATGTTCATTCTTATCACTGTTATACAAGATGATGTACAAACATTCTGCAATTGTGATAATCTAGTATTAAAATAATATACCATTCTTCATTCTTCAATATTTAGTTATAGTATTGACAGTCCCAAACAGTTTTGGTTATTGGTTTATGTGCTGTATATATTACTTTAAACATAATATGACTAATATTTATCCTTTTTAAGGGATTACAATAAAAACTTTTAAAAAAGTTTCAAGAATTCAAGTCATCTTCAAAAAGTGCAGGTTATCATTTAAATTATTACTGCTCAAATAAAAAACACTGATCAGTTTCAAAGTCCATTTTTTGCATTCTTTACATTTATCAGAACCTTGTATGAAAAGGTGAAAACAAAAGTGAGACAGTCTCAGTCAGTTTGAAAAATTGTATAAAATGTAGAGATCTGGCTTTTGTTGTGGGATAAAGGGCCTGGCCTTCCCTATGCTACCATACTGTGATATTAAAGCCTACATTTTGGATAGTGTGAATAAACCTAGGAACCCAAAAATAATCTCTCGACATGATAGCTTCTAAATATACTTTACACAGAGAATACGGGTCATTGTGAACTTAGTGCTATTTTTACTTTAAGACAATGGAAAAAAACTAAATATTGTTTGGATACCTTGGGTAGCATACAGAACTAGACAGAGTCTAGACAGATTATTCTGACCATGTGACAATTTGTAAAGCCTGGCACATTTGGATCTTACTTTGAATTATATTAAATTCTTTTTAGAAATCTACACAATCAAAAAAGAGATTACGAAAGACAGAGATGAGTGCTGAAGACAGGGAGGCTCAACGTGCTCAGTTGGCACAACTAGAGAGGAGGCACAATTTCCTGAAAAACCCACGCTTTTTACCACCAAACAGCCTGCATGGAGGACGGTCTTTGATTCTACCTTCGAAGAAAAGAGAAGCATTAATATCTGGAAGAAAAAGAGTGATTGAAGAACAGTAAGATGTTATTTCAGTGTTATTATTATAATAATAATAATAAACATGATTTATAAACCGCCAACATATTATGCAGCGCTGTACAATAAATAGGATATTAAAAACAGGTTCAGTAAAGGAGTAGGTGAGGCCTAAAAGTTGTTCCATTTTCTTGTGTAAAAGCAGTACCATAAATACATATGACACCTATTAGCCAGTGTCTAGGGCAACAGGGTAAAAAGAACGCACATTTATAAGTATTTGAATTTTGCCTATCTGTCTATCTATACCAGGGGTCGGCAACCCACCGCTCGGGAGCGGCGTGCGGCTCTTTAGCCTCCTTGTTGTGGCTCCCTTTGGCCGCCGACGGGAGATCCATGATGTTGGTATCCCATTCCTCTCTTAGACACTGCGGAGCAGGGGGATTCCCCTTCCAGTGTTCTAACAAAAAAATCCTACTGTGGTAAGCTGTGGTATGTTTTGCTACTCCAGACTATTTTTCTTTAGTGGAACAGATGGCAAAATGGCTCTTTTGATGGTAAAGGTTGCTGACCCCTGATCTTTACTAACTGACCTTGGTGTTGGTGTGAAGGGCTGGCGGCTACTTGGAACACTTTGTATAACAGGCAGTTACATCCTATTTCCCAGACATTTCATGATTGTATCTTGTATATCACTTTGTAACTTCATAAAAAGTAGATGGCATACTTTCTGCAATTTCTTAGTTTTTTTTTCATATTTTTTAGAAGAAGTAAAATGTATATTGACAAAATTGATTTAATATTTGTGTTATCATGCAGTTTAACAGCAGTGTATCTAATAAAGTGGTTGGTAAGTGTATGTAGTTTAGAGTTGGAGGCCATACTTATCAGATGTGTCTTCAGATTGACTCTGGTATATATATATATATATATATATATATAACTTGAAATATATAAAGTACTTTATTTTGCAATAACTAACTGAATAGAAGGGGTATTATGTATAAATTAAAATACTAATGTAAAACTTTTTTTCTTGTTTTATAACTAGTGATCCAAATGAGCCAGTTCCAGTATTTCTAGCTAACCCACCTGTTATCATCTTCCCAGAATATGAGATTGGACAGATATATGAAGTGAGTGAACATATATTTTTAATAAGCAAATTTTTTTATGTGCAATTGTTGCACTTGGTTGATTTTGTTTTCACTAGAACTAGAGAACCCTCTATGAAATGTAACTGATTTAACTTCTTTTTGAATACACAAAGATGACAGTGGAGTTGAGGAATATGACAGCATCAAGTCGTCATGTAAGGATCATCCCTCCTTCCACACCATATTTCTCTGTTGGGCTTGGTAAGTATTACATTACCATTATTTGTATATCCTATTTTTATGACAGATCGAGCTGGTTTATAAGGAAATATCCTTTCCACAAACTAATGTTTTATATTTCTGTTTCTAGGGAAATTTCCTGGAGAGGGTGGAATTGTAGCACCCGGTATGAGCTGTCATTATACAGTGCGGTTTGTTCCTGATTCTCTAGCTGACTTTGAAGATTTTATATTAGTGGAGTCACAAGCACCATATCCTGTTTTAGTCCCTATTGAAGCAAGGAGACCACCTCCAATACTGACATGTAAGAAATGGAATTATTTTTGTGCTGTACAACTCTTACTGTAAGAAAACATTTTATTTTTTGGAACAAAGGACTCTGGAAATAATTCTATTTGTTTAGAGACATTGATTGTTTTGCTTTTATATATAGGTAATTGTTACAGGGCTTTTATTTGTTGAGGTAAATTTTGTTTCTCTGTTACCTATGTTCTCATTGATTGTTGATATACTATATGGCCAAATGTGTATGAACACCCTTCCAAATGACTGAGTTCAGGTCTTTTCTGTGAGAGATCAACTGGTGATGCTACAACATACATACATACATACTGAGACAATTATGTGCCACCAGCATTGTGTTAGTAATTTGGGAATGGTCTTTTTTTTGTTCCATCATGACTGTGCTTCTAAGTCAGCTCCATGTGGACATGGTTTAATAAGTGTTGTGTGGAGTAACTCCAGTGACCTGCACATACCCCTCTACTAAACCGTTATTGAACACTACTAGGAATAATTGCAAGCCAGGTCTTTAAATTAAAATAACTATTGTTTTGACCTCATGGGCAAAATTGTCCACAAACACACTCCAAATTCCTGAAATAATCTTTTTAGAACCTTGAAAACCCTTGTAGCCTCCAGTGGAAATCAAGCCCAAGAAGTTCATGTAGGTGTAGTGATCAGATGTCCACAAACTTGTGGCCATATATTGTACTTTTACTGTCCTTTCTGGAAATCAAACAGGTAGTGGGTGGTAAAGAGAAAACACTTTTAGTATAGAAAAGTTAGTTATCACCCCTGTTGTGTGTGTGTTTTGTTTTGCTGTAAATTATCTAGTTGAGAAGATTCCTATTTTTGTGTAGTCTCTGGATCAGATGTAAAGGTAATTTTCCCAGTGGGTTAAAGGATTCAAAAACCTGCCAAAACCTCACATAGTTTTTTTTTAAAATTATTTATTTATTTATTTTTATTAGCAACCAATAAAAACAGACATTTACATAACTCAAACTGGTAAATACAAAAGACAATATCAAACAAAAACATGAAGGGGCATACAGTTTCATAGAAATAATCATATCTAATGACTTAGAGATAACATACAGTATGCCACATTATGACAAGAAAAAGAAAAAAAAAAAATTATACGCACACTCACATAGGTTTTAAATCTGCTCCACTCTATCCAAAACGGTATTTTGGCTTTAGGTATACTTTAAGTGATGTTGACTATTTGCTGTTGATTGTCTGAACAGTGCCCCAGATTCTGGACTGTGGTCCGTGCCTAGTCGGAGGAGTAAAGGTCTTTCAATGTCTCTGCAGGAATGAGGGGCTGAGCCGTGGACGTTTCTGCATTATGCCTAAAAGTGTATGGCCTCCAGCAAACTTTAGAGTAAGACTTTTTTACCTTAATCTTTTAAAATTTACCTTGTCAGATAGTCTATCATATCATGTAAAATTCTACTCATTGTGTTCTCCTGACTGACTCCCAAAGGGTTTGGTTAGTGTCATGTCTCAAACACTTAAATAAAGAAAGAAACCCAAAATTTATGGTGTCATGGATTAAATGTAACCATTAAATGTAACCACTTTAAAATGTTGACTGTAGCAACTGGTCTTCATACAGCTGCTGATTTCCTAAAACAGGTTAGAAACTAAATTTAACTTTAAAAAAATTATCATTCTGTATGTATTTTACTTACTGAAGCTTATGCATGTGGAAACAAAAAAGAGAACATTTGTGTTTTAGATCACCTCATTACCTGGAAAGATTGAACGAAATGTTGCAAAAATTAAAAACTAACATAGAGATCGATTTTTTTAATACCTAAGACAAGTCTATGTACATTCTGACTTTACATCCATACTTCGGAGCAGCCCATATATACACAAATCCATATCAAGACCTAAAACCAGTCATACAGATTCCTCTTCCAGACCATAGACCAGTCCATATACCCCTGCTGCTGATTGTCATGTGTCTCCCACAGTGCTGGGCAGGCAGCAAGGAAGCCTTGCAACCCAGACTATTCTTTTGGTTTGTGTCAAATGACAAGAAGCAGTTTGTATAGAAGACTTACCTGCACATGGGATCAATGCAAGATTTAGTAGTAACATTGAAACATTAGTCTACACTCATCTCATCACTGACTCATACATTCAGCAGCACTCGATGCACTGGTAATCGATTTTAACTGGTGCCTACATGGTCTGGTCTTGGCCAGTGAAATACTGTCTGGATGTTAAATCAGTTTGGAAAACACTGCTTTAAATTTAGCATGAACTAATAGAATGCACAGATAACTATAAATATATCAGTTTCCTTTCAGCTAAATCATTTAACTCTTGTATTATGTATTTTGAAGCGTATGGCAACCGGAGGATTTGTTGAGCAAGCACCCTTCGGAATTCACCCAGCCATGTTCGAACTGTATCCTGGACAGGAAACTGTTATTGAGGTTAGTACCTCTCACTTCAGTACTAATTTGATTTTCATCTGATCCTCTTTTTCTCATCTTAACCACCTGGGCGTTACACTGATGTCTAGATTTCTGTACCAAAAGCGTTACACTGTTTTTCATGAAATTTTTTTTTTAAATTTTAGACCTGTAAGTTACAGAAATATGTCTGAGCAAGGGTCTAGTAGATATCATGAATATAAAAAAAAGTTTGAAACACACAATCATGTAAAAAAAAAAAGTGCTTTTAATAAAATCCTATCCTATTTTTTTTGCATAGAAATTTTTGTTTATATTGTGGGCTTGTAATTCTTAGGATTAACTCCCGGGTATGATAATTATATTTATTTATTATATTAAAATCATAAATTATAATATAATACATAAATATAAATAATAATTTAAAACAATAATGAAATATTAGACAACAATGTAATCTAAAAATAAAATTAAAAATGTACTTTTATTTTTATTTCATGTTGTGTGGTGTTTTTGTACTGTAAAAACCATGTTTTTACATGGTTTTGTGAGGGGGGGGGATTTCCCTGCCCAGCTCACACAGACACAGACAGACGCTGGACGCTGCTGCTATTGCTGGCATCTCCGGAGAGATGCACAGCACAATGCAGGATTTCTGCATTGTGCTTGACATCTCACTGCAGATGCCAGTAGCAATAGCAAATCTTTTATTTCTGCTAGAGGAGCTGCGGACACTGGGTAAGTATTTGCTTTCAGTTGTAATCCGATTGTCATACAATGTATGACAATCAGATTGCAATATAACATTTGTTTACATTTAACCACCTGGTGAGAAAAGTTCGGGGTTAACGATAATTGCAACTTTTTTTAGCACGGAAAAGTTCGGGCTTAACGGTTGGGAGGTTAATAATCAATTGTTTTCTTGTATTTGGATTTGTATAGCACTTTGCAAGCTTTATGGCTTTGATTTATATGCAGTTCAATCTGATGGTTTGACTGATTGACTGTTTAGATTGATTGCATTAGGTATGGGAATATATGTAACTATAATTTAAATTAATCACCCTATTATTGTCTTTTTAGGTTGTTTTTTTCCCCACATCTGCGGAGACTTACAGCCAAGTTTTCACTATTGTCTGTGATAACTGTCAGGTCAAGGACCTCACACTAACAGGTGTGTTAAAAGAACTACCCATTTTTGCTAATTATATCACAATCCGATTAGCTTTTGTGGGGGTAATAAGCAATTCAGTATTACTATGATATATCAGGAGCACTTGGAGGGGGCTGTATTTACCATGTTGGGACTTGATAATAGCACAACTTCACAGACACTCCTGTAAAGGGCTTTCTTGCAACCCACTGTTGTGTGTCTTCCTATGACCTAAGGACACTCATGCATTAATGTACATTTTACGATTGTACATGTGACAATCTAGGTTTTGTAACACAACATATTTAGCATATTTGTGTATTATCAAACAGTTTATTTTGAGTAAGGTAAAACAATTAAAGATATTGCAATGTACTCTGCTAGAATCAATGCATATGGGAGGACCCCCAGACATTGTATGTTTTTACCATGTATGTCTTCAAAACCTTAAAATCTATGTGATTGTTCAGAGCAGGATTCCTTATCATTTTAGACTATATACTGCCTCTTCCATATACAGCTTTACATTGGGGATTATGATTGTCACAAACTCCGGCATTTAAAATAGAAACAAAAATGGTTAATTATAATATTGTTAGTAAGATATTAGCCTGTGTTTGTCTAATAAATTTCACAATTACATATTCTGTTCTCCTTTTGTTACAAGGATACGGACAGCTTGTGGGCTTAGAGCTGGTGTCTGTCAGTGAAGATAAAGGTACTTCATGTCCTAGTGAACCTACTGATGTCAAAGCTGAACATTTAATAACTTTCCCCAGTACAAATTTACATTCCATGATGCAGAAGTGCATTGTCATTAGAAACACAACGTAAGTAGATTTATCCTACATACAGCATGCTAATTACCCATGTCACTAATTTATATCTAATAGTTTGTTATGAAATATCAGGCATGTGGAGCTTCCCTTCTACTGGCAGATTATGAAGCCACAAGCTTTACAACCAGGAGAAGCTGTAGATATGGGGAAGATTGAGAACTATGTTGATCCAAACACAGCTTTCATAATTAGCCCTGTGCAAGGTATCCTGAAGCCTCATGAAGACCACACATTCACAGTGATGTACACTCCTAGTGAGGTATGCAAAAAGACTTAAATCCTTTGTAATGTAACATCAAATCTGTACGTGTAGTGCCTGAAATTACATATTTTAGTCTTTAAATTGATCCACTTGTATCCTAGGTCCTGGTTGTAAATTTAACCTTAATTTTGGCTACCAAGTCAAGAAAGAACATTACCTCCTTTGGAGACTATGCCTTATTCCTTTCCATTCAGCTGATCTATGCCAGATCTATGCCTTTTCTCAATACTGAAGCTTTAACATTTGACTTTGACATTAGGTGAGACCTAGAGTTGATAGGTGACAGGGCTTAATTACCTTTTACAGATGTTAAAGGGTCCATAGTTAACCTGGGCCTTGGATCTAAGTTGCTGCTGTTAAGAGACACAGGGATCAGCCTAGAGATTGACAAAAGATCCTTGTGCGTTAGCACTGTTGTTATATACTCTACATAATCTAGGTATGGTCCAATTCAATTTGAAGTGTGTACAAATAGTCTGTGTTCATGTTAAGAAGAAAAAAACAATAGTTAACCTTGGAATTAATAATGAATATATGTATTTTTTATTTTTTATATATAGCTAATCGAATATCATAGTGTGGCTCAGATGGTGTTAAGAGACATTCCAGTAAAAGCAAGGTAAAAAACTAGTTTCTGATAAAACCCATTTTCTATCTGAACAGTTGCTGGTGTATTTATGACAAAAATATAACCAAAGGACAATTGGTGCTCCAGGTGACCACAGTTGGTTAGTATTTTGCTATGCTGAATCTGAGACTCTAACAGACATTCCTCAATTGCAATCCAGCCTTTATTATCCTGATCCTTTTTTTGGACCTTATCAGAGGAGTCATTGGGATATTCATAAGGGGAGCTTTCACAGTTTGAAGTACAGGTGCATGCTTCTGACTGTGCCACATTCCCCGGTTCAAGCAATGTCACTTGCTACACAAACCAACTGGATCTGATTTATTTATCAGTGACTAAAGTATTATTTTTACTGAAAATGTTGTGAATGCTGAGCTGAAATTACAGTTTTCTCAAAGCTGCCTTTAGTTTAATTCGCTTGTCAGTGGACAAATATACATTTGAACTTGTTAGAAACCTGGGTAATGTCCATTCTTGCTCTTAAATGCATATATAAGGGGAGACTGGAGGGAGCAAGCCTTTATTGAAATAGGTTGAACTTAAAATAATTTGCTTATGTTTTATGTTTATAATGATGTGTGTTTTTACTGAAATCCTAATAATTAATTCACAGATATATGTATAAAGTTATATTGTACCAATGAGCAGTGTTCAACTAACACTTCAGTTTTGGAGAATTTTTGTTTTACAACTGTGCTTCCCTATAGATGTAGTTCAGAAGTCAGTGTGAGGACCCTTGTTAGGTAGAGAACAGTAAAGCACAGAAAGCTTTTTCATTACAGTTAAGTTTGTGTTTTAGGGCTCTTTCAGGCACATATCACAGCATTCAGGGATACAAGACCATTACGGTTAAAAGGTATACGATTTTATTAGGGCTATAAGGTAACCTCTATTTGTTATTACCCAGATTTTCAGATTTTGCATTCAATTACCGAAGTCGATATTAGTCATTGTAAATGTTGTTTTATGTGTACGTGTTTTCATTTTTTCAGTACAAATAAACATCCAATAGGCATTGCAGAACTGGATCCTGCACTGAATGATGTCATTGTCTTCGATTTGGAATTTAAAGGGACTACAGAGCCATTTCATATAGTTCTGGAGCCATATGCAATTATCTTTTCTGGAGAAAATTTTATTGACACTACTATGAGGAAGAAGTTTATTGTAAGTTGATTTTTTCAAATGTATTGGATGGTACATAAAATGGAATGCTGTCTTTTTTGTTTTAATTGATTGATTAATTATTAAAAGCATGCTAGAATAAATTGAATAAAATACATTTCTTTTTATTATCATAGACAAATGGTGACTAATTATAATTATGAAAAACATGGTCATATAGATCACCACTCCATACAAATTATGGATAAAAGATAATAATATTTGGGTCTACAGATAGTTCTGTCTGTAGAGTTTTATTAAAAATAAATATAAAAAAACTTTATAATTCAATTTTTTTCATTTTTCTTACTTAAATCTTTCAGCTGGGATACTGATTGTGAATTCTTAAAAATGTAAAAATAGCATGCATTGTTTTCAGGTTACTACTAAAATGACAACATATAAAAAATACTTTGTCTTGTAGATGTGGAATAACAGCAAATCCTCTATTCAGTTTGAGTGGGATAACATCACAGCTCCAAACATCATTCAAGTCGAGCCTCACAATGGGACCATAGGTATCTGTGGAATTCTTCTGTTTGTAAGGCAGTTTTGTGTATTATATTCCATTGATTATTGTGAAAAACACACATTTATGAAATACAAGGGCCATGAAGAAACCCTGGATCCATACTAATCTATGTGGTGATATTCCATACTGCTTAGGATCCAATGTCACTATCCCACCAGGTACATAACTATCCCTTTATGTACATCTGCATTGGTGACATCAGGGGTTCAGGAAATGCATTGCTTTCAATGCATGCAGCAATAATGTATGCTATGCTAAAGTTATTATTTTACTGGCTCTGATAAAGGGCTGGCAGGGAGGGATTTGCACAAGGCGGGCACGCACTGTCAGATTGGAATGTGAGAGGATTGGATGTGTAAGGAAATAAACATCTGGATCACATCAGCCACAGTATTGATGTGGCAAAGCCTAAGTTACATCACTATGTGGACTGTGGATCGTGCCACCACCATTAGATAGCATTGCATAGACACACAGTGGTGAGTCAGTGTACTAGTATTATAACGAAAAAGAAGTATATCCGCTTGTTTACAGTTTATTGTAATATATCCCAATTTACTGACTTGTGACCCCCTGTACCATGTGTATGTGTATAATGTTGCCAGATTCTCACCAGTGAATAGCCCCACTGATAACAATGTTCTCCATTTCAGAGACCAGTAAGTTTTGTGAATTTGAACTGATCTTTACTGGAACACAGACTGGATTCTTTACAGAGAATGTGAATTGCCACATTTTACATTCTTCAGAGCCCGTGGTGTTACACGTGGAAGCCAAATTTAAGGTTTTTATTTTGCTATACTTTTCCACTTCCACAGTGCATTGTTTTGCCTATGTGATATAGGATATGAAAGTATTCTTAGTGTTCTATTCATAAAGCTATCAAACTACTATGCACTGCAAGATTCCGTGGTGGAGAATTAATTACTGCCATTGAAACACTTGGACCTGAAAAATTCTTCACCAGAGAATGTTTCAGTGAATTTATATTCTCTACTATATAAATAGAACACTTAGTATGAAGTTGTAAAATATCTTTAATTCATAATTCATCATAGTATCTAAGTTTCTATTCATCATTAAAGTGTACATCCTTGCCAAGTAGTACATCCCTGGCATTTGAAAGCAAAGACCACATCAATGGCGATGTTGGTCTTCCTTATGGCTTGCTCATTGCAGGTGACAGGACATCAGATGCTATTCTCCAGGATGACCTTAATCAATCTCTGGGCTACCTCATAGATGAGTCCAGAGATGTGCCTAACTCATCATCTGTAGGCCAAACATAGAGTATGCAGGTTTGGTGATGCTGTTCATTCACAATTTGTTTGTTTTGGATTTACCGATATCCATAGATCATTTAGAAACATTTTCTCAAACTGTCACCGAATTGATGAGGTTTTAGCCTTTTTCTATGTCTAAACTATTTTACTGTCTGTTCTGCTGTTAGGGATTTTCTTCACTTCCTCTCCCAACATTCACTGTATTGATTTTTATTGTAATACACTGTTAATACACTGTTAGAAAAAACGCTCTATGACCTTTTCTAAAATAGTTTCAATATTCAATATTTTCTGTATTGTGTACGTTTGTGCAATTTAGCAAAAGCATATATACTTGTATCACTTTATTCTGTTATCCCATTGCAGGGTCCAGTAGTTTCAATAGCCATTCCATCACTTGACCTAGGACTCATAAAGCTAGGGGATAAAATTCTTAGCACCTTTACCATTGAAAACCTGAGTCCATTGGCTGCAAACTGGAAGATGTGTGAAAGCAGAGCCTGTCTTATGGACAGAGGAAAAGAGGTAATGTGTGTTAAAGGGGAATTTTTATTTATTTTATTTATAGCTTTTTTACACCTATTTGTGTCTGTGGGTATTTACTTTGTCAATTAAAGGGTGCAGTTTTAAAAATATAAAATGTACAAACATGGACAATCTTTATTAATCATTTTCAATCACAATTGGACAAACGAGTGCTGTACACAAAGCACTTGTTCAGTTCTATGGAAGCCACTTTAGGTTTTTTATCCAGCAAAATGCTGAAAAAAGTTAGCATCTCAGAGAGTAAAAAAGTTGTATTGTGTACCGTGTAAAACTTTGAACTATCTATTAATAAAAGGAAGGGCTTGAAGGTGTACAGTTAATAGGTTGCTTATGAATCCTTTTATCTTTCCATACCTATAGTTTTCCATCCAAGATCCAATACCTGATGATGTTATCTGAGGTCACAATGTACATGTTTATATGGCTACACTGAGCAGATTTCTTTTTCGCATGTAGGGTCGCTTTCAGAAGGAATTGCTGACACATTTTTTATACTCATTTGTATCTATTCATCTGGCAGGCATATACATCCTATAAAAAGCAAGCATTGCTTTATCACACAACAGAGAACACAAAAAAAAACATTAAAACAATCACAGCATCTGCTTTATACATGTGCAAATATTTAAGTAAATGATATGCATTTTCACAATGACAGGCTTAATGCTGCAAATGACTTAAGTAGCTTCCTGTTACTGCATTTTAATACATTACCCATTTAAAATGTAGATTAAAACAAAAAAGATTTTTAGCAAACTCTGCATTTTTCTTGAATCACAAATGTAAGTTGTGTATACTTTTTTGGCACCTGCAGGAGTCCCCATTTTTCATTACTCCAAGTAGTGGAATGTTAGCCCCTCTGGGTACAGCACAGGTTTCAGTCCTGTTTAAGCCTTTGACCTGTCAGAGACTCAAGACTGTTTTGGAATTGAATGTGGAGAACGGTGAAGGGAGGTAAGTGGCAAATAAAGAGCCAACAATGTTAATATTTAGCTGTCGTCTATAACTGCTATCATGATGCAATGCCCAAGAGGAATATGTCCCTGCCTATTGGAATGCAAACAAATTCATCTGTATAGGTTGCAGGCCTATTTGACCTATTCCTCCACCTTCCCTATGAGTCCACACTCCTATGCACCTCCTATTTGCTTTTAGAATCAGTGCTTGGTGCCAGTGTGTGAATGTAAAGGTTCCTTTTACTTCCTTTTTACTATAAACTTCACTTGAAATGACAAGGACATCCAAAGCATGTGAATACCAGCTACATTAGTGCTTCATTGCTTAATTAAATCAATGGGAACTCTATTCCCACAGCATCAAGGCTGCTGCCACCACATAAAATTACCTTTTCAGTTACCGCTTCTGTATTTATTCCAGCTACTTGCCAGTTGTTGCAGATGTGCAGGTTCCCCAGGTTTGTCTGCTTTCCAGCTGCTTAGTGTTTGCTGAGATCTATGTTGGAGTCCCAGCTCAGTCTACAGTAAAGCTGTTCAACCAAGGGCGTCTTCCAGCATCTTTTTCATGGGAGGAGGTAATTTTTTTATAATGTTTTATGCTATAGCATGATATAATAACCATGTCATAAAGAAACATTATTTACCAATAATATGGTCAGTATTTAACACTGTATGAAAGTATCCATTATTATTAACCTAATAGACATTAGGTTGGACCTAATAGACATTATAATAGATATTTTGTATGCATAGTGCAAAAATACTGTGTGGTAATACACAAATACCACACAGCAAACATTCAGCAAATTAACAACATTGTAGCATTGTTATATATTTAACTTTTGGTAAAGCATTCAATAAAATGTCAGTCCACCCAGAAGTAATCTGTAAGTTATAGTTAGAATCAGATTCTATCTGTCCTGTATCCCCTAATGCAATTTTTATAACAATTACCATCTAGTATAGCATAATAACTTCAGCACACCTTGTTTGTAATATAATACAATATAAAATAAAAGACCAGAAGGGACATTTTTTACTGTCACAGCAGGTACTGTATGCAGTGCTCATCACAACAATAAGATTAAACAGTACAATAAAGTAAAAGTTTAGTTGCATGTTTTAAAGAACTTTACATGGCATTATGTGAAATATGCAGATTGGATACACAATCTTCATCTTTCCCACCAGCATATCATTTTTTCTTGTCTGCAGATAAATAGTCATCCCAAGATATATTCGGCCACAGTAACACCGTCAAGTGGTATGTTAGGGCCTAATGAAGAGGCTGAGATGTGTGTGACTCTGACACTTCATACATTGGTAAGCTACCAATCTCAAATTGTACTTAAACCCAAACGCTAAGCCTTCTGTACACTGAACAATATTTGCTTTTCTAGTTTCTTTATTACCTTACATTTTACACAATCATTTTAAACAGTCCACCTAAATAAATTATATTTAATTTGTGTCTGAGTCTGATTATACAGAATGACTTGGTGGTTGTGTTATACGTATTTGGTTTATGGCATTTTTTTTTTAAGATCAGCTTTTAAAAAAAAACTGTAAAAGGTGTTGATAAAAACAGTTTGTCTGCTGTCAAAAACTTTTGGAGTATACTAGAATGAATGTACATTCTCTTATTTGCTAAGGTTCCCCCAAAAAATAGAAATTTCTGTACAGTTATGAGCACTTCAGTGGTTTGAAATTCTTGCTCCTAGCCCTTAGATAGCCTGGTTCTTGATTGTCAGATTGAACTGCCAGGGTTGAGTTCAGCTTTACATGGCCACCCATATTTTTTCTGGGCTTTAAGTTACATCAGTTACATAATCAGACACAAGCATAAATCATTTCATAAGTATTCCTGATTATCAAGCCCTTTAAAGTGTTCTAATGATGTTTAGGGTGAAATGAATGACATAGCTTTGTGCTGCCGAGTGGAAGACATGAAGGATCCTCTGATTTTAAATATAAAAGCAAAAGCCCAAGGATTGCATATCACCTACTCCCTGCCTACAGGAAAAGAGAGGTAAGGACTGGTCTTTCCATGTGTGCCAATAAATTATGTGTTCTTGACTGCACACAGAGCTTTCTCCACCAAGTAGCATGTTCCATTGCAAATAGACTGTATTAAATTGCCTTCATATATATTATATAGACTGATAGCTAAAGATGTACATAAATATACAGGAGCTGTTTATTTCCAAATAATGTGTTGATCTGTCCAACCAGTTCTGTGCGTCACTCAGTCCTGCCAAATGGCACTTTCTGGCAGGGAAATTTACCTGATTTTTCTCTGCTACATTTAATTCAAACACAACAACACAAAAAAGGCAGTGATACATGATATCATCTATAAATAAAATTTGAAACAATTTTTTAATAAAACATCACATTAAAACAGTAGCATTTATTCACCTAAATTCAAAAGCACAGCATAAAAACTTTGTCATCATATAGGTACAGTATATAATTCCAGATAAATGGGGAGCTCTAGTTGGTTTAATATTCTCTATGCATTTTGCAGAACTTCAGTCCGCTTCTTCAGGACATATAGAGGACCCAAAAATTACATTTAATTAAACTTCACCAATATTCTTCCAACCTCATTGCTCACCCCCTCCTATATATCACACAACATACCCAAAAAAGTCTCAATGGCTGCAGGGAAACTGGGGAAGCATGGAATCAGATGATGATTCAATGCATATTTATTGTTATTATTATTATTATTATTATTATTAATAAACAGGAGTTATATAGCTCCAACATATTACGCAGTGCTGTACATTAAATAGGGATTGCAAATGACAGAATAATACAGACAGTGATACAGGAGGAGAGGACCCTGCCCCGAAGAGCTTACAATCTAGTAGGTGGGGGAATTTCACACACAATAGGAATATATTCTGTGACAATTACCGGTACTTCTCCATGGTTACAATTTTAGTTTTTCATTTTCACCTGCATCTATCAAAGACTTTCCAGCCTTTGGATGTAACTTCAAATCTCATTTAAATACTTTAAAACATCACTTTCACTGCTCTTTAATGTTCTAATCAACTTCGATTGCATTCTCCCCAGTTTGTTTGTAATGGGTTCCTACATGCCTCTCTATTCCTCTGTTTTAAAGTATTTAAATGAAGTATAAAGTTTGAAGTTACATCCAAAGGCTGGAAATTCATTGATGCAGGTGAAAATGAAAAACTAAAATTTTTAATCATGGAGAAGTAATTGTCACAGAATGTGAATTGCATCATCTTTGATTTTATGCTTCCCCACTTGCCCTGCAGCCATTGAGAGTTTTTTGGGTATGTCGTGCGATATAGAGAGGGGAGTGAGCAACAAACAAAATGTAAGTGTATAATGTTTTTTAGTTGTAAAAAAATTTGAAAATGGAAAATTGAAATTGGAATAAATTTGGTGGAATATTGGTGGAATTTAGGTAAATATAATATTTGGGTCCTCTAGATCTCTTGAGGAAGCGTCCTGGGGTTCCGCAAAATGCTTAGAGAATATTATACCAACTAGAGCTCCCCATTTATCTGGAATTATATACCTATATGATGACAAAGTTTTTATGCTGTGCTTTTGAATTTCTCAATAAATGCTACTGTTTTAATGTGATGTTTTATTATGATATGTCATGATATATCATGTATCACTGCCTTTAAAGTCCTATGTTTTTTGGCTGTTTTTGTATTTGAATTGAATAAAGAGATGTGGTGATTTTCAACAGAATACCAGTTGGAAGAATTAATTTTCATATATATACTCTGTTACGTTTAGGCAACACATACAGGTACTATTTCTTCCCCATGTTGTGACTGCTTTCCTTTCCTACCAGCATGTCCCTTGTTAACAAATAAAAACTCCAACAAAACTGGTTGTATGTAGGTCACATAGTGGGCTATTAAGAGTCTCTGTTACTTAACCCATAGTGCCTGTTTTATAACCCTCCCAAATGGTGAACTTAGGTAATCCAACACACCTGGAATGGATTTCTGGAAGTCATTTGCTATTTGTTAGCATATGTTTTCAATCCTGGACCAGGTCCATTACAGGTTTGCTGGATCACCCAGGTTCACTGATAAAAGTGTATACTCTCCACCCTTAGAGAGCTTTAATAAATCAGGCCCTTAGTCTCTTTAAGATAAATAGGTAACAGGGATGAGGAAAATTTATAGGTGATTCATGAAGTTTCAGGTTATGTGTACCCCACCGTTAGCTTAAAAATCCATGTTCTGTGTTTTCATAGCTTTCATCAAATTTTTTATTGTCCCTTACAGCTGAAAAATACTGTTACATTAACTGGCCTGTGCCTAACATTGGTTGTATAATCTGTATGTGTTTTCATGCTATGCTGTGTTTCCATGAGATATTCAACAATATTCTGCTCTGGGGCAGAAGCTGATGTGACAGGTGACCATATACAATAAAATTCTGGCCAAAAATTTTAACACTGTATAAATACAAATAATAATTAACATTTTGATAAATATGCAATTCTAAGCTTGTTTCAACTAACATAATTTTTAAATGCAAAAGGTTAACAAAATGTTAGTTTTGGTGCCCACATGCTAAGAAGCCATTTTATTATGCACTAGTTAAAGAGACTATGAATTTCAACAACTATAATATTTATTAAATTAACATAACTGTTATTAGTTTAAAAGATGCAACTCCCTCCTGTCCAGAAGAACTTATGTTGGACTTTGGTTCAGAGGTGGTTCTGCAAAGCACAGTGCAACGGACACTACTACTTACCAATCACACTGGAATATCTGCTCCATTTTCAATACAGGCAGCATACTTTACTGGTTGTCCACTTCCACAGGTGTCAGCCAGCACAAAGTAAGTTTTCGCTTTTCATTTTTTTATCTTTTACTTTGCATCTTTTAGTAACCTCTACCAGAAGGTTGAACCTTTAATCAAAATTCAAAATTGAAAATCAATTATTAAAAGCTAGTTTTTGTCATTGAACAATCTCTTGATGTATATAAGCATAGATATACCCTTTGTGGTCTTAGTGTGCTTCTTCCATGATGTATAGAGATAGATAGATAGATAGATAGATAGATAGATAGATAGATAGATAGATAGGCACTCATGTCTCCAACCATTAATCTCCACTTGTCCTTTTAACAGCTGAATGATGGCATAGTACCTCTATGGCTGGTTTACAGAAAAAATCCCATACTGCTGTCATATGACTATTACTTATATATGCCTCAATCCCTTTTTCTAGGATGCCTCTTTTAGTATAGGAAATTATACAGCAAGATCAACTTATATATGCCTCAATCCCTTTTTCTAGGATGCCTCTTTTAGTAGAGGAAATTATACAGCAAGATCATGTTTTTTCGATAAATGTTTCATGGGCAGCACATAACTGTAGAGGTTGAAAAGTCTGACAGTCCCACAAAGTTTTTGGTTTGTGCAGTAATCATACAAGCTACATTGGAAACATATACGCCATTGTTCCACGGATTCAACTGTCTGACTATCTATTAGAATGGCAAAAAGCTATCAGGCAAAGTAGTGTCTTCCTTTCTTTACAAAGGTTAGCTATTGACAAGGTATAAAACAATCTAGTTTGCTAACATTTGATCTGTTTGTAGGTAGCTTCTATCAGGAAGATGGCCTGCTATGGTTTTTGTTACATCATTGCAGCTTTGGGGTTATAGTAAAAAAATTACTTCTGGGAATAAATTTATCTTTTAGGATTCTATTTTTTTTTTTTTAGTTCAACTGTATCCATCTTGCAACGGATGCCCAGGTTTTCAGAGCAGGCAGCCAGAAGAGCAGAAGCTGGTATGTTGTCTCTATGTGCAATGACATTTTACAGAGGCATTTCAATGATAAATAATAATGATATTGGGGTAACACATAGTCAACCAATGATCATTTTTATGTTTTGTTGTTGTATAGATATATTTCAATAATGTAGTTCCAACACATAAAAAAATTTAGATAAACAATGTAATAGGAAAAATGCATGGAATTCATCCATATTGCCTCTTAAAAGGTTAGTGTTCTCAAAACAGGTTTTTCAATACTACAACTGCCTGATTTCCTTTAAATAAATGTACAACATAAAACACTAAAAAATGTGTGATTTTAATACACTGTGACAAATATGTAAATGACAAATGTAAAATGTATGTAATATGTTGTATGTTTTTAGATAAGAGGGCAGTAATATTATCTGATCATAAAGGAGCTGCTTTTATTGCTCAGCCAAGCGTGGGAGTACTTGGACCTTTCCAGCAGATATCCATTGATGTGACTGCTTTTAACAATATGTGGGGAGAATATTCAGATCAGCTTGTCTGTACGGTATGTGAGTTACTGTATGTTTACCAAAGGCGTGAATACAGGAAATTATTTTGTGTGTGTTACTTTATGTGTACCAAAGACCTAAACACAGGAGATACATGCTCATGCTACTGGACAGTTTAACCCAGTGTTTCTCTACCTTTTTGACATGGCGGAACCCTTAAAATAACTTCAGGTCTTCGGGGAACCCCCTGCTAAGTCTATTATATCCACAGCTCACAGTAGATTAGTGTGGTGGTCAGTGTGCAGAATGCCTTTTACATTGCTGACTGTTGGGAGCAATGCCACCCTTACACACCCAAAATGTACATTGGTGTCACTTAAACTGACCTGGGGGACACAAATTGCTCAAGGAAACCCCAGCAACTTCTGGAGGAACGCTGGTAGCAGAAACTCTGGTTTAACTTGCTAGCAGTTACATTGAAACTGAGGTGCTGCAAATAGGATGATTCTTAAATTGCAGAATAGATTGAGTCAAAAAAAGTCTAGGATAATTTAACACTAGCAGTTCATACAGAAACCTAGCTAGACAGCTCATATGTCACTGCCACATTGCAGTATAAATTTGAAGGGTTAAGGTAGTGTTAGGTTAGCAGTAAAGGGGAGGGTTCTAGAATCATATGAGATAAATTCTGTTCCAAATACACACATAATAAAAGTCAATCTATTATTAAGACCTTGAAACCTTGCAACTTATGTAATCCTTGCAATAGCTATTTCATAAAATGTAGTGACGTGTTGCTTTATTAAACAGAAATGAAAGAAAGACTAGAGGATATACATACAGAAAAAGAGATTTGGTTTGGCACTTTGTCTACTGCAGTTTATTGTTTAAGTAATCATGTAAAATGGCACTATTCATTTTTATGTTCTGTAGGTTGGAGACCTAAGATCTAAGGAGATTCCTATATAAATGACTGTAAAGGGGTGCCCCCTATACTTCCAAATGACAGGGCCAAGACCGGAATGCCAGACGGAAGGACCCACATTAAGGTAATGCACATGTCCACTTTTTGGTTAGTTGGATGTTTGTTAGTCAGCATCTATTATTGCTCAAGAGCACAAGACTTATTTATTAATATTATTACTACACAGTATTTATATAGCGCTGACATATTACACCGCGCTGTACAAAGTCCATAGTCATTTAACTAGCTGTCCTTCAAAGGAGCTCACAATCTAATGTCCCTACTGCAGTCATATGTCTTTAATACAGTCTAAGGTCAATTTTGGGGGAAAGCAAATTAACCTAACTGCATGTGTTTGGGATGTGGAAGGAAACCGGAGTACACGGAGGAAACCTTCGCAAACACAGTAAGAACCTGCAAACTCCATGCATATAGTTCCCTGGCCGAGATTCAAACCTGGGACCTAGTGCTGCAAAGGCCACAGTGCTAACCTCTGAGCCACCATGTTGCTAAAACTTTTAAGTCTGATACAAAGTTACAGCTACTTAAACACCTGAAATGATTGTCAACTGTTTTTTTTTTTTTTTTTGCTGGTGGTGATCTTACATGTTTAGTTTGTGTGGGAGTACACATAAGTTTGCTTGCTTCACTTCACACTTTGGCAATTCAGACTGGTGATTGGTAAAAAAAAAACTAGGACTTCCATCTTAATGAGAGGTAGTTCCTAAATGGGAAGTATAAATAAAAGTATATATGGATGAATAATATATGAGTAATTATCTGTTTCACTTTTTTAGGTTTGGGACACATGTATCTGGTGGAGACACCATTTCACGCTGTCTGCGTATTAACAATCCAAGTCCTTTTGGTAAGTATTTCAGTCCATATTAATTTCTAAAGAACAGCAGTTGTATACTAATGAGGGGGTTAAAAACATTGTCATGGTCTACAGCAGATGATCCAAAGTATATCTAAAAATTCCTGCATTACATTCTAAACAAATCTAGTTACTACTATATGATGTGCAAGCCTTGTAAACAAAATTAAACTAATATTTACCTAAATGTAATTTACCTCCTATGACTGCCTAAGTTTTTTAATTTGTGTTTTACAAACTTTACCTCCTAGGCCATGCAGCTTACAGTGGGAGGGTTTCAGCAACAGAAGCAGTGCTGGCAATCCAGAAATCAGTGGACATTACTGGGTGTAGCCAGGGGCTGATTGACAATATATAGGCTTGTGAATCAGTGACAATACTTTAGGTACAACCTACATAAGATTTGTAATTCTGTTCTAAATTCAGGAGCAGTGCAATAGTTAACATTGTAACCACCACATTCCAGGAATTGTGTAGATCCTATATTTTGCTATTACAGCCATTATATTCTACTACACAAGAATTGAGCTAGATACAAAAATTGACAATTGCAATGACAATGGATGGTTTTTAGATTCTAAAGGTTTTATGTGGCTGTTATACAATACATCCAGTCTTCAACTTTGTCCAAATCCTTTTATAGGCTATTGAATATAAGTAATACTAGTAATTTATTATTATCCGGTGTATATGAACTACTCACTTATTTTCATTTTGTAACTTTCAGACATCCGACTAGATTGGGAGACATACAACCGAGAAGAAAACAACTCTAAACTTGTAGACCTTGTGCTGTTGTATGGAGACCCCTTCCCACTGAAGGACATAGATGGGAATGAAATTATGGGCTCCAGTTTGGATATCCCAGAAAGTGGAAGCTCATTTCAGGACTGGGATAAAATCCCCAGTACATCAGGATCAACGTCATCTGTTTCTCTTAGAAGCCCCAGTGTAAGTTTTTAAGTTAAAGGGCTACCCCACCATTATCAGTGGCATCTGGTCAACTAAATCAAGGCATCCTATGTCCTGAGAACTACAGAAAAAAGAAATCTCCCATCTTATATCAGTTTTTGCCCCACCTCCACAAATCTACTTACATCTTTCTGTGGTGGGTAAAACTATTAATTCTTGATCAGTTATTGGATCTCTCAAATCACATACCTAACAACATTGCAATTTTAGGTACACAAAAGCCTTTCTGTGTAAAAAAAACACAGGTTTTAACAGTCTTACTGATACAGACATTGTAAAACACCAGATCTGGATTTGGCCATCTTTGCTGCATTATGCATATCACAACTAAACAGCAAAAAAATTCTTCTCCTAGGGTTTATGAGGACCTTTCAGCTCCTATTAGGTCACCTGACGCAGTGCAGTAGTAAGCATATACACAACATGGTGCTACCAATCACCTATAATAGGTTTAAAGCCAGATGGACACTGCCAATAAATAATGATGTAAAGCAATCCTCCTAACTTCATAAACAACTAAACATTGCTAAAATGTAATACTTTTGGACCATTAGAAAGTTTGCCATTTTTTGTTTTGATGGAATTTCTTTCTCATACCGAGATTTTTCTGTAAATCTTGTTCCTTTAGCATATAAATGGTGTGGAACAGAGTGCGGAGGCAGAGGAAGACGTGTGTGGCAATCATGATAATCAAGAAAGAGGATTCTCTCCAGAACATAAATTAATCTCTGTCATTCTGAGACCTCATGAAGGAGTGGCCTCTGATTACCCATACTGCATTACTCCAAGGCAGACAGTAAGCCAAAAGATTACTTTAATTACAGAATCAATTCGCTAAATAGTTTGGTAGACAAATCAATATAATTATAGCTTGTTTTGCAGGTGTCACCTATTACTACTTAATACAGTAGAACCACGGTTATCCAGAACTCAGATAACCGGAAAACTCGCATAACCGGCACCGGTGCTGGTTAACTGAGATCTGAGTTCCGAATAAGGAAAGCAGAGCAATCAGCAGAGCTCCGCTGATTACTTTGCTATGTGATTGGCTCAGGAAAGGGAAACCCTGATAATGCTTTAGCTGTCATCAAGGTTTCCATTTTTTCAGCCATTCAGCACTAGAGGTGAATAGGGACAAGTCTCCCCAATCAAGTCTAGGGCTGAATGGCTCAGAAAATGAAACCTCAGTTATCCGGAAACTACACTTATCCGGAATCGGCCATTCCTTGTGGGTGCCAGATAACTGAGGCTCTACTGTACAGTGGTTGCCACATTTTCCACATTTATCACACTGTTATTGCTATGGAATGTTTTTGGAACTTCAAGACGCCTTTGAGCAAAGAAAAATGCCTAACATACCCTCTATCTTGCTTGCCTTTGGTTTGTTACATATATAAATTAATGTTTTGTTTTGATTTTACCAAAATTTTGGTAAGCTCCTGTAGCAAATGAACTGCACATAAATCTCAAATAGCCAATAACTATGATTTACAGATAATTTCCCTTCTTTGTTTTGAAGATGAGAACAGAGTGGTTATTGCTGCCATAACACCAACACCTTCCTATAGAGCAAATGCTGCTCTCTATAGATACAAAACTGTAGAGAGTGAGCATCGTCAACCTAGGACTAGAACTGTCAGGATCATCTCCATAAAATAAAAAAGAGAAAACTAATCCAGCCAAAAAGAAAACCAATGTAGTCACAATGACTGGTAACAAACAATTCATATCAATTTTGTTTTTTTTTCAGGTTTAGATACACTCCAAAGTGTGTTTAAGATAACACCTTGTTTTTTTAGTTTTTGTTGTAGACTGGGGAGGGGTTATATCCTCTGGCAAGAGAGGCAATATCTTCTGGGGCGATTTGCCCCTTTACTTGTCCAGTTTACAGAGACAGGAACTACAAATAAATCCTACATTTTATTAGGTAAAATTAGAGCAATAGGTGGGGGAAACCTTGCAGCATAGACAAGATTTTTGGTGACAACTGATTAGATTTCCTCTCCTTTCTAGGAGATTTCTCCTTACGCCCGTTTTGTTTTCAAGACAGCTAGTGACATTTACCAAGTGACGTAAACAGTTGTGCGAGTTGTAATTTGTGTTACATTTTACAATGTTATATCTAGTCTTTGTATTATGTTTAACAGATTGTTCCAGCTGGGGGTTACAGTAGCATACATGTATCTTTTACTCCTCTCATGCTGTCTGGGGTTACCAAGAAGGTAGAATGCAGCGGATATGCCCTGGGATTTCTCAGCTTGGATGACAAGGTTAATGAATTTTTATAGTTCATTCTGATTTGATTTATATCTAAGTCTTTTGGACTTTAAAAGGCTTAGTTCATATAGATGCATTTATTAATGTACACTTTTATCTCTGATTTTAAGGCGGCTATACTGGTACCTGGGAAAGTAAAACGGCAACATGGGTATGGGGTGGAACCAATCAAAATGGAGCTTCAGGCATTTGTGAAGCCAGCATTGTGAGTACAAGTTTCTACCAACAAACTACTAGGAGCCTCTATATTCTGCTTAGGGTTTTATACAGTCCAGTTCTGTTCTGTTTACCAGCTCAATAACTGAAGAAAACTTAAATGTCTGTTTGAGGTTTATATCTGTATTGTATCTAGTTACAATGTATGTGCATAGTGATATGTGCTCCTAAACCCATTTATTGCTATAATATTGATGGTTAGCTCCAGCTGGGCTTTAAAAAACAACATATGTACATTTCACAATATTTTGTCTCTATATTAACATGGCTGCTTTGTCTTTATTAGCGTGTTGCCTCTGACTCATTTTTAAACTACTAAGTATTACTATTGTCTTATTTATTCTTTGCAGGCTCACTGTAGAAGTGGAAGATGATGATGAAGAAGGGCTGGTGTTTTATTCTGTGGCAAGTGACCTCATCCCAGACAGGAAAACCTCTTCTGTTAGTATCAGCACTGATGTCTCTGAGCAATGTTATGTTTCATGCAACCATGGATTCTTGAGGGTTGACACCCAATGCATAAGATTTTAACTTTCCTGGGTTAAGAAGATGATTGTGGAGTTTGTGGGTTATCTACAACCGCAAAGAATGCAGACACCGTGTTTAGGAAATGCTGAATAACAAATCAGAATTTTTAGAGCATTGACCCATTGGGCCTGATTTAAAAAAGCTCTTCAAGACTAGAGAGCATACACTTTCATCAGTGAAGCTGGGTGACACAGCAAACCTGGAAAAGGTCTGGTCCAGGACTGAAAATATTTGCCAAAAAATAGCAAATTACTTTTAGGAAATTCATTCCAGGTTTGCTGATTCACCCAAATTCACTCATGAAAGTGTATCCTCTCCAGCCTTGGAGAGCTTTGTTATGACAGGCCCATTGTGAGGGAGAACTGTAAAGAATAGTCACTGTGCAATCCTGAGTTTGTAAAGAGTAAATATTACTGCCCCCTTTTACATTGATTTTTATTTTATAACCCATTGTATCAAAGAAGGGATACAGTATGTCATTGCTGTATTTGTCAGCTCATTACATTACCAGAACACCTGCAGCATGTCCGTTGATGAGCCTGGTAGAGTGTGTGCAGCAAGATTTTGCAAACACACTTGTAAAACTTTCGTTTTCAAGTTTCTTTATTGAAGTCTTGGAATTTAGTGTTGCAATGATCAAAAAGTAATCCAATAACATCAATTCCGTTATTGTTATGTTTCCTCTTCAGATATTAACTGACATTGAAACAAATCGGAATCTGAAATTGATTAACTGCACAGAGACTCCTCTGTACTTCCGTCTACTTTTGTCCAAACCTTTCGCTGTTTCCACCACTGATCCAAACAAATATGTTCGTACATCCCAAAGCGACCGCGAGGAGCGGGGAGGTCAGATGGTGCTTCACCCACAACAAAATACACTGGTAAAAGAAAATTTTTTCAATAGTTACATACTGATAACATTTATAATGTTCTCTGTTCTAAATGATCCCCAAAGTGTTCTAAACTAATATGAAAAGTGTTCTTCATTTGTCCATCATTGTTACCAGCCTTCTTCCATATGTTTAAATTACATAAAACATTTCCACCCAGCTTCTGGTTTAGCTTTGATGGCATTTCACCAGCAGTGGGATATGGCATTACTTTGTCACGTATTTATCAAGTCATTAGTGTAATTCGTCAGTCCATGCTTTTTGTTGTTTATCCCCTCTCCTTTTCCAACACATGTCCACCACTGGCTCCTCACTGTCCCCCCTAAATAGAAAATATGACGTCCAAAAATGTCAGTGCTAAGGTGGTTTTTATAGTTAAAAATCTGACCAGATTTAACAGCCTGAATATGACTGGTGATAAAAAATCAGTGAAAAGCAGAGGCCTTCTAGACTTCGGATAGCACACTCCCAGAGAAAATTTTAAATATAACTCAGATCAAGTAAAGTGGGTAAATATTCTGACTTTAGTACAATTGCAGTGTTTTCTGGGTAGTATTAGTAACTCACTAATTGGTTTCATGTTTCCTGAAATTGCTGTTTATTCTGTTTTTGCTGTACAGGTGAAAGTGTCCTTCTGCACCACACTGGAACTGCTGACCTACCAACATCTTCCAGAGGATCAGATGCTGCCAGGAGTAAAGCTGCTGCAGTCAGAGAATGGGGAAAGGAGGCTGCACTTTTCCCAGCAGTTACTGATTGAGTATAGTAATAAGAGCACACAGGTTTGTATTTCCCTACCTCTTCTCACTGAGAAAAACGGACCAGATCAGTAAAAGCTGCAATCTGGTATCATCTGTAGTATAACAGTACATCCTCTGATCCAGACTTGTGTTTATCTCTGCAGCAAGTGGCACTTAGTGCATACATAACAGTGCCGGTGTTACAGCTCTCAAGTTACACGGTGGATTTCGGTACATGCTTTGTTGGACAGACAAGGACACGGGAGGTCTTCCTCCTCAATAAAAGTGGATCTAAAAGCTACTGGACAGCTTTGCTGGGTAAATTTTAAACACGCATTCACATACATATTTATTTGCTAAAATCAATAATAAAGAAAAATTATATTTTCTCTTGTTTCCAATAAATGCATACATACTGATTTTAAGTAAAGTGAAACCATCTGATCAGTTACCCAATAACTACAAAACGTGATCTTAACATCGATAAAAAAAGAGAAATTAAACTATATCACATAGTTTAGAAATAATTTATTGGCCCTCCATAAAACATATACATACAACATGAGTCACAATATGTAAAACTTTTCGTAAGAAATGCAAATGAATTAATTACGTTATTGTTTGTGTAGACTGATCCCTTAGGAAATTTATACAGCTCACTATAGCCACCCAGTGGCTACATCCCAAATTTAAAGATATACTGAGCTATCCATGTGGATACAAATCAATCCTGTTTTAATTTTTTTAATCCCTATTTTTTTGTTTGAGGCAAGGGTGTCCAACTCCATGTTGGAGGGACAGGATCTGCACATATTTTTTAGTATTTCTGTAACAAACAGCGGTAAATTTACTAACATGTGGTTCACAAAGCGTCTGGAAATTGGTCTGTTTATACGACAATCCTGACCTGGAGATGGACATCCCTGGTCTAAAGCATGCAAGAGGGATAAAATGATTAACTCACCATTTATAAGACACATTCAGAACTGAGTATCTTTTTTAGACATTCAAAAAACCTCTCATCTTGCATCCTGCAGACCAGGAATGTCCAACTCCATTCAACCAAACTATGGAATAAATAAATATTGAAAAGTGGGGCTTTATTAGCTACTACTTATTTCCTAAAAGTATTAAGCATAATCTGGATACCCTATTAAACAAGTAATAGGTTATGCATGTAAATATTGCTTTTATTTCAGTTTTTAATGTTTCCCCTAATTTTCATTTCTGATTGCTGTCAAGCTCAGATTAAGGTTACCTACCGGTGCTAATTAATCAGATGTTTTCACTTCTGTATTAGTAATTAGGTGTTGATTGGACACATTATGGATTTGTCATGAACAAGAACAACAGCACAAAATGCTTCAAAGCATGTATGGTTTGTGTTTTTTTGGTATAAAGCCTCACAGTTTTATTTTACCTCATTTGTGTTCACCACAGCATTTAGGTGTGAAGAGGATCAACCTAATCCCATCAATGTTCTCATGTCCATGTATATCCCATCAATGTTCTCATGTCCATGCAAAGCTCATGTAATTATCTGTTATACATGGCAGGACAGCTCTATGTCAGCAGAGAAGAAATTGTTGTGTGATATGAAGACAAGACTGAATTTGTTGGTGATTAGCTGCTAATGTAATGTAAATATACATAAAAATACCTTATTGTTTTTTTTTTATTTTAGACAAACGAGAAAGGCACAGCAATCGGGAGGTATTTTCCATTTCTCCCACCAGTGGAGTGCTGGATGCTCATGTCAGCCACACATCGGGTAGTAAAGAAATGTTATTGGTCACATTCACAGCAAGGTAGGGAAACATATTGGGGTAATGTGTAACACCAGACAGAACAGTATTTGTCACTGAGCATCATACACTGTCATACACAGATTTCAGCTGGATGTAGATACAATTGATCATTACACTACCTATAGATAATCACTAGATTCTCTAAAATAATTTCATCCTTAGGCTGTACACACGTCTCATCCAATAATCGACTCAGGGCTGATATCGGACATGAATCTGACGTGTGTACAACGCTCGTGAACAACGAACGATCGTAATGTAGTAGTGAAGAGGAGAGAGAGCAGTGGGGGTGCCGCTCCATTGTTTTCCCCCCTCGCCTCTCCATAGAACAGATCGATACTATTTGGACAGTGTTCATTCATGCATCGTGCAGTCTTTTGTCGTTTGAAAGGATTGTGAAAGATCTTTCCAACGACAATTAATGCACATGTACCCAGCCTTATTTCTAGCTACAAAAGTACTGTCATTATATCTTCAAATTAGTGAACAGAAAGACAAGAATGGCATTTCCCGGGCAGAAAGCATTTTCCTCCCTCCTATAGTAAACCATGTTTTAAATCTCAACTTGTTTTAATAATTCTTAACAAAATCCTAATCTTTAATAAAATAATAAAACCAAAATATACTCCTAAATCTAGACCAGCAAACAAACCTTCACAGATTGCAAATGATATAATAAAAGAAAAATATTTTTATAGCAGGCTCTATCCAATGAATGTTTTGAGGCTTTAATGTGACATGCATGCTTTACAAAACATACTTCTTTTTTGTTATTCTGATTAAAATATGATATTTTTAATTAATTCTGTTCTCTATGTTCTTCAGGACAAACATTGACTATGAGACATCAGTGACAGTGCACGGCATGCTGGGAGAGAAGCCACAGAGATTAATTGTTAGAGGGCGAGGATCTTATGATGAGAAATATGAAGTTTTGTTTAATGCATAGCTCACCATTCTGATCTACATCAATATTCTAATGAATAAGTAAATGTAAAATAAAGTGCACCTATATTTCTTGTAAAAAATAAGTTATATTTGTAGTACAAAGCACAGCAAGCACATCTTTAAGTACTGCAAGTTAAATTCATTTGTTGTATGTTAACACAAAGACACATCTATAAAACTAATTTTTCAAACCAACTGGACCTTTCTCAAGTTACGGACTCTCAGTGGTTTTTTGAATTCCTGAATGGTTGTTTGCTAATAACAAAGTAAATCAGACCTGCATATGTAATACCTATGATATATCTATATTGATGTATGACAATGGCCATGCAATGTTTTATAAGATATTTTTATTTCACACAGACACAAAAGTGCTGATCATTCTAGTCTTTGTTTAAAAAGCATTGGTGTGTATTTGGATCAAGCACTTGTGATAAACTACAGGTCAAAGCTGTATCTTCAGTTTCTAAATTAATTGTAAAACAATTCTCATAATTAAAATGTTAAACATTTTTTAATAAATTACTTTTTGACTTCATGTTGAAGTTTAATGCAATAGTTTTTAGACTGAAGAGTGAGAGCATTCCATAGATCAAGCTTTTGTAACAATGTCACAAATACACCAAGGCAGGAGGCAAGGATTACTAAAGAATTTAAGAATGTTTACACAATGAACTGTATATTGATTAATTCACGTAAAACATGAATTAATTGATTACACATGTAAAATGTACATGTTCTGCCACTGACAACCACTGGCAAATAGGGGGCCTGCTGTTCAATTTAACAGTCCAGTGTTTACCTTGCCCCCTCCCCACAATATTCACATCATGAGACCTAGGTGAATGTTTTTTTTTAAGAGATATTTGCCACACTAGAAATAAAACATTGGTAAAAATGGCCAGCACTGAATGGATATTAATAGATATTAATTATAGTATGAGAAGTATAGAAATTAAGCACAACTTATAAATGCAATTTGTATACTAGAATAGCAGAGTTTGGATAAGACATTATAGTAAATCTCATTAAGAATAGTACTAGATAGTCTTCTGACCTGAAAATATAAAAGCAAAATGTATGTGCATATATATATATATATATATATATATATATATATATATATATATATATATATATATATATATATATATATATATTCGCCATAACCCAACACAACACAAAATAGTCAATTGTTTTGGTTTTCTCAAATTTACATTTATTAAAAAAAATCTTGATTACAAGGGATAAAAATATATAAACAATAATTGACATTTTAAAAATGCTAAATTGTGATCTCTGGATTTACAATAGAATATTTGTGAATTGCCCTAATAAGTAAGTTCTGTTTGTACAGGCATCCACAGCTCAACTATATACAAGGCTTTTCATCTTTGGTCGGTAGCAAGTGATTTTCTGCCCTTTGCCAATGGTGGTGCTGTTACTTTTATTACATTGTAGGTGAGTGGCTGGCATGTGAAATAAAAAACTCACATTTTTTTTATTAAAGGCACATGAAAGGTATCTAAAATTGCAATGAGCTTTACTTCCAAAAACTATCATATCAGTCCCATGAGCCATATGAAGGCCCATAAGTCTGTCTTCTGGTGATAGTTACTCCTAATGCAATGTATTTTATTAGCTACTAGGTAAAAATAAAATACAGCTTTTGGATCTACTACATTACTTACTGAAACATCTTGAACATTCAGTGTCACCATATACTTGGCGATGTATGGTTGGGTTTTCCTGAAATGATGCAGATCAGGTATTCTGATTTAATGCTTGTTCCATTTGGAGACTCAGGCACAACCAGGCATTTAGCATTTTTAGAAAGGTTAGCAGAGGCAGTCCCTTCTATCATACAGATTTCCTTTAATGCCAATGTGTACTGCATCATAGGGTTCCATGTGGCACCTTTGTGTTTGCTGTCACCCAACTTTTGGGGTAATAACAGAGTAGGTGCAAGCCTCTCTCATGTAATCCATGACTGAATGACCAGCTCCAAGTATTGTCAGGTATGAAATGGGGTAATGCCTAAATTTATGCAAATACTGACTTTCTGAAGGTCATTGTTTGCGTAGCGTGTATTCAGTTACACACAGAACAATAAACTACAGGATTAGGTATTAAGGTGCCTGCTATCTATTAATATGCTTAGGTATACTGCAGATTGCATCACCAGTCTCTGTAGAATTATTTTGTGAGAGTATCTCAATAATTGCATCCATTCCACCATGCAAAAATTAAACATGGATTGTTTATGGATTGGAAATGACATTCTTTGGTTGAAATCTTCCAGGTCCTTCCTTCCAGGTGTATTTCAAGAGCAGAGATTGATTCTCTACCAGCGAATGTCAGATTCACTGTTTTATAAATAGGCTCCTATGTGTACACAACATTTGTAAAGAAAAGCAGCATTTGTTCACTTGATACATATTTTGCAATACTTTTGTATAACAGATGTCATAGCTGTAGCTTTACCATATTAGTATCGATCTTGTAAGTAATTTACCTGCATTTTGCTAAAAAAATGCAGAATAAACAACATCTAAATCAGTGTTTACTTTTACAAGTACATTTGGGGACTCTGGTGGGGGATCCTGCCCAACTTGGAGCAGTAGTGGCTACAATTGAGGCCTTTTCAGAGGAGCTATCATTGTTACTGGCCTGAGTGAATTTGTTATGTACATATATTCACATAGGAGTCTATTTATATTCATATATATAGATGAATAGGAAATAGGAGTGCAGTATGACTAACTATCCAGAGGATTATGAAAATATATGGAGCTCGTTGAGGCCAGTGACAATTATAGCTCGTGTGGTGGACACACATCTCTCTCTCATGTTTTATCCATATTTTTTTTTTTATGTAACCATCTACATCAAAAACCATGACCAAAGAAGATGGGATGGAATTATGTTTCTCTTTTTTCTCTCATTGCAGTCTCCCATTTTTACATTCTTACAGCAATATGAATATAGATGAAGCATTAAAACATTGTCACATAACACATTACTTTTGTTTTTATTATCAAAAGAGACAAAAGTGAAATACAGTCAGTTCGGTCATTGATGTCTTTCATATTGAGGGACTCTCTCAACTATTAATCCCAGTCTGAGTTCACTGACCCCACTCCAAAAAGACATGTACAGAATGTAACTGGGTCATTTAGGAAAGAAATCATTTACAAAAAAATTGACATTGCCCATTGCACCCCAAAGACATCAACAATACAGTCTTGTAGTTTTCATAAACATTCCTCTTAAAGGTGAATCCAGCCATAAGGTTAAAGACATAGCTGAGCTGCATATATGTTTAAGTTCTGTTTTACCTGTCACAAGATTGAAAATGTATTCACATGCTGCTTTGATCCACTTACCCTTCGGTGCTGTGTACTTGCATGGCGTTATTGTGACTAACTACACTTATTCATGTGTGTCACTGCCCTGCCTCTTGTCTGGCCTTTGGACTACACACATACATTTCCACTCCTCCTCACCTGGAGTTTATAGACTTTCTATACCACCTACAAATCCCCCACCAATTCCCAACAGCTTTCAAAGTTAAAATGATATTATTTCATTAAGGCAGAAATAAAAAATTCACCTATATTTAAAAGCACAAACTAAACAGAAAGTTCAGGTTTAAAACTCCTGCAAGTCTTGATTTTAAAACAACCCACAAACAAACGCTGCCCCAGCCACTGCTATAAAAAGGTCATTTTATACAAGCTGCACCCCTTATATTTTATTATTATGTTCATAAGAAACTTGTGCTGTATGTGTTATTGGAAGCAGCATGCTGGCTTCTTTATATTCACAGCGTCATTAACTAAATAAACCATTAAACCAGAGAAAATAGAAATGGCTTCACAAACTATAGCGAATCTTGTGACTTTTCTCATCCTCTTCAACAGCCTCATTTTTCATACATTGGTATAACTGAATTTAGCCATAAATGTTCAGTGGTGGCTAAAAGGAGGAAACACAGCCTTATTGTGGGCATCCTTATGGTACATAGAGCCCAAGCAGTGGATATAGCCAACAGTGGCCCCCTTTGTCAAACAGACTTGGGGCCTCTACGGTGACCCCTGTTGGCTGAGGAGGGTCAGGGGCTCTCATGCAGAAGCACTTTCTATGTCTGTCCCTGTAGAGCTCTGTCTGCAAGATCTTATGTTCAAAAAAACGAACCAAAATATAAGCACTGAAGTCGGTAAACTAGAAACAGCTGATTATTGGGAAACATTCCAGCTACAACAAAAAAACACAGGATGTTACACATATCTAACCTGCAAGGCAATATAGAATATGACATAATAAAAGGACACTAATCTACCACATGATCAGTGGTCTATAGTAGAATATGGTTCCCCTTCCTTTGGCACTTTTAAATATATAGAAGAAGTGCAAAGATCAGGGCTGATCTCTAGACAACGACTAACATCTAGGAAAACATGGGCACTTGCATTAAATATGTTTATTTTAAACATAGTGCATTACTGCATTCACTGGTGTTTTGTAATATTAACCTTTTCATAAAACAAAAGGCCCAATATAAATCCAACATTTGATCTTTGGCAACAACCTAATAATATATACTGAATAAGAATCCAGTGCTATTTTTATCTAGTGCTCCCTTCTTTCATTCCATCATTCTTCTTCACTTCTTCCATCATTAAAAATATAGACCATATAATATATACATTTTCCTAATTTACACTTGTTAGGAAATGCTTTTGGTTCACTGTATAATAAATTAACCTTTCCACTTGAATGGATAGTACTATTAGTTCTAATGGTACTAATAGTAATAATTTTTGTTTTAATTTCGGCTGCAGAAAGAAGCTGATAGAATGCTATGGGCAACAAGAAGTTTTCTTAGCATGTTATTCACAGACAAGTTTTGGTGCGTTTTGCTATATTATGCTTCAAAGTGGCTCAATTTATAAAGCATCAGAAGATAAGTGAGTGTCCTATAATGATCTGGTTTAGATGTCTTTGTCCCCCCAATCCCTGGATAATTCTGCCTTCTGCATTATTGGTATGCCAAATCCCTACAGTACAGTCAGCATCTTAACTTGCTGTAACCATTGTGCCTGATTTGCAATTACCAACACTGGGTGTTTATTTCACACTGAAAATCTATAAAACTATCCAGAATTTAAGACCTTCAAATCCTATTCTTTTCATAAAAAGTTAAATATATCAGTACATATGTTTGTTCTTTGTCTTAAATTAAACTGCAAGCCAGGTGATCTCCCTGTTGTCCCTTGTAAAAGAACATTGTACTATCTGGATCCTAGGAAAACAATGGACTATAAGACGCTGCTCAGTGTTTGGATCTGTACAATCATTAGCATCCACTTCTAAAGTTTTACGGAATACATCCTTTCCTTTTAGCAAATCTTTACACCTTCATAAAATGTTACCAGCTTTAAAAAAAAATGTTCAGATCAGGAAGCCTTATCCCAAATGTGCAATGTCAGGTGATGCCAAGATCCCACCAACACAAACATCTGAGCCAAATGAACCATTCCCAGTGATAGGAGGTAGGAACATAGTTCATGGCTGTGCCTGAGCAGGTAACAAGACAAATTCATTTAATCAAGACTGCTCTTATTTTATCATTTAGCCCCTACATACATTGAAATTGTCATACTATTCTACAATATCTTTCCTTATCAACCTTTTGTGTTTTAACTTAAATGTAGCAGCTTTCTTGGGAAAAAAGGACTAAAAGACTCTCAAAATAGTTGTTACCCAAAACTCATTTAGAGACAATGATATGTCTTGAAGCTAAACTCCTGGCAAACAACTTAATATGCATGAGAAATTCATACATGGGAACTGTTTGTAAATCTGTGCAGCCATTATTGTCATTTAGATATTGCTGTTGGACAGCACAGCCAGATCCCTGATCCCCATTACAGCAGCAGCACAACTTGGTTCAAAACACTGATAAAATACACCACCAGCTTTCTGAATGTTCAACAAATAAGTGGAAGAACAATAATTTGGTCAAATCTGTTGGAATGTTTGCTGTCAGCAAATTTGTAGAGCCTGCCTGGCTCATATCGCTGACCCTTCCTGGCATCGCTGGTACATGTGCTGCTCTGCAAGGGATTACAGATTTTGGCAAATGTAGGTACATGCATTCACTTCATTTAAAAAAAAAATCCCTGCATTCATTGGAACTTTTGTAATATTTGCATTGTTCAGTGTTTCATAAAACAAATAGTCCAATATAAATCCAAATACAATTGTTCTGGCCAATAAAAGACATACAATCTCTGACTTCTGATCGCCTTCATTACTGTATTGCTTGATACGTTTTATGACTAGTGGCAGTGTGTTGATGGTAAGTGTTCCTCCATCAGTGTCCATTATATCCCCAGGATGAGGGAAGACTCTGCAGCCTCTTGAAGAACACAAGCAGCAGGAAGACGCACGTCTTTGTGGATTCCTTTTTTTGTGCATTTTTTATGATCCTTCATTTGTTTACATTGTCTACACTGACACAAAACAATTAAATACTATGACTAACGAAAGGATGCCTTAAAAGTTCCTCCGCTGTGGGCCTCCTTTTCTCTTCCACGAATATTACTTTCATGAAATCTCTACAGGAATCTGAAACATTGTCCGGCAGCCTGGGCTTTGTTGGCTGGGTAGCTATTTTAAAAATGGCAGCCATTGCTTCATATTCTGCCCACGGTGGTTTTTCTGTCAGCATTTCCACAACGGTGCAGGCCACACTCCTTTAAGACAAACAAGAAAAGAAGTGAATTAGTCTTCTAGAACCATTCCTTGAGAACTTGGTATATTGGCAAATTGGGATAAATAACAAGCGGCCTATGTTTAAAGTTATGCAGCTGGATGATTTATGCTTTTAGGATAACCTCGAGCAGAAGAGATGGAATAATAATAAAGATGGATAATAAAGTGTATGGGAAAAAACATAGTTTTTTTATATTTAGATTAAGAAATGTTGAAAACCAATTTGTGGTATTTAAGTCTACTCTTTATAGAAGCGAGAGGAAAATTGGCTGATGGACTTTAGGGTTTTTTAGATTTGCAGTTGACTACAGCATTGTACCACAGACTCAACCACACTCCTAATTGCTCCCATTCAAGCAAGTTGGAGCAGTTGGGTACTATTTTGTACACACGATTCTACCCAGTTGCATTGCGGAGGGATTGTGGCACGGTTCCTGGAATAAACTGTAAAGCGCTGCGTAATATGTCAGTGCTCTATAAATACTGTGTACTAATAATAATAATAATATATTGCAATCACAAATGTGAAAGAGGCCATCAGATCTTGTAACTTTGTAAATTTGTGAACACTTGAAGAGGCACATTGTATGGACAAATTATTTCCAGCAATAATCCCTCCTACAAATTTCTAAAGGTCACTAGCAATATAATAAACCGAATAGTAATTTAAGGTTAAGCCAAGCAATTTGTAGCCAAGTCTTTAGGAGTGAATAAAGAGCATTTTTTGGTGATCCTGTAAGTGAATCACAAGTAGATCTAGTCTATAGAATACTTGCACTTGATTGCAAAGATCTATTCAAATTAATCATAATTATGGTTATAATATCCATAAAAATAATGTTTAGAGGAAATCTATTGGTGCCTGCTGTGCTTCACTAACGGCTTGTTTACAGCAGTCTACAGCATGCTGCATCTTATTCAGCACAGTTCACATGGCTGTATTGCTTTTTTAAAACTTTTGGAAGTTTCAGCATTTTAGAACACAGTGTACTCAATTGTTTTATATTTTAAATGGTATTTCTAAGTCATGTTGACCGGTTATTGTACTGGCAATTTGTGTGCATTCAACAGTGTTCTTTTCACATTGATTCACTTAATCTGTCACTGGGGACTGATCTGGAATACCTACCACACATCCGCTTTCCTCCCATATCCTTCTCCGCTGATCACCTCTGGACTCATCCACTATGGGGTCCCTGTCACCGATTTAATTCCGGTCCCAGACATACAGATGGTTTGGATGCGTTTGCTGGCCCCAAAGTCACCAAGTTTTACATTCCCAGCTGAGTCTCTTAAAATATTGGCACCTGTACATGATGGATAAAACATCTGTAATATCATGTGTTCATAAGATAATCCTGTCTCTTGCTATTGTTATAAACGAGAACAAGGTTTAAAAATCCAGGAAACAGCCAGGCAATGTGCCATAGTTGGAGAAGCCAGGGCTTTATCTCTCGTACTCAGTCTTCCTGTGGTATCTCTTATTACTTGTACGCAGTGGTATCTAGGATTTAATTATTAGTATATACTATTTATTGAACACTACCTCTCAGACTGATCTAAAATGCCATTATTCCATTGTGCTACTCCCTTGAGTCATAGTAATTCCTGTAGAAATACTCTGAAGAATCTGACCCTGTTCCATAATAATAAAGGAATATTGTAGAACACTAAAATGATATGTATTATACTACAGACCTTGGCAAACAGCCATATTAGCAATGTTCATCCAAAGAAATTATGATTCTGAGTTTTGTGTGACTATCCTTCACTTGAGCTGAAATGTATTCTTTTTTTCAGTATCAGGAAAAAATCAACAAATAGCACAAACATGGAACAAAAAATGGAAGAATGGAACAAAAAAATCACACAAGAAGTTCATAAGAATAAATTCAACCTGTCAGCTTTGAAATAGAAATAAAAACAGCAAATACAAGAAAACCATTGTTGCAAAGAATGTAAAGAATTACACTCAAAAGCTGGAGGACTGTGTGTCAGGAGGTCAGGACAACCAACATTAGATTGCAGGTTGTCTCTGATCTTTTATTATACAGCTGAAAACATAGTAAGTAAAGCTTATTAAAGGGGAAACTATATAACATAAGCATCAGTTAATCAGCTCTGTAAACCAAACAAGCTCCTTCAGCAAAGCAATTAAAGAATAAGTGCACTTAGTATAGCCCTCTTTTACTGCCAATCCTTGTAACCAGTGCACAGCCCTGTACTTTGAATTCCAATAATGGAAAGCTTTCCTATAATCTCCTAAACCTTTAAAGACTGTAATATTCATGGCTCCAAAGAAACTATAATTTAATTTTCGAGAGGCAAAAAGAAGCCTAAAGCTCTCTCTGCTATCAGCAAATAATATGAAGAGATCATAAGCAATATTTTGATATTTACCTGACTAAAAATACTGCAATCATTTATATGTTTACTTCTAAATGTAAAACAAAATATATGTATGTTAAACTTTTGATAGGGAGTGAAAGAATATGCTCAGATCCAGGCGTTAGCAAAACTCTAGGTCATTTCCCCCTCACTGTTCATATCATTTGTAATAATAGTTGGTTCTATTGATTTAAAAAAAAATTATATTGTAACAATGTAGCATCTCCTTCCTCTTACCTTTAATGTCTCTGTGTACAATCATATTGCTGTGTAAGTATGACACTCCTTGCAGAATCTGCCGCGTGTACCGCCGGGTGACGTTTTCTGTAAGTGCACCATAAGCTTTAAGCTGGTCTTTGATCGATCCCTATAAGAAGAGGCCAGAAAAGAAAAATGACATCAGAGAAAACAACCAACAGATATCACTTGGAGTTTATGGGGGGTCAGGTCACATGCTGGTTGCTTGAGTTCTGGATAACAGGCACTTTACCGTATATTTAAGTAATCTTTATCTTTACTAGGAGCCTGCTGAAATTATAATTCCTCATTTGAAAGATATTAACAACTGGTTCTTATTCTGGACAGTGCTGAAAGTCCTTTTAGTCATAGTATGATTTACAGAGAATATGCAGCTTACCCCTGGCATGTACTCTACGAAGATGGAGAGCTTCCTTTCTGTGGGGTCCCGCAAACAGCCATAATATTGAACTATTCTTTCATGTCTATGAATCTTCAACAGCTGGATCTCGCACTCCAGTGCATTCACCTCCTGCAACCAAAACAAGCACAAGCTAGTAAATATTTTAAACACTGAATTATTGCAGTAAAACAGAGCTGGACAAATCCTACATATCAGGTCGACAATGTGCCTAAATTATTATAGTTGGCCCAGTGTTATTATTATAATTTTCCCAGTGAAAGAATGCACTCACAGGCTCATTCACATGATAACCATCCCAAGCCTAGTGCTGCTAGTCAAGCTATAGCAAACATTTAACAGGTTAAGAACATACAATGGATTAGTGTCAATAAAATTGACACTACTGTGCACGGGAGTAAAGATCTCTGCTACTATCTACAAAAGCCCTATACCATACATTACAAAAAGATTGTAATTTAATAAATTAGCTGAAAATTTTCACCCAATAAATTGTGTAAATATTCACTTTAAATATTACCCGATCCTGTACATATGAAATATATACAACAGAATTTATTTTTACATGATTGGATAAGTAAAGTGAAGCTTTTCAAAGACTTCATCAAATCATCATATGTCAATGTTAATATGCACCATAAAGAAACACAAACAAAGTCACTGAATCTGTTATAATGTTTTAGAACCTTATACACCTAGAAGTAAAACATACAAAACTATTCAAAAAAAGTTTGGATAGCACTCACCTTGCTTGTCTCCTGACTGTCTGGGTCAAAGGGCACCTGTTTGACAGCCAATTCCCTCCCTGTGTCCACATCATAGCAAAGGTACACTTCCCCAAATGCTCCTCTTCCCAACAGCTTTCCTAATCTCCAGTTCTCAGGGGCCTGTGGAGCTATAACACAATTCCTGTTAGGTAATACTTGGCTTAACACATTTGATAACAAACAAACATGATAATGTTATCAACATTTTACTGCATTTAACAAGCCCATATTAAGTTTTAAACCTTTGGACTTTATATAGTCCTGCAAAGACTTATATCTTTAATTATTTGGTAATGACTTAAAATATCTCCACTCCTGTACTTCATGCTGGCACAGTACATTCTTCCATTGCAGAGGAAGAGAAGGGGGCTCGTCTGTTAGTAGTGGTAAATGAACTACTGATACTACTGTGGGGAATGAGGGGAACTACTGATACTACTGTGGGGAATGAGGGGAACTACTGATACTACTGTGGGGAATGAGGGGAACTACTGATACTACTGTGGGGAGTGGGGAATAAACAGCAGTTACTACAAACGCAAATATTGGTGGTAAATATTATAGTAGGAAAGGAGGCTGGTTTATGTAATTGGCAGAATTTGGTATTGTTAGAACTTGGGTATAGGTAAAAAAAAGTTTTGCGATAATCGGAATACTATCTGGAATGATTAGTGTGGCTTGATTTTCTGTTTGCATTATGTAAAAATGGAAGTCTAAATTTTTAAAGCTTTGTTTGGTATCTTGTCCATACACACACACTGGATACTTACATTTGTTGCACTGGTCAGCAGGTGGGGGATGTAAAAATGGTAAGCTTTTCTCTAAACTTCTCCATCTTGTTTTTCTTGGCTCATCAAACTGCAGAGTACTGTCTCCATTAACACTTCTTGTTCTGCTGCTGGGACCCAGCTGGAACAGATTTTCTGGGGGTACGTAACTTCTAGGAAATGTCCGACGACCTACACAGCACAGTGATAGAAGATTACCAATCTGATGTGATGGAAAATTAAGATATTAGAACAGAAAATATTTAGAACAACAGGGGAAGGTAGGTTGTGGTTGATTCCAGGGCCCTTTCCCTGTGGAGCCTTTAGAGCCATCCTAGCCATAACCAATTGTCTTCCAAGTGGGGCTAAATATGATTAGACATTGTGGGTCAAAAACATGCACAACCTTTGTGGAACCTTCATGTTCTGTAACAGGTTAACAATCAATCACCGGATGGGCACCCACAGTACATTTCCTATGATTACAGGTGAAGACATACAGGAGCTCCCCGAAAGGAGCATTATTCGTTAAGTTGATGAGGTCATATAGGATTCTTAGTTTTAGCAGGGTGTTATGTAAGTTGGTAGTGTTGGATACAGTAGGTATCGGGACGTGCATGTTCTCTGTAGGGAAGCTGTAGGGTTACGGGATTCTCAGTCTACAGCACTAAATGCAGTTTGAAGTTCAGGTGAGCATTAAATCTTGCACTGGGGCTTAAATGTTGCAAGCAAAGTCAGACATTGTCTACAAAGTTATAAGGAAAAGTGCACTTTTGTGATAAAAAGTAACGGCTGGGTTGCTAATTGTGGCTATGGATGGTTGGTAATATGTGGTTAATCCTATAAACTTGCAGATCTATAATCATAACTTCTATAATGCAGAATTACCATGGGAATAGCAAAGGCTGGGAAATGAACAGCTAAGCATCTGCTAATCATGATGGGAGTGGTGGAAAAAAGCCGATATTCTGGAACTAATTACAGATGCTAATAGGTGTTAAAAGTGCACTCATACTTTACTTGTTACAACAGCCTAAACTAAGGTTCCTCCAGCGCTTACTAGGGGTTCCATCTTCTTAGATAATCCTTCGCAGATGATTAACAACTAATGTCAATGAACATTTTAGCTTCCTGTAAAATGGTAATTATTCCTAGTAAGGAAGACTCTTCCCCCATCAACATATTGGGGCCTTTCTCCCACTTTATAAAAATGTGTACTTCACTCTATCAATGCAATGGGACCCTACACCACTTACCACTAGTGTAAGGGGGCCCTTTTCTACCAACTACCAATGTTAGGGGACACTTTCACACTAATCGCCAATGTACCAGGGTCTAATGACCATTATTGTCAGGAAAAACAACAATTTTTACTGCCTGCATTTCATTTCTTTTCTGGTCATGATCAACTGATTTCATTATAGTTCCCCTACATGTAGAGCCTGTGTTTCAAGTAGGCTAAGCTTATCCCATTTGTTACTTTTTTTTTTTGTATCTTAGTCCATTGTTCACACTTAGATATAGAACTATAGGTTTCTCAACATTATTTCAGGAGTTCCACCATGATAAAAGGTTGAGAAAGGCTGCTGAAGAGTGTCAGATGAGGCATGGGTAAAATACTAAAAACAAATGGTGAAAGTAATATTTGTTAATAAAAATTCATTACTACAGATGGTCTCATCCCCTATTTAATTTTCAGGGCTAACTTGAGCTACTCACCATCGTTGTAGTCTTTCCGACTTTGGGAAAAGTGATACTGACGGGGAAAAGTGCCTCCTTTACCAAACCTCTCAGGACAAGGAATTTCAAAATCTAAAAACAAAGAACATTTATCAGAGCAATTATTCTACAAACATTATATGAATATTTCAGGATGGTATATCACATAGCAACTTTGAAAACTTTATATGCACTTGTTCACTCCACTGCACCTTGTTAGTATGCAACTCTAATTGACTCAGTAATTCATACAAAAGAACAGAGAGGGGTAAGAGCAGGGAACTGGTACAGGGATTAGGACAGTTTATTTAACCCATTAATTGTTCATCTTAAACCCGATTGTATGGTGGCTGAGCAGGGACCTCACATTTGAGACATTATTCTCAGATCTAACTTGGCCAGATCAGGACACTGACATCCCATGTTTAAAGTGAAGGTAAATACACGTATAAGCTGGTCTAGTTTTCTTAAATTCGTGCAAAATAAACCACTAAACTGCACTAATGGAAAAATGTGTTTTCATTACAAAACATGTGTACATAACTACCAATAAGAAACCATGACAAAAAAGTGATTTTTCTGATTATTTTGAACACTAGAAAAAAAGGTGAATTTTTTTGTACTGTAGCACAATTTATTAGGATTTCTGTGTTTTGTGAACCCCTCAGCTTCTTGGTTAGCAGATGTTCTACACTGGCTCTTGTAATAAAACTGAAGCAATATCCATTTTCTGCAACAGCCAATCCAATTCTTTTTGCCATTCTTCAACTCTTAAAACAGAAATTTCTCTCCTTCACTTTGTTAATAAAGGCCACAATGTTTCCACATAGATCATGAGACATTCAGCTGTCATTATTCCCAAACTCTCAATCCCTTTCTCTCCATTTCCTGTAAATATTCAACATTTAAACCAGCACTCCACACAACATAACGGGTTAAGAAGAAGAAAGAGACAGAAGGTATATTAGTTATACTTTTCCTAAGTTTTATGATCTTTATTACCTAAATATTCGAAGCTGTCTTTCAGCTGACCTTTTCTTCTTGGAACTGGCGTAGAAAAAGCTGGGCTGCAGGCCAAGAAAAAAACCATTCCATTACATGGGGATTCCCCAGAAATAAAATAACCACAAGACTGTTAAAGAAAACATTTAGCAAACAAGCTTTGCTGGGGCCCTTAGAGACCTGACAGAAACTGTGTACTCTCGGGGGCCAAGGAAATGAGACACATCTGGAAAGATGGGTACAATATGGAGTCTCTTCATAGGCAGATTCTCTATATGCATACATATATACACAAATACATCTATACATAAAAATCAAAACAATAAATGAAAACTTGAGAAAATGTATTTTTGCCTATCCAGTTATAAAAATGACAACGCAGCTCTGTATAGCTTCTACCTCTATCATTCTGAGCCCTGCTATAAAAAGATTACCCTGAGGCTGATTTTAAGCCAACTTCAGGTGCTTATAGTATATGCATTTAAAAGGATATTTAATATGGATTTACTGAATACAGAGCCGTATTTACTGGTATCCTTTAAATCTTGCTGTTGCTCACATTTTCTAAATACAAAAAGATATGGTATTTTATCAGCAGCAAACTTATCTGCAAACTAAAAATATTAATAAAAAGTCATCCTGTATAAATGATGAGCAAAGTAAAAAGCTGCATGATCTTTTACTGAGGCCATAAAAGTGAAATGCAAATGTCTGCAAGTGTAACTTCTACAATATTACCAAAAGTACAATATATTGGGCCTGATCTATTAAATCTCTGGAGACTGGAAAAGATGCTATCATGGGTGAATGTGGGCAATCCAGCAAATGGATTTGGAAAACATATATGAAATAACAGGAATTGATTTTTTGAAATAAATTTCAGGTTTGCTAAATCATCCAGGTTCACCCATGATAGTCTATCTTCCCAAGTGTTGGAACAACTTAATAAATCAGGATCATTGACTCACATTCCAACAATCATGTTCTTTTACTCTTTCTTTGGTTCATACATTTTTACTCTTTTACCCCTATTTACTGCTAAAATCATAATCTATAGCAGAATAATAATCTGTCCCAAATCCAGAATAAGAGTAGAGGAAAATAGCACAAACAGCAAGGGAGTGTTCAGACATTGCATTGATGGAAGTTAGGCCAGTATAGTTAGGCTTTAGGCTTTGTAGAGATGATTAATAATTCTCACTCAAAACGATAGTTACTAACTATTTTGGGTGGCAGTTTTAGGATCATTGTACAGGTAGGATATTTGGCTAATGATGAGTTGACTGGTTTATAGAGAAAAAAAGGGCGAGGGCAAAAGGTAGGCTGCTAAAGGAACATCAATAATCATTGCTTGTTTATTGATGTGGCAAGACAGATTCTTTAAACAATGTTGTGTGACATCTTTACTGACCCTAGGTTGGCCTAAAATTACCAAGAATGATTATCTCCAGCCACCAAATTCTAGCGTTTCTAATACACCTTGTTGTTTGCCGTCACAAGACATCAATGTGCAGTGTTGGTGTTACAGGCAGAATAGCTGCACATTTCCGGACACAAAACAACTATGATGTGTGCTTTTAGTGATTTTGTGGAACCTTAAAATAAAAAAATAAAACCCAGCTAAACCATCAGCTTAAATCAGCTAAAACATTAATGTATTTAATGCTAAAAAAAAAATACAGTTTTTTTCTGTTCTGCAGTGTGATAGAGGCAACATATGAAACAGAAAATTTAAAATATTGTCTAAGCAATTATTAGAATTTACCCTTAATATTTAACAGGGACCAACAATAGCTTGCTTTAAATGGGGCATTACTAATAGTGAATTAGTAGCCTGTGTTCTCATGTCCAATCATTAACAAAATGATTTTGCCATGGTTGCCTTAGGCTGTGTTGCTGTATATTAGAGTGTGTCTATATGTAGCTCTGTGTGTGTTACCCATCTCCGTCCTCTGATTGTCACCCTTTGCCTTAGTTATGTGAGCAATGTTTATCCAGCAGACAACCATCAATGGGCAAAGGTTTTCCTAGCTTCCAAATCCCACGCACTGAACTGAGGAACAGAATCTTCCTGCTTCTATACAGCACGGTACATATTTATTACCTGACATCATCTGAAAAACAGACAACTGCCCAGCAGTGCTGACTGTGTGTAGAAAGATGAATATTAGGAGATTGTAGGGGATCAATAGCCCTAGGAATAGTTTAAGAATCGGCCTGAGATGAGCATGATGGTCATGCTAGAGAAAACCTAGCATTAGACCAGGGGTCCCCCATCGTCATTTAGCGATCCAGATACTTTTCCAGATTTTTAAATGACAGACTACCAGCGATCTCCCCTTTCCATGAAACACTATCTTTACAGCGGTTCCTCATTCAATGTAACCAGCGACAATTGTTAGGCATGTGTACAAAGCCTTATTTTACAATAAGTTTAATACATTAAAACAAGTAATTAACAAGTGATAGAATTCTAAACTCCCGATTACCAAAAATAATTATAATGTATAAATAGTGTATATCCAGCAAGCCTTTTTTTTTTTTTAGCGTGAGATAGTGTGAGATTCAATAAGGACTCCTGTCGAGTTTTACTGTTCTGTATTAGCTGTCAAAACCTAACAGTAGTTCCAATTTGTTCATAAGCTTTCCAAAAAAGAAAAAAAAAGAATTCGCTGGGGTTACACTTTAAAATACATCTGCACTTTTATATCATAATTAGAATGAAATGAATGATATCTTTTAATGGGAGCCATTGATATGAAACAAATGTCTTTACTGGAAGTATACTATTACACTAAAGAACCTATAGTGTGCTGCAGGTGATGGGGGTAGCAGATCAGAGTTGCATTTAGAGCACCTGAAGTTAAGGGAAACTTGTAAATCAAAGATAACCATTGTTTGTTATTTTTATTAAGAAAAACACTATACCAAATATATTTTTGTTACTATTATTTTTCACTTTCTGTGTTTGGGACATATTTTACATTACATATATTACATCTTATGAACTGCAACTAATAGTAAAATTCAGTGCATCTCACAGACGTTTAAGGAAGAAAGCAGCATATGCAGAGTCAAAATATTACATGAGCAGCAAATACAGCCTAACAAAACTTAAAGGATCAAAGTCATAAATCAGTTAAAGTTCATACCTGTCCAGTGATTGGTCCAGTGAATGACAGCTACTGGAGAGAGAACCATTTGGGCTAATGAAAGGATCCACTCCCTGTGGAATGTAATACAAAATATTTACACCTTAACTCCAGTCTTGCATTTCTCATGAATAGATTACTCTGTGTCTGAATACTACACACAGTCAGTTTCTCACAGTGTGCATTAGAATCTGCGGGAAGTCAGACTTTTTACTTTTTTTTCTTTTCCTAATTCATTCATTGGAAATGATTCAGCATCCATGGCAGTTTTTACTTCTCCAGACTGAAATCCAGCCTTCATTGATTTTTTTAATACAAATACCTAGGCACCCTGTCTGTCTCCCACACCAGCCATGATCTGTCTGCATTGCATAAGGAGGCACATGGACACAATGATAATTTCACCAGTTGTAGAAAGGGGAAGGAACAAAGGAATCTAAATATATTCAGAATAAACTTCTGCTAAACCAAAATTGTTCATCCTTAAAACAGCATCCTTAAGAAAAGAAATTGACCCAAGAGTCAGATAAGAAAAACTATAACTTTACAAGAAAACATTTTAAAGTTACAAATTGATCACACTTACATTTTGGAAAATCTAGTGCTGAGCCAAATGAGGTATACACCCCATGTTCAGAAAAACTATTTTATGTAAATGTATCCTTTTCAGCTATCCTAACAATTCTGTTACTGAATTACAAAGGTGCTGATACCTCAGGAATAAATTCCCCTTCACTATTGATACTGGTAATGGATTTCTGACGGGCAATTTGCTGCTGTTCATCAGGAACACTTCCAGGAGGAGGAGAACTCCGGCCAGTGTGTAGAGATCCTGTGCAGGCAGAAAATAAAGAAAAGAACATTTAAATTATCCTGTGACTTCAAACACTATGGTTACAAAATTAGAAAATTTCCCTAAACCTTTAAATATTTTGACTCTCTGTGTAATAAAGTTTATTATGCGAGGACTGCAGTGACAGGAGGAGAAAAGGGGAATGCATCCAAGTTTTTTTAAAACTCATTTTTACAGTTATAAGAATTGCTACTGTCATAGGTGATGGCATTAATTTAGTTTTTACTTTAAAAAAGTCAAACTACATTAAATGTTTTGGGGAGAACATGCTGTTACAAACCATATGAGTAAATTCAGGGATATACCTGCTGCAGAAATACATAAAATGACTACTTCTGATGTAAATTTTTGTGTTCTATCCAGCCCTGGCAAAACCATTTTGTGTCCATCACTCAGAAGGATTTCCATTCTTTTTCCATGTAGATCCTTAAACTTGCATTTGGCAGGCACTGCTGCCAGGATATCACAATAATGTTTTCTGAACCTGTTCACAGTTCGTGCTGAACAAACAGTGAATGTCAGCACATTTTTGTACAGATTTCACCTATTCCTTCCTTCTCTATCATGGGAACATTTACAAAGACATGACATTGCACATAGGATGGCATCTGGTCACTATGTGAGTGTTCTCAGTCCACCAAACAGGATCTGAAAGATAAAAGTAAACTAAATTTCTTGGCTGCAGTCATGTGGGTGCATTTTGCCATACCCCAGTCCACCTGCTATGAATTTACCTACATTTCTTTATATGAAGGATAAGGAAAGAAATGATATTGGGAAAAGGTTTGTGATGCTAGTAGACTATTCTGCATATTGGACATTTGGAAAAAATTGTGAACCCCTTGCACAAAGGTAGAGTGATGTGTCTTTTACAAGGACCACAAATGTTTTAAATTTGTTTTGGCATCTATTTACCTTGATGCTAAGCACTATATTACACACGTCAGCACAGACCACCATGTTAACTGTAAAGATGCACTATGAACTAACCTTTGTATTTCAGTCTTTTTATATCTTATAGACTAATACTGTTTAAATAAATGTAGGGGTGTACTACTGGTCTGTAGAGATGAATCTCTTCTGCCAGTTTTCATCAGGACTAACCTACTCAAGTACTCACCTGTAGAACACTTTCTGCTCTTTCCAGCATCTTTATACAGTGATCCCAAAATATCCCCCATTGACTTTGATATCCTCATGTCATGGTGTTGTTTTGTCCCCACTGGTTGTAGGTGCTGCGAGGTGAAAAAACAAAACAAATATTACCAGTACCTGAATAATTTACATTTTCCAAAAAATTTTGAAATAAGCTTGTCCTCTGTTGGTAGACAGACTGTTCTTATTCCCTTGAATATAAAGGTGTGCTAGAAAGAAGATTAGTTATATTGTAATATGTTCATAGAAGAAACATTATACTATGGACAAAAACATATAATAATATATAATAATGTACTTCTGCTTCAACATGCAATAGGTTAGCAAGAGTCAGATGAATATATTGGTAAAATACATAATTAATAATTGTTCCTAATGGAGAATGTACTCACTATATTTTTACTAGGTGCTTTAACTACTATCTTCAAGCTCCTGTGAGATGGATTCATGTCCATGTGTTCTATGGCTTTGTCCAGGTCTTCTTGGTACTTGAGTGGTACAAGCAGCTGTTGAAAGAAGAGATGATTTTAGGTAAATTCAGACCATGCATTCTATGAGTGTAGCACAAGAGGGCGCTTCGAGTACAAACATCAAAATTCTATCAACAAATCTAGAAAGAAAGAAAACTTTTTTTTTGGTTCCTTACAGTACTTTACAGTTTGGGTATTATTACAAAGATGGTACACGCTGGGCACCACTGAATGGAAAAAACCTGCTGAGGTCAAATCCACTTTCCTGCAGTTTTGCCAGATGTACCACAAACTGTAACTAAAGCTATGATTTGCAAACTTATGTTTGCTGAACTAAAACAGATATTTTATTATTTCGTGACTTGGAATACTAATAAAAGATTTATGATGGAATATTGCTGGAACATACTACACCAATAAAATAAACCAAATACATATACTGTGGGTATCCTAAATATTCCAAAAATCTTTTTAGGATGTCATTAAGGAAAGAATAAGAACAGATAAGTCTAAAAACTTCCAATAGTGGTAGGGGGATTGACTTTGGATGCCCTGGCTAAAACTGAAGGACAGTTGGTTTTATTCAAAGGTTTTAGGATTATAAAGGATTATTCTAAATAGTTTGATTTTTTTGTCACATGGGTAAAAAAACAGAAGAATCTGTACGTGAGACCAAACTTTGTTGCTTCCCCCATGCGTGAGTGATGAGTCTACTTTAAGGCAGACCTGGCTTGTAATCTGATTTCTCTGTGCTGTTCCGAACAAACGGAGCCAATTAAAACAAAAAAAGTAAGTGGGAAAGCGGAACAGGCCATTGTCTCATGTTATGAAAGGGCTTCTAAATAATTCAAACATCAGGACTGCACACAGAAAGTGTTCAGGCTGGGAGGAATAGTGTAGTATGCATTGTAAAGTGATTTTATATCATTTAATTAGTATCATACCTTTTCAAATGTCTTTAATCACAATGGAGCTATATCTAAGCCAACATTTTTAGGGCTTTGTACATACAAGATTTAGTGGATAAAACATGCATGCTTTTACAGAGCATTGGAAAAGATTTTAGCAAGCTTTATGCAGCCACCTAGAAGCCTTTAAGACCCCCAGGGCTGACCTGTGACCTGCAACACTTTGGTACCTACTGTATGACCCCCAGGCTCCATCAGCCAGCAATTATCTTGCCTAGTTGCACACAGTGATTATCAATTGTACTATTTTCTGTTTATGGTAACTTTATGTTTCATTACATGCACTGAACATTACATGCAGCCCTTTGGTAATGTCAGCCACAATGGAGGGCCCCTATATCAAGTAAGTTGACTACCATTGCTTTAAAGCAAATTTCGGTGTCAGTATGGGTATTTTAAACATAGATCTTAGTGGAGTGTTGGCTGGTATTTGAAAAAAGAAGCTAGCACTATTTAGCACCCTTCAACAAGTTTCAAGTAGTGCTGAAGCTTACCAAAGCCCGATGAAGCCTGCTAGCAGCTGAAAATATCAGCAGGATGTTGAGACTTCAAGTTTATGCTTGTACATCTTATATTGTAAGCAACATACAAGTATGATGGTAAGCCATTATTATGATTATTAACTTGTATTTATATAGCAACAACATATGACGCAGCTCTGTACAAAGTCCATAGTCATATCACTAACTGTCCCTCAAAGGGGCTCACAATCTAACTTCCCACCATAGTCATACGTCATTACTGCGTACACTAAAGATCATTCGATAATTTTTAACAAAAAAAGTGCACAACGAACTAGGAATCTTGCTGAAAACGAACGACCGTCTCAGGGGATCTGATTGGGCGACAATCGTTCATAATCTATAGTGTGTATGGTTGTTTAGTGAACGTGGATTGTTCTGTGATACACTTCCTGCATCGTTTGAATGATCGTGCAAACGAACGTTCCTAGTGTGTACATTATTGGTGGATTATATTTGAATGATCATATCGTTACAGCATGTACAGAATTGTGCACAATACAATTGTTCAAAATAATCGGGAATAATCGTCGATCGTTCGTTTAAAAAAGATAACTATTGCAAGTGTGTACCTAGCCTTAGACCTGAAAAAGGCAAAATGCAGCCAATTTACCCTAACAATGGGGCACAACATTTCTACAGATTATTTTTCTGAATCAATTATTCTGCTGACAATCTATCCTTATAATAACTTTAAATTATTTTCCACTAATACAGGGAAGTTGGTATAGAGGATCTAAATTATTTTAACCCATACAGATTTTTGCTTAAAATCGAAGCTCAGCAATTTTTTTGGATGTGTTTGCATTGTTGAAGTCCCCCCTCACTTCCCATCTGGGCGGCAGTGTGACCCAAGCACAGGAAATGGTGGGATCTTTCCAATGTGAAACAAAAACACTTTCTTTAATAAATAGGGATAAGGTTAGAACCTTTGTAGAGTCTTTATTGCTGTTTGTAGCTTCCTGCCCTCTCATTCCTTGTCACAGGGACAGGAAGTGATAACAAAGGTTCTAATGGGTTAACACAGCATCAAAACCTGACTTAAGTCTTTTTCACATTTTCTAAAACTAAAATAGAATTGGGCTTCAATTCACAGGAGTCACTATTTGATGTCACGCAGCTTCACGGTAATGATCACTTTCCTCACGGATTCTGCAACACTGACACAGAACAGGACATGCAAACACAAGAAACTGATCTGACATGTGAGTCTCCAGTGGAACAAAGTACACATTACCTCATTGTTTGCATAGTGCAAGTCCATTGTTTGCCCAAAGGCATCTGTAACTTTCTGCAGAACATCCTTAAGTTTTACTGGCCTCCGGAATTCTATAATCCTACAGAACACAAATATAAGACACATGAGCAATAAAAATATTAATGATAATACAGTGAATATTGTATCAGCTATAAGGTCAGGTCATACATGAGCACGTGCCCTGCCGGAAACATACAAGATAATAACAATCAGGTTAGACATAAGTTTATTGGATCAGTAGAAAAATCATCTAATCAGCTAAATGTCCAATATAAACATTAAAGTGTTGAAATCCCTAAAAACCAAGCTGTGTGTGTTCGATAATAGGAGCCACTAGAATCGATGTATTATTTTTTCATTGTGTATCTTTACAACACAAAATTGTGTTTGATTTGTTAAAGCATTTCCATAAATAGTATAGAGCAGGGGTCGGAAAACATTTTGGACTACTAGGCCATTTCAGGAGATCAAGAAGGGACACTAGGCCAGAAGAAACAAGGTGTCCAAGGAAAGGTTTTTTCCAACTGTGACTGCAAGTGAGCAGTCTAAGTCTTCTGCTTATCCCCGGTGTAGTCTCTGTACGTGTGCGCGTGCTTGGCATCAAAATGCCCCTTGAGATTCTACCGCTTAAAAGGTCTGTTGGTGTCATTGCACACTAAACACAGGGCTTTGCTGCCATGTTGGACTAAGAATAATTCATCAGTCTATTCGGGTTGAAGTCACAAAGTTCGAGGTCAACCTTCCGCAGACTGGTAGCTGCGCGTTGATTCTGCTCTTTAGACATAGTAATTGGGGTTACTGTGCGGGAACTTGATGATATTGATGATATCGCAGTAACTCGCAATAACGCAACAATTCAATTAGGCCAGATCCAACAATAAATAACAAGGGGGGCGTTAGGCTGGACTGTAATACTGGCTAGGCCGTATCTGGCCTAAAGGCTGGAATTTGCCTACCTCTGGTATATAGTTTTAGTGCAAAGTAATTCATTGGAATGCAGACTTCCCACTTTACTAGTAGTACATCTTTTAGTTGCATTTCCCTTATTGCACTTTATGTTAGGCTAGTTTCAAAAACATAGACATGATCATGGTCAAAGTTATAGTAAAAGAGGAACATTCACCATCCACAACCTGAAACAAATCATATACCTAAATAGTCTACGTTATATAGCTCTACTCTGGTGTTAAAAGTAAAGAGAAAATATAAGAGAATAATTAATTTGCCAAAACATTCAAAAAGTTGCAAAAAGCTTTTGAATCTTGAATCTGAGATTTAACACTAAGCATTAGTGTTAAACACAAAATTAGTGTTTAAAGGGTGCTGTTGACTGACCTTTGGATTCATAATCACTTACTATATAAATGTTGTAAGATGTAGAGTTATGGAATTGATCCAGTAATTCCCAAATTTTGTCTCTTTAGAGTCATCAGATTTACAATGCCTGATGTTCGTATGTGGCAAAACTATGCAGGGTGCCTTTGGCTGTTTTTATTAAAAATCAGTATTTTACATTTTAAAGCAGGAAATTGAAGTGTCAGTAACATTAAAATGCATGTATTTTTGTTTTGTTTGAGCGTGGATCGAATGTGTAAAGGTTACATCCCCCCTTGGGTTATTACTGCTGTATGCATGCCTCTGCTTAGGAGGTTGCACCTTACTATTGGTTCCATTGACTGGCCTCAATTGGCTTTACGGAATGACCACTACAGTCCACTATTTCCTACACCACTCTTCATACAATCAGTGATCATTCAATAACCAGAAAAGATGAGTATTGTCAGGTATATTTTTTTAAATTTCAAAGTATTCCCATAATCACAATTTAAGCAATCCTCATTAGGAGAATCTAAAAATCAAAAAACTACTATCCAGCAGTCAACAGGCACTTTCATTTGGGCTGAATACATATTCCTTACTAACTGTAATAAAAAAGGCTCAATACAGTAGTTTAATATGTAATTAAATTGTTTTGGTGAAGTTAGATCATTGTGATTTTTCTCTTTACTATATATGAGAAACACTACTCCATACTACAAAAAAGCCAACCCCACACCAGATATTCCGTTTTGAAATGCAAGATCTGTACAAAGGATTACTCTGAGTAATCTCTTTGAAGACGTGGTGGTGGCTGGTCTGTCTTTGGCACTGGCTTCCCCTGCTTTTGGCAATTCTTTAGGTGACTCATATCTGTCTATTCTCTCACCCTGATCATTTGTTACTAATTTCACAAATCATTAGAAATATTATTTTGTCTGGAGCAGCAGATTGAGACATATTACTGTCTAATGGCTGTGGCATGTGAAACCTTTATTATTGACAGTGATGTTCGGTAAAAAAAATAAACCAGGGGGTAGAGTTTGGCAGGTTGGCAAAACTTTCTACTGCAACACAGAATGCTTTGGTTTTTCTATGTTTTTCTTTATAACCACAAGCACTGCACATTTTCTTAATCATTGTATTGGGGTTGGGAATAATTCTTTCATAAAAGGGCTGAATGATCTGTGGAGGGCATGGGCTGAACTCAGCATGGGCAGTAACACTGTGGTTTTGTGACCACATTTCTTGTTCCATTATGGCAGTACAGTACTGAATGCCTCAGTCTCTGTGGACAAGATCCTGATATGGCAGGATGATACCGCCTCAGTCTCTGTGGACAAGATCCTGATATGCCAGTATGATACCGCCTCAGTCTCTGTAGACAAGTTCCTGATGTGGCAGTATGATACTGGT